>NC_039368.1:70627488-70944275 GCF_003573695.1 Papaver somniferum | reverse complement strand
TTCCCTTGTCGTAAATCCACCATCTACAGATATAAACCATTAATGTGTTGGCCTTGTAAAGTAATCTTCCCAGAGAAGAGATTCTTCACAGTGATCCAAGAGGATCAAAAGTAATTGAGCATTTGTTGTCTATGGTGAATTAATGAACTGATAACAAATTGGCTGAAGCTTATGGCACATGAAGTATATTATTCAAAGCAAACATTTGAGCAGGTGTATACTTAAGAGTAGAACCAATATGAGAGATTTTCATACCTGAGCCATTGGCAGTATGAATCTCTTCAGATCCATCAAAAGGATTAGAAGAATGAAGCTCAGAAATATCAGCTGTAATGTAATTATTAGCTCCAATATCTGCATACAATGGATTCTCTCCCAGAATATTTGCAGAGGCTAACATTGCAATTAGATGATGAGGAGTCTTGTTGTTTTGATAGGCAAAACTCATCCGATTACGACAAGAAAAAGCATCATGACCAGGTTTAATGCAGATTTGACAGACTATAGCATCATGATTGTCAGATGTTATAGAAGGATGAAATGGTGGTGGTGGTGGAACAGAAGTAAAATTGAATGGTCCTGGAGATCTAAGATGAAAATATGATGGATTCCTAGTTGGTGGAGTGAAGTAATTACCTCGACCATGACCACGAGAGCTTGAAGCATCTTGATTTCGCATAGCACCTTGAAAAGCAGCAAAAGCTCGACTTTTAGCTTCAGAAAGAAGTGCTGAGGGTCGCTTTTGGACAACAATTTCTTCTGAGAGAAGAAGATTATGAAGCTCTCGAGAATCAACAGGTGGAAACTGAATGCGAATAGAAGTACTAAAAGCTTGATAATCTTGACCAATTACATTTAGTATAGTTACAACAAGTTCATCATCTGAAATTGGAGATCCAGATGTAGCCAATTGATCACCAATTTTCTTGATCTCACCTAGATATATAGACATCGAACCTGATCCAAGATTTAACGATTGAAGTCTTGTGCGAAGTTGAATGGAATGAGTTGTTGAACTTCTGGAAAATCGTAACTCAATGTTATCCCAATGTTCCTTAGAGGAGCTAGAACCAACAACATATGGTAGAACTGAATCAGATATTGTTGATTGGATCCATAGAATTAAGGTATTATCATCTTCTACCCAATGTGTGTGAGAAAGATTGATGACATCTCTGTCTTCTCCATCAATCTATTCTTGAATGTATTTCCTAGGGTAAGGAATAGATCCATCAAGAAAACCCGAAACTTTGTATTTCTTTAACAAAGGAAACAAAACACTTTTCTAGGTTAAAAAATTGTCTTCTGTGAGTTTAAAATGGATGATATGAGAGATGTGATTTAGTGGAATTTGAAAAATTCGAGATTCGTAGTGATTGTAAGCCATTGTAGATCAAAAAACAAGAAAGAAATGAAAAAACAAAGTTGCAGAGAGATCAAAGATGAAGATAAAAGAGTAAAGAACAACGGAAAAAGGATCGTACTAGACGATTGATACCATAATGGAATTATGTTCTTGATGAAGATATCAATCTATTCAAGAACATTGTTACAGAAATCATAAGGATGAATTAAACCAGACAAAGTCTGTGTATTTTCTTAACTAACTAAAGAACATGACCGATAAAGTAATTATACTCTAATTACAAGAACAGATAGTTGTTGATGGTGGTTTTTAGTTCAGGACTAAATTTGTAAAAGTTTATCTACCTGACCCGGCATCAGATGTAGTAGACATTGATATGTCTATATTTCGAAGGAAATTTAGAGAATACATCAAAATCTGATGAGTGCCTATGTCTCTCATCATATTATATTGAAACTCAAGCTCCTAGATAAATTGTTCACTAGTATAGAGCCTAATGAGTGTATAAGATCCTACCTGCATTACTCAAAAAATCCAGACCTTGATGAGTACTTTTATTATGCTTATGTTCCCCGGCAAAACCCTTAATATTGGTATGGCATGACGGATTTGTGTTCACTCGCAGCAGAGTAGCACGAACCTCCAAGTACCAAGGTTAAGGTCCTTGCACAAAATACTCAGTCAGAAATCAAAGAATAAACAGAGCCACGGAGTAGTAGCAACAACGAGGGAAGCGTGGCCATGCTATAGGCTAGACGACTCCACTTGGCCACGCCCCATGTTACCCAACCGGACCTTATTCCTTTCTCGACCAATCAGGTCGCTTTAAACCTGCCACACTCCCAATGAGTTGTGGATGAGCCCATATTTGTCGGCCCTATTCTCCATCGAACAATCGGGTCGCATTAGACCTACCACACGCACCAGAAGTGTGGCCACACTCGTTCTTGGCCTCCCCCTCTTTTTATTGACCAATCAGGTTTCTCTAAACCTGCCACAATATTAAAAGAGGTGGAATTGCGTCAAGTGGTCACCATGCCAAATTGGCTTCCCAGATATTGTACAAATAACTGGGAATGTTTGGTAAACAATTTTAATATGAGCTACATGCCAAACATTTCGTATGTATGTCTAGCATAACATACTAAAAATTCAAATCAATCGGAGTAACGAGCTAAAAGATATAACATAAAAGGAGAAGCTAGGTCATGGCTGGAAAAACTGGCAGAATCCCTCCTAAATTCTTCCTGAGTTTTACTGTCGGCCATTTTTCACCTCCTAAACGAGCTTAAAACCTAAATATTTCCATGCGGGGAGATAGAAAATTCTTTTCTGATCAGAATGGAAGGGCGGACCGTCAAAATCCGAGTTCGTACGAGAATTCTACAACGATTTTAGTGAGGGTCCCATATCTGAATTTTCTGATTACGAAATTTCATGAGCTAACACAAATTTACGTGAATCATCTCAGCCGTACAACTTTTCTAGCCAGCTTAAATGGTTTATATTTAATTTAGGTCAATCATCTCAGCCATCCACGGCCACATACCGCATGCCATATGTGCTAATTAGGGTTTCGGCATGCCAAACCCTAATTTAGGCAAAGTTGTTGCGCCAACCGAGCCACACAATGTTCCACAAAACATTGGGATCAATGTGGCCACTGAAACTAATGTCGCTACACCACATTTGAATCTAACACCAGCCGCCTAAATCTAGTGGCCATGGCTACGCCAGGCACCACTTGCACCACCGTACCACTGGCATGCACGAGCTATGCCAGTCATGCCGCAGTGCCACTAGCATACATCAAAACGCCATTGTGCCATTATCAGGCGCCAACAGAAGGTACCATAATCAACTTCTACCCTTCCTCATGAGATGCAATCTCAGCCGTCCAAGTTCGCCACCAAACTGATAGACTTGTGGCAAGTTTTAGGCGACCAGACAAGACGATCCTAATAGCATCGCATGCTATTTTCCTGCGGCAAGTCTCTTGATTTTGACTTGCCACACGCAGCAAAGTGCTACATGTTTTCCACGAAAAAACTCGAGACATCAAACATGTCACAAACTGGGGGATACTCATCAGGGTATTGGTCTGGCGGTTTACAACATGCGGCGTGCAATACGCCCATTACAATAAAGTGTCATGAAGCGGGACGGTTAGTAATGGACAGGAGTAATGGTGTAAACGGATCCACTTCCTTCATCATGGAAGCATAATTTCTGACGGTTAGACGTTACTCCACTCTTCCACCACTCAATCGTTTCCACTTCCTACGAGACCAGGGTACGTTTTACTACGACTTGTATAAATAGGTTTCACCTATTTTCCACCAGAAAACAAGTTTTTGGTCAGAAATAATACAGTATCCAGAAATCATCAAGAACTGATAGCTTTTTACTCGGCAAGCCAGTTCCACTTTCTGATACAAGTCATAAAACAAGCCACATCTTTAGAATTAACCATTTTGGTATCAACACTCTCTTTTCTTCCCTCCCTAAGACCAACCCTTCTCCTTCACTTTGTGACCGAAGCAAGCATGGAACGTCCATTTGTTGGTTTAGGCTAGGATTGTACAGAGTGATCTCTCGGATCAAAAGTACTCCCGTGTAGTGCATTGTTTAGGGTTTAGATTCGTTTCTCATCCACACACCCAAATTTACCAAAACCAGCAGAAACAGTTTTCACCCACAAAAAATTGGCGACCACAGTGGGAGATCAATCTCTCGGTTGCAATATTAATTTCCAATTTCCAATTTCTTTTTTCAATCCCGATCTCAAGATGGTAAAACTCAGGTCTAGATCAACAACAAACCCTGAAAACACTAGCGCTGAAATCATCCTCGGTATTAAGGTTCCTTCCAGTGGCATTAATACGCCACCTGTCAACACCAGCGACGCAAAAAATGTTCCTTCAGGAGTTACACCTCTGATCACCAGATCCAGAGCCGCCGCCGCCACCCCCAACATTTCTTCAAGTGTGACACCTCCAACCGTCACCAGAACCGCTGCTACTCCACCATCAGGACGAGAGACTGGAGGAACCATAGGAAGCCGATCCCATGTTACCATTGCTGATTTGATGGAAAGACATGAAGTTCTTGCCAAAACTATGACGGACATGGCCACAACTCAGAACGAGCGAAACAATGAACATCTGAATGATTACGTCAAGGGATTCAGAATTCGGGCTTTAGATTATCATGATCCAAATGTAACTGAACGTCAATTGGTGGAGTCGTACATTGACGCTTTCTGGGGACTCTGTTCAGAAAACCGTGTAATCTGTGATGGAGCATGTGTGTAAGATTCTCTATTTCTCCGAGTCGCTTCAACATTTTGATCCAGAAGCCGCTCCGCTTCAACGTTTTACTCCAGGAGACGCTTCAATGTTTCGCTCCAGAATTCGCGACTTCTTTCTACCAAGGATCGTGTCGTAGCCGTCACTCCTTCAAGATCGTGCCCGTAGCCACCACTCCTTCCTGCCAAGGATCGCGCCGTAGACACCACTTCTTCCTACCAAGGATCATATCGTAGCTGTCACTCCTTCCTTCCAAGGTTCGTGTTCATAGCCACCAGGCTCCTCCCTGTCAAGGATCGTGACCGCATCCATCCAAGCTTCTTCTGATCGCATCTGCTACCAAGGACCGTTGCTGCTCGTTTGTTGATGCCAGCCAGAGCTTCACCATAGCAACAACCACTACAAAGGTAATCTGTACTTCTCCATATTTTAGTTTTACATGGAAAAAGTAACAGAGTCACCAATATGGATGGAAGATGGTGATATCTTTATCATGGTAAACCCGACAATCATACAAGATAAAAACATGTAAACCTCACTTGGGGACTGAGGATCTACACGAATCCCTTCGCTGTTAAAGCTCAGAAGACACGGTCAACCATAAGGTCATAGCCACGACAAGCTCATCTACTCTTCAAAGGTATAGCGTAAATATATCATTGTCTAGAGGGCGCATGCAACACTTTATGAGGCCGCGACGGATGAAGCCTCCGTCAGGTTTAGAAGCAGTCACCACCTTACCAGCAAATGCAGTAGAAGCACATCTTCCACAAGAAAATGGGATCAGGATAATTACACATGGGTACTTCCATCACAGGATGCCTTCACTCCCCTCAACTAGGTTATTTATGATGTCAACATGGTCACTGTCGTAGCTTTACGAGCCATTGGAACTTCTCAACATGAAGCCATACACGTGCATCAAAGACTCCAAAAGCTTGACGCAGAGATATTCACAAATCCGTCCACGTCATCGAATCTATGACCAGGCAGAAATATAACCGGGGACTGCTCATCGCATCCCATTCTATACGATAGTCCAAGATTCAAAAGATGGTTCAAAGGATGTCGCTTGGAATGAAGTCCTTGAAGATTTGATAGCAGCACATCGTCAACGGAACGCTCTCAGCTCATCTACTTCACCCAATGGATCCGGAAGATTTCGACCATACAAGCATCCACAACATATCATCATCGCAATCAGAAAGTTCAGGAACCAAATAACCTAAAGTCAAGGATGGACCAACAACGCAGCTACACTCTTCAAGATTATCCCTGACATGATCATTGCCGATCATATATTCCATCCATCCATCCCAGGAGAGCAACGAAGCTTGGTGAATTTTGAAATCCATTGGATAGGCTAGATGCTCATTCTTATGGAGTCAGAATCTTATTACACATTCTGGAAAAGATCAATGGTACTGTTGGGTGGATACAAGCGCAAAATAGAAAAAAACACATACCTTGAGTTCTCCTGGTTCGCCTTGCTGCTGATTATGACTATTGGAGCTTTGTTTTCGTTGACGCCGCTAACAAAGAAACTCATATTACACTCATAACTAAAAAACAAAGGCAAGATGAACTTACCTTGCCGCTGGCGATTGACACGCCTATGATTGAGCTGCTGCAAACGAACACAAGAAGCAGACGAGCGAATAACAAAAGGGGAGGAAGTTAGCACGCCCTTTTATATGCATAACGCTTTTGGAATTCTAGTAGAGGAAGGTTTTCCAGTTGGACCATGCACAGAAGAAGGAAGCTGGGACCGCAGTGCTAATACTCCATAGCAACCTCCTTGACCGAACCAGCAGCGCGCCATCATGAGGAACACCAGCCGCTCAACCTGCAACGCTCCGTGGTCAAACCAGCGCCAACGCTCCATGGCACCATTACTCCGTGGTCAAGACAGCGCCAACGCTCCGAGCGCCAACATCAACAGTTCGTGGATGAAGTTGCAGCACCATCATCAGCGCTCTATGGCCAAAGTTGCAGCGCCAACATCGATGGTCCATGGTCGAAGTTGTAGCGTCATCTCCACTTTTTCACGGACCTAGCCAGTAGCGCCATCTCCGCCCGTTCCGTGGTCAAGCCAGCAACACCGTTTCCGCCCGCTCCGTGGTCAAGTAAGTAGTGCCATCATCACCGTTTGGTAGCCAAAGTTCCAGCGCCATCATGACCGTTTGGTAGCCAAAGTACCAACGCCATCATCACCGTTTGGTAGCCAAAGTTCCAGCGCCATCATCACCGTTTGGTAGCCAAAGTTCCAGCACCATCATCACCGTTTGGTAGCCAAAATACCAACGCCATCATCACCATTTGGTAGCCAAAGTTTCGGCGCCATCATCACCGTTTGGTAGCCAAAGTTTCAGCGCCGTCATCACCGTTTGGTAGCCAAAGTACCAACGCCATCATCACTGTTTGGTAGCCAAAGTTCCAGAGCCATATCTTCACCGCTCCACGGACTGAAGCCAAGTGTCGTTTTCACAATTCCATGGACTGAAGCCAAGTTTCGTTTCCACAATTCCACGGACTGAAGCCGGTTTCCAAAATTCCGCGGACTGAAGCCAGTTTCCACCATTCCGCGGACTGAATCCGGTTTCCACCATTCCATGGACTGAAGCCAAGCGTCACTTCTACCGTTCCACAAACCAGAGCCATCAACGCCATTTCCACTATTTTATGAACCAAAGCCAACACCCTATGGAAAATCCGGAAGTACGCCAAGCCGCCAATGCAAGGATCACAGATTCCTCATGCCTCCTGCCAAAGGTTAGCCAAGTTTTTCCTGGCAATCTCTTCATGACTTTCCATTTTGAGTTTTATCCTTGTCTGTCACCATCTTATGCTTACCCCGCAACAATGCCACTGTTACGAGATAACCAGGGGACTTAATGTTGATGGTGGTTTTTAGTTCAGGGATAAACTTGTAAAAGTCTATCTACATGACCCTGCATCAGATGTAGTAGACATTGATATGTCTATATTGTGCAGGGAATTTAGAGAATACATCAAAATATGATGAGTGCCTATGTCTCTCTTCATATTATATTGAAATTCAAGCTTCTAGATAAATTGTTCACTAGTATAGAGCCTAATGAGTGTATAAGCTCCTAGATGCATTACTCACAAATGTCGGAGCCTGAGTACTTTTCTTGCGCTTATGTTCCCCGGCAGAACCCTTAATATTAGTATGACATGATGGATTTGTGTTCACTTGCAGCAGAGTAGCACGGACCTCCAAGTACCAAGGTTAAGGCCCTTGCACAAAATACTCAGTCAGAAAGCAAAGAATAAACAGAGCCGCGGAGTAGGAGAAACAACGAGGGAAGCGCGGCCATGCCATACGCTAGCCGACGCCACTTGTCCACGCCCCATGCTACCCAACCGGGACTTATTCCTTTGTCGACCAATCAGGTCGCTTTAAACCTGCCACACTCCCAATGAGTTGTGGCTGGGCCCATATTTTCCGGCCCTATTCTCCATCGACCAATCAGGTCGCATTAAACCTACCACGCGCACCATAAGTGTGGTCATACTCGTGCTTGGACGGCCCCCTCTTTTTATTGACCAATCAGGTTGCTCTAAACCTGCCACAATATTAAAAGAGGTGGAACTGCGTCAAGTGGTCACCATGCCAAATTGGCTTCCCAAATATAGTACAAATAACTGGGAACATTTGGTAAACAGTTTTAGTATGAGATACATGCCAAAATTTTCTTATGCATGTCTATCATAACATACTAAAAATTAAAATCAATCGGAGTAACAAGCTAAAAGATACAGCATAAAAGGCGAAGCTAGGTCATGGCTGAAAACTGACAGAATCCCTCCTGAATTCTTCCTGAGTTTTACTGTCGGCCTGTTTTCACCTCCTAAACAAGCTCAAAACCTAAATATTTCCTCGTAGAGAGATAGGAAATTCTTTTCTGATTAGAATGGAGGGGCGGACCGTCAAAATCCGAGTTCGTACGAGAATTCTACAACGATTTTAGTGAGGGTCCCACATCTGAATTTGCTGATTACAAAATTTCATGAGTTAACACAAATTTATGTGAATCATCTCAGTCATCCAACTTATCTAGCCAACTTAAATGGTTTATATTTAATTTGGGCCAATCATCTCAGCCATCCACGGCCACATACCGCATGCTATATGTGCTAATTAGGGTTTCGGCATGCCAAACCCTAATTTAGGCAAAGTTGTTGGCCAACCGAGCCACACAATGTTCCACAGAACATTGGGATCAATGTGGCCACTGAAACTGATGTCGCCACACCACATTTGAATCTAACACCAGCCGCCTAAATCTAGTGGCCATGGCTACGCCAGGCGCCACTTGCACCACCGTACCACTGGCATGCACGAGCTATGCCAGTCATGCCGCAGTGCCACTAGCATACATCAAAACGCCATTGTGCCATTATTAGGCGCCAACAGAAGGTAGCCATAATCAATGGCTACCCTTCCTCATGAGATGCAATCTCAGCCGTCCAAGTTCGCCACCAAACTGACAGACTTGTGGCAAGTTTTAGGAAACCATCCAAGACGATCCTAATAGCATCGCATGCTATTTTCCTGCAGCAAGTCTCTTGATTTTGACTTGCCACACGTAGCAAAGTGCACGAAAACACTCGAGACA
The DNA here is from genome assembly GCF_003573695.1 of Papaver somniferum. Lineage (NCBI taxonomy): Eukaryota > Viridiplantae > Streptophyta > Magnoliopsida > Ranunculales > Papaveraceae > Papaver > Papaver somniferum. Next base: position 70,934,958 of record NC_039368.1, on the reverse strand, counting down.
TCAAACATGTCACAAACTGGGGGATACTTATCAGGGTATTGGTCTGGCGGTTTACAACGTGCGGCGTGCATTACGCTCGTTACAAGAAAGTGTCATGAAGCGGGACGGTTAGTAATGGCGAGGAGTAATGGTGTAAGAGGATCCACTTCCTTCATCATGGAAGCATAATTTCTGTCGGTTTCACGTTACTCCACTCTTCCACCACTCAATCGTTTCCACTTCCTACGAGACCAGGGTACGTTTTATTACGACTTGTATAAATAGGTTTCACCTATTTTCCACCAGAAAACAAGTTTTTGGTCCGCAATAACACAGTATCCAGAAATCACCAAGAACTGATAGCTTTTCACTCTGCAAGCGAGTTCCACTTTCTGATACAAGTCATAAAACAAGCCACATCTTCAGAATTAACCAGTCTGGTCTCAACACTCTCTTCACTTCCCTCCCTAGGACCAACCCTTCTCCTTCACTTTGTGACCGAAGCAACCCTGGAATGGCCATTTCTTGGTTTAGGCCAGGATTGTACAGATTGATCTCTCGAATCAAAAGTCCTCCCTTGCAGTGCATTGTTTAGCGTTTAGATTCATTTCTCATCCACACACCCAAATTTACCAAAACCAGCAGAAACAGTTTTCACCCACAAACAACAGTACAGGTGACTCAGCTATCAAGAACCAATCACAAAGGAGCACGTGTGAGATACAGACTGGTACAACTGTGATCAGTAGAAGCAAATAAAAAGATGACAGCTGTTAAGTGACAACCTGACTAATAGATAATATTAGGCTGTTCTTCGGGAATATAATTCCGAGTTATCAATTACAAGAAAAACGTCCATTCAAAACGGATATATGACAATGTTTCGCGAGCCGTTGTAGATAAGTTAGCTTTTCACAATGGTTTTTTTTAAAACCGTTGTTGAATACTTGGGATATAATATTTCCACAACGGTTCTTTCGAAATAATTAGAACCGTAAGATTAGTGTTTTGTTTCGACATGTGCAATTGTGTTTAACCATTTGATCTTCTCTTTGTAGAATAACTAGGGTTTAACCCGTGCCGTAATGGCACGGGAAAGAATATATATTTCAAATATATCCATCAGTTCATACATAACATAACTGTTTGCGAAAAATCGATCAAGTCGATCCAAGTATAAATTTTTTTGAGGTGTTGGTAAATAAACATGTCTTAGCCTCAAATATTTTAATACTATGTCTATAAGTCATACAATCCTTTAGAACAAATATAGTTAAACGTTAACCAACTCTTCGAAATCCTATGGGCCTATTGGTAGTAGAACACCATTTCATTAACTTCTTCGAAACAATGTAGTGTCCCTACTTCAAAATAAATCATCAAAGGTCGTTCACCGAATTTGTAACAAATCTAAAACAAAAAATTACTCCTTAATCAATCAGATTAATCTTACAAAATCTGTTAGATTTAAGGATTATTTTTCTCCCTTTGGTGATATAAATTATTCTAAATTTACATAGATTTGTGTCTCTCTAAAGTTTAATAATTTGTAATTCTTGATCCATTTCGTTTTTTATCTACTTATCTTCTCTCTTTACCTATTACCATGAACTATTTCTCAAGCATGCATAATCAATGAAGTCGAGGAGAAATGGAAAAAACATAAATCATGACCAAAAATGGGAATAGAGAGAGATATGATAAATTAAATCAATTACAATTGATTCGCGTGTAGCCTTGTATATGGCCAATTCTTTTTATAGGTTTCATCTTCTTACCTTCCCCGACCCGAAAAATCTTAAAACCATATCTATTGATTTATCTTCTCCCTGGAAAAATCTTGCCTTTAATATTTTTTAATTTAAAAAAAAAACTAATTTAAAAACTAATAAGGGCTTGTGGCGCAGCTTGTTGCTCGCTTGCCTGCTATGTAATTTTTTTTTTATAAATTGAAAAGAAACTCTCTCAATGGATTTTTTCTGAAAAACCAATATCAAATAAAAAAATTTTAACTAAGAGCAACTGTATAACCTTAGGACACCTTTTTCATCCCACTACCACTACTTTCTTCCACCACCACCACCATTAACGTCGTCACTCCACCATTCTCACCAACACCCACCACCATTATTCCCACCGTCGATCCAACACCCTTTGCCCACCACCTACTGATTTAATATAAAATAAATTCATTATGTACGGTATTAATGAAAATATATTTATTCGATTAATTAAAGAAAATATATTTATTTAATGAAAATATATTTATTTGATTATTTGATGTCAGTAATGGTGTTTTTTTTTTATATATTAAGGTTTCTATTCAAAAAGGTGTTGGTGCTCAGCTTGTTGCTAGGCTACCAACCAAAGTTTTGTACGATTCTATCGAAATTTAGTCATCTAATAATTAAAGAGTAGCTAATCAGCGCGTGTAGTTAAAGAAATATTTATTATGAAATATCAATAGAATATTTATTATTGAAAGTTAATTAAACTAATCATTTTACATCCATAGATTTAGCTTTTCCAAGAATGAATCCATAATGGCACGGGTGTTATATAAATTACGTATAATCATGTTAGATTATTTATTGAAAATAGCTTTTAGTCAAAATATTCTGGACTGTGAAACAGAATTCCCAAGAACAGGGGCTTTTTTTATACATGTAAGATCATTTTGTAAATACCAATCTATTGTCAAATTATAACGTGTAATCTGAATAATCTTATAAGTTTCTCTCTAAGTTTATCTATCAAGATGAAATCAAAATTCTATTAGTACTGTTATCTAATCAAATAGAAACGAAAAATCGGTTCTTGAAAAAATCACCTTTCTAGACCAAAAAGTTGTGAATAGATTGAAACCCCGACGACCTGTGATAGCCAAATTTTAATCAAAAAATACCGGCACCCCTAAATTTCAACCATGAGGTTATTGTAATCAATAAGGTTATATTTGAAAATATATACTTCAGCTAAATATACAACAAATGATATTCAAGAAATGATAGAAACCCCAAACATTCATACATGAAACAATGTAAAAAAGAAAGGATTTTATCAAATGTTGTTAGCTCAGAGTAGTTTGACTGGTCACAGATGTACGTTTTGGTGGACGAAGATTGACAGAAAATTGAAAGAAGATTGAGCGGAACTATACTCTTGGATTTGAGTTTTTTCCTTTCGCAATCTATCTCCTTTCCCAACTTGAATTAGAGTTTTCAAACCCACTCATCCTACCGAATGTGAGCGAGAAAATCATGTTCATTTTTATGGGAAGGTAGGTTTGTAATTTTCAGTTGATCAAATTTTTCCATTTTGATTTAGACTTTGAGGTGGGAATAAGAGAATATATAATGATTTTTTCTCAACTAAAGCATGTATTCATGGAATCGAACGAAACCGTGAATTTACCAATTGGAAGGAAAAATCAGGACTGGTCTTTATCTTTCCTAACTTAGCTAAGCTTCATTTTATAATACAGTACAAAGAAATGGGCAGAAAAGTATACATAGCTAGGGTACAACCCTTAGCGTAACGACACATCTTGATAATAAGTAATTTTTTTTGTATTGATTTTGACTTGTGCCCATTTGTTTGTAATAATTATATAACATGATATTTTGTGGTTTATTTTTATTTGTTTGATCTTTCATGTATTTTATCCGAGTTTATTTTATTTTATTAATAAGACGATCAATCACAACTTCTAATTTATAACGATACTCCTTTGTAGCGATACAATATTAACATAGCCTATTGCTACTCACCAATCGTCGCCACCACTACAAAACCATATATAATACCATTTATTTCTCCACCACAACCGCCGCCTACCTCCCGTTAGCCGTTTGTCGTACTTCTAATTTTAAATCACAAACATCATGAGTAAAATTATGGTTGAACAAACTTAGGTCGTTAATTAATTTATTTCATTATATTTTTTATTGTTATATACTCTGTTTGCAATTAATTTTATTTTAACGGTTAGAACCATGATTTATACAACAGAGTGCTAAAGGTAGCAGGGATATTGTTTAGGTGATCCGGTGGTTATGGTCATTTTTTTTTTAAATGGTATGGTATTATCCTAAAAATATGATTTTTTTTTATCAATCGTGATGACCAACTACATCTTTCACGATACAATGTTGCTTGTGTTGTAAATATACAAAACTAATAATGTCCACGACTATTCACCAACATCACCATCATAAAACCACCCATCGACATTATTTTTTCCACCACCAATGATATTATCGCCTCCACCACCACCACCGCTTGTCCGCTTCTACCAGCCACTACTTCTTCCACTACTAACCACTAATTTCTATTGATATAGTAATTTTTATTAAAATTATTTAGTAATATAAAAATACATAGTATTAGATTAATTAAGACGATATTTAATGATGAAAATTTAATAAATTATTCATTATGAGAGATTAATGAGACACTAATTAATAAAAGCACTCATAATGATTAATTTTAATTAGAACAAACCACAACTATGGATTTAACTTTCCCCAGAATGCATCCTGGATGCTCTTTATCTAGGCTAAGTTGTCCGAACTATGTTTTATATTCTCGATTGAAAACCAATCTAAACCTAATCCAGTCTCATTTTCCGCCGCTCTTTCTCACTCTTTCTTTCTCCTCCTGTTCAATCAAGTTCATGTTTACTCAATCGATGGCGTCCAGATTTCAACTGGTATGTATTTCTCGTTTTTTTCTTCCTATCTCTCGATCTGTACGACGATTTAGATGTACTCTAATAGTCTGTAATTTGTAGTTATTGATTTCAGTATTTTAATTTGTTGAATCTGGATCTTCAATTGAAGATTTAACTGCATGATGACAAGTTTGATTCAATTATAAAACTGATTGAAGATCGTTTTGTTGGTTTGAAACTATTTTGAATTTCTTCTCCGAATTTGTGAAGCTGAGACCTGATTTTTTAATTGAAAATTTCGAGAAAATTTTGAAATTCAACTGCGACGTTGATGTTTTGCTAAAGAACGAATTTTTTTATTCATTTTCTTGTGAAATAAATTTTGGTGTTTGGTTTTTGTTTTGAGTTGAGAGAAAAGGAAATTAGTGTTTTTTTGGTAAAAAAATTGGGGCTTATTTCCGAGATCCATCTGTATTATTATACTAAAGAGTAATGCTTAAGTGGGTTCGCTAGAGTTTTCTTAATCTCGACTTTGTGGAAAGATTTAATTGGATCTTCTTTTGGTTTGAAAACTAGTTTTTGTTGGTTTGGACTCAAACGCTAACTTGGGCAATGTTTCAATATATATTTTTACCATTTCTCTGTACGTTTCAATTCATACATGCATCATATTATATCTTGTGGGGGTGAGATAATAAGTATATTTCTTATCGAAAATGATATGTGACTCCCAAAATCCTTATTCCAAACATTAGGTGGCATATATATAGGAGAGAGTTTCAATTGCCAGTAAAAACATCTCTTAAATATATGTTACCGGATATAACGGGAAGTCAGAGAAGTTTCCCTTTTTTTTTTTTGTTAATTCCTTAGATATTCTCTCTAAGAGTTTTCTTCTTCCTGAATCACCCTCTACGTTTTATTTACCCTAGTATTTTATCTCTTCGTATGCTGTTGTGGATCGATGGACGTGGATGATGAAAACCTCAACTATATTACTGATAATGAGGATGCGGACGAGGACGATGAGGATTTCGAGTTTAGCGACACTGAGGAAGTTGAAGAAGCCGAGGAAGTTGATGATGATGAATCCATAGACAATGGAATACATGCTGGTAAGATTTTTACTACTATTCGCAAAATAGAGTTAGCATATAAAAGATATGGAAGAAGAGTAGGATTTGCGGTCAGGAAAAAACCCATCGCAAGAATGAATCAGGGTTTATTAGGAGTGTGTCTTACTGTTGTAATCGACAAGGAAAACCCAGCGTGAACAGAAACCCCGCTAAACAAAATAAGACAAACAGGTGTGGGTGCAAAGCTAGATTAACTGCACGTCTGATACAATGTGATAAATGGGAGGTTTCGACCTTCCATGCCCTGCACAATCATTTAGTTGTTAGTCCCAGCAAAACTCGGATGATGCCTTATTATCGAGAGGTTCCTCCAAATGTTAAGCATCTTCTGGATGCTAACGACAAGTCAGGAATTAAGATGCACAAAAGTTATATTTCAATAGTTAAATCACTGAGGATACAATAATATGACTTGTACAGAAAAGGATTGTAAAAATATCATAAAAGAGCTAAGAGCGTTGAGGCTAGGAGAAGGAGATGTCACTGTTATAATAAGATACTTTATGAACAAGGTACAAAAATCAAACGAGCACTCTAATTTCTATTATGCTATTGATGTGGATGAAGAAAAACATTTGAAGAATGTGTTTTGGGCTGATAGTTGGTGTAGAGAAGCGTATAAGGAATTTGGTGATGTTGTTAGTTTTGATACTACTTACTTGGCCAACAAATATAACATGACTTATACTCCTTTTGTCGGCGTGAATCATCACGGACAGTCTATATTACTTAGTTGCAGGTTGCTGTCAGATGAACGAGAGGAAACTTTTGTATGGATATTTAATGAATGGCTGAAATTCATGTCTGGGTGTCCTCCTCGAGCAATCATCACTGACCAAGCTAAAGCAATGCAAAATGCGATTAAAATTGTTTTTCCTGCTGGCAGACATAGATGGTGTATATGGCACATTATGAATAAAGTGCCAGAGAAGTTTGGCATGTACTCCAAAAAGGAGAAAATAATATTTACTCTGCAAGAATTGATATATGATTCACAAACTCCACCTGAGTTTGAAACACGTTGGCAGAAGATGTTGCAAAAGTATTCCTTGGAGGCCAACAAATGGTTAAGTGATCCATATGATGATAAAGAAAGATGGATACCATGTTTTGTGAACGACACATTTTGGAATGGTATGTCGTCGACCCAACGGAGTGAAGGCATGAACGCTTTTTTTGATGGTTTTCTCCAGCCGAAAACTTCTTTGAAACAATTTGTTGAGCAGTTTGAACAAGCACTGAGAAAAAAAGTGGAAAAAGAGTTGGTTGCAGATGCCGAGTCAGTGAAGTATATTACGACTTTTACAAAGGATTCGTTTGAACAACAGCTTCAGCAATTGTACACTAACAAAAAATACATGGAGTTCTCAAATGAAATAAAGGCATCCGTTGGTTGGAATATACTTAGCCTGGATGATAGTCACGAGGTAACTAAATATGTTGTTCAAGAGGATATTTGGGTAACTGATCAATTTTGCAAAAAACTAAAGTTTATCGTAACATTTAAAAAAATCGAAACTTATGAGAATGAAACGGAGAAGGATGCAGAAACAGAAATTTCAGTTGATGATGACACATCTTCAGAAGATACGGACTCTGAAAGTGAGTCTGATTCTAATTCTGACGACAGTGATTTTGGTGAAAGCGGAAAGAAGAAGAAAAGGAAAACAATAGTTGATTTTGAGGTTCATTGTAGTTGCCAAAGGTTTGAGAGTAAAGGAATCCTTTGTAGGCATACGATCAAGGTACTAATACTTAACGAGATCCGGTCTATATCGACAAATACATCTTAAGGAGGTGGAGAAAAGATGTAAAGAGATCGCATACAAAGGTTATTGTGAATTTTACTTTTTGGGAGAATAGTGAAGCAAGCTTGGTTATAATCAGATGTGTAGAAAGTTCAGCGAGGTTACAGATTTGGCTTCAGGAAGTGATGAACAATGTAAAGATGTTAATGGGTGGTTAGACTGTAAGATCGAGTTGTTGAGCAAAAGGAAGTTGAAAAGGCTAGGATAGTTGAGGCTAAAAAAGCTGCACCCACAATCGATGTCAAAGATCCATCAACAAAGAAACGTCCAGGACGACCTAGATGTACAAGACTAATAGCATGTTTGTTTCTTCCTCTACGTAGAGGCTAAGCTCTATAAGCCTCTATATAACTGTGGGTCCCATTTATATTGGCGTTTGTTTTTCCACTACCTATACATAGATAGAGGCAAATCATTTTTATTGAGGAAATCAAATAGCATCAATGAGGTGCTATTTTTGAGTCTTTACCTCTATTAAACCTTCAAATGACTAATATACCCTCGAACAAACTTATAATGTTCAAAAGTAATTCCTTAATTTAAAATCTAAATTTTTCCCTGTTTCAAGAAAAGTGATACTTTTGTCCGTTTCAGAAAAAAGAATATTTGCGCGCTGTTTCGGAAAAAATGATATTTTGCTCCATTTCAGAAGAAGTGACACTTTAGCCCCGTTTCAGAAAAAGTGATGCTTTTCCCCGTTTTAGAAAAAGTGATACTTTCACGCCGTTTCAGAAAAAGTGATATTTTCGCACCGTTTCAGAAAAAGTGATATTTTCGCGCCGTTTCAGAAAAAGTGATATTTTTGCCCTGTTTCAGAAAAAGTGAAATTTTTGCCCCGTTTCAGAAAAAGTGATACTTCCCCGTTTCAGAAAAAGTGATATTTTTACTCCGTTTCAGAAAATTTATATTTTTGCCCCGTTTCAGAAAAAGTGATTTTTGCCCCGTTTCAGAAAAAGTGATTTTTGCCCCGTTTCAGAAAAAAGTGATAGTTTCGCCCGTTTCAGAAAAAGTGATACTTTCGCCCGTTTCAGATAAAGCGATATTTTTACCCCGTTTCAGAAAAAGTTGTATTTTTGCACCGTTTCAGAAAAAGTGGACATCTTCGGTTGTATTTTCTAATACATTTTTTTCTTTCTGGAAAATTTCAACATCTTTGGTTGTGATGGATCTTTATGGATTTTTTGAATTTTACAAGGATAAAATGAGAAATATATAAAATTGGCTACACAATATAGAGTTGTTAGATAATGGTCAAACAAACATGATTTTAAAAGACATTATATAGTGATATTTATATAGATATAGAGGTAAATCTCTATGTAGAACCCTCTACATGTATAGAGGAAAAAACAAACGTGTTGCAAGAGTTAAGAGGAGTAAGAAGAAACGTAAGACAAAATCATCAGCCAGAAAAAAACAGGCAAGGGTTCTAACTTTGTCTTGTTGGTATCTTATTAAGATAACTCTTGCACCTTGTATAATTACTACAAGACTAAGAGTTAATGTTCTGAACTTTTCATTCCAGTTAGCTATCTAAAATGGATTTCATCCCAAGTACCATGTGTCCATCTACGTTGTGTTGCGATATTGCAGTAGGTGAGTGTTTCGTTGCATATAGATATTCGACTGATTGGTTAATATTGTTTGTAGGATATTATCATTAGCGAGCCAATGCTCCTGGAGAATGCTGTGACATCCCAAAGACTACAGTACATACATCAGCAGCAGCAAGAACAACAACAACAAAGTTACGTGGTACCCCTAAGAGGTAGAGGCACAAGAGGAGGAAGGGGAAAAAGAGGTGGACGAGGCACACATATAAACAACCCTCGTGGCATGCATACGCCCTATCCAGGTGGACCGAGTCTGAACCATCTCCATGGGCAATATATGAGCTCTCCTCATGTATCGTATATGGGCAGTATCGCAGCTTATGGCAGTAATTATGTGCCTTACATCGACCATCCAGTAGTACCATATGCAGCTCATACGGTAAGTAATGTATGTAATTTTGTATGTCAACTTGTGCAAGATATTTTTATACTGAGACTCTTATGCAGTACTATTTTGTTTCTTATATAGCCAAAAATGGTCGCACCCCAACAATTTAGCAGCAGTACATCTACAACTGAGATCCCTGGTTCTTTTTCTGAATTACTGGTGAAGTATCATTTTTTAGTTATTCAAGCTTTGTTATTGTTATTCAAGCCTTCACTATGCTCTTTATTCAATATTATGTATCGTTTTTCATTGAGTAGGAGTCAAATCTTAACCCATGGGAACTTCGCTACTAAAGTCTAACTCAGCTTTTCCAAGATGTCAGATGTTTCTTTTGATGCCGATCAACTCTTCAAGGAAGCTCTTACGTCCAGGATGACAATAATGGCTCGACTGCAATATGCATTAAGCCCATCTTTTGCTGTGACAGAATTTTTTTATTTTGTTTTTCAATTAGTCCCTAATATGCAAGATGAATAAGTGTTGTTATTGTTGGAAATTATAATTTGTAAATCTAGATTTAGGTAAGTGTGGAGTTGTGTAGAGAATTCTACACAGTCAACGGTCAAAGAGTAGCTAGTACGTAAGAATACTCTAGAACAAGCTAGAATGTAAGTTCAGTTAGTAAGGTCGGTTGTAAGTGTGAAAAGGGAACCAATTTTCTAGAGATACAAAGAACAATCTAGAGAAGTAGGATAGTCGGTCTTGTAAGCCTATAAATAGGAATTGTGGTATCATTTGTAATTTGTAATGAAGCAAGAAGTTAATAACAAGTAGAAGAGTTTTAAAGTGTTAGTCTTGCTTCCTAGGAGCTTTGTACCAGCAACGCAATGATGCTCGTATATCTCCCAAGTTCATATTCAAAAATTCCAACAGTTATGACAGACTCTGATTCAGTTGTACCCAGTAGCTAAAAAGCTAGAGAGATTATTCAGTTAATTTTACTTCAGTTAAACTGATCCTTTACTGAATTTTCTGGTGTTTTGGCATGTTGGTTTAAAACTCAAACATTTGTGCAATTTGAAATTGTTTAATTTTTACCTATATCTCCCAAGTTCATATTCAAAAATTCCAACAGTTATGACAGACTCTGATTCAGTTGTACCCAGTAGCTAAAAAGCTAGAGAGATTATTCAGTTAATTTTACTTCAGTTAAACTGATCCTTTACTGAATTTTCTGGTGTTTTGGCATGTTGGTTTAAAACTCAAACATTTGTGCAATTTGAAATTGTTTAATTTTTACCTATTCGTGGAGTTGCAAAGGTGATCCATTGCGTCTAAATCCATCTTAAGTGTGTTACTATTCCACTTAACGATACTTACTAGTATCAACTGCCACCACATCCCTACGAGTACACACCAACGCCACCACCACCTTATTGTTGGTTAAACTTCAACATTAAGCCTAAGATAATCTCTAACAAGTTGGTTAGGATAAGAAAAGGCAATTGATGTAATCTTAAGGGAATTAGAAGTCATCTAGTTCTAAGAAAAGGAAAGACATGTAATAAGGTAATAGGACTAGGAAAAAGAATTCATAGTTCTATATATATATGCTCACCAAAGTTGTGGTTGATCATATGAGCAAGATTAGAGCTTGTGTTTAGTTTTGAGAGATTTTCTAAACATCAATAAAGAGAGTTGTCTTTATATAAGCTAAGTTTCATCTTGCAGTTGCCATTAATTGGTATCAGAGCTTGTTTCTGAGCCATGGAAAACGAAACCACCATTGTGGGTGCAAAACAGTTCACGCCACCATCAATACAAGTTCCAATCCTCAACGCCAAAAACTACACAGTATGGGCCATGAGAATGAAGGTACTGATGAAAATCTACAAAGTTTGGGAAACAATTGATCCTGGTACATTGGACCCAGACAAAAACAATGTTGTCACTGGATTACTCTTTCAAGCAATACCAGAATGTCTTGTTCTACAAGTTGGTGAACAGGAAACTTCAAAGAAAATTTGGGATGCAATAAAAGAAAGTAATCTCGGAGCTGATCGAGTTAAAGAAGCCCGTCTGCAAACCTTAATGTCTGAATTTGAAAGAGTGAAGATGAAAGACACTGATACTATTGATAGCTTTGCAGGAAAGCAATCAGAGATAGCCTCAAAAGTTGCGTCACTTGGACAATCCATTGATGAAGATAAACTGGTAAAGAAGTTTCTCAATAGTTTACCAAGATCCAAATATATTCATATCATAGCTTCTCTCGAACAAGTCTTAGATTTAAAGAAGACTAGCTATGAAGATATAATAGGAAGATTGAAAGCATATGAAGAAAGAATCCTTGATGAAGAAAACAATGGAGAAACTCAAGGAAAACTCTTGTACACAAACTCTTACCAACAAAACTCTGCGACAAGAGGAAGAGGTCGTGGAAGAGGTGGTAGAGGAAACAGAGGCAGAGGAAGGGGAGGAAGGTTTAACTCACAAGATAGAACAACAAGTCAGAATGATCAAAACCAAGGGAAAGAAAAGAAGGATAGATCAAACATTATTTGTTATAGATGTGATAAACCAGGACACTTCTCCTCTGTATGCCCTGAAAGAATACAAAAGATGGAAGAAACAAATAAGAATGAAACAATGGAAGCAGATACAGCTCTTTTCATGCACGAAGTTGTATTCTTAAACGAAGGGAACCTAATACCAAAGAACTACGAATCAAAGGATGGAGAAGAAGGAATCTAGTATTTAGATAATGGAGCCAGCAATCACATGACTGGTAAGAGACACTACTTTTCTGAACTCAATGAGAAAATCAAAGGACAAGTGAAGTTTGGGGATGGATCTTCAGTAGAAATTGAAGGGAAAGGATCAATTATATTTTAGAGCAAGACCGGAGAACAGAAGCTTGTCACAAACATCTACTTCATCCCAAACTTACAAAGCAACATTCTAAGTTTAGGACAAGCTACAGAAGTGGGATGTGATGTTAGATGCGACAAGATTATCTAACAGTTCATGACCCAAGTAGAATACTTTTAGTTAGAGTCTCACGCTCACAGAATAGACTCCACAAGATAACTCTCATGATTGGAAGGACATTGTGTCTGAATATGAGACTGGAAGATCAGACATGGAAGTGGCACGCAAGGTTAAGACACATAAGTTTCAGAACCTTAAAAACTATGTCTCAGAACAAGATGGTTCGAGGGCTACCACAATAAAACGGAGTGGTGGAGAGGAGAAACAGGACTCTAATGGAGATGACAAGAAGTTCTTTAAAGGCTATGCAGGTACCTAATTATCTATGGGTAGAAGCTATACGACACTCCATATACCTAATAAACAGGATACCTACGAAAGCTCTGAAAGACATGACTCCATATGAAAGCTTGCGAAAGAGAAAACCAAACATAGATCATTTAAGAGTGTTTGGTTGCAAAGCATACACAAAAGTTGATTCTGCAACTCTTAAGAAACTAGATGATCGATCTCAGACTCTTGTGAATCTAGGAATTGAGCCTGGGTCCAAAGCTTACAGATTATTCAATCCAACAACGAAAAGAGTGATAGTGAGTCGAGATGTGGTATTCGATGAAAAAGCAAACTGGAACTGGAAAGAAACTAATGATGGACAAAGTAGGGATCCAGGAATGTTTCACATGAGATGGGGTCAAGTAATTGATGAAGGCGAAAGACCCATAATCATCAATACCAATGGAAACAATGATGTTAATCAAGAAGAAGAAGAAAATAATGAAACCACTGAGAATAACGAAGAAATAGAAGAAGAAGAAGAAGAAGAAGAAGAAGAAGAGATCGATGAAATAACTCAACCCATTCCACTGCGAAAATCAACAAGACAGATACAAAAGCCACAGTATCTGGAGGATTATGTTCTTCAAGCTGCAGAAGAATGTGAGATTATGCTACTCTCTGTTAATGATGATCCAAGGAATTTTCAGGAAGCAAAGGTCTCGACTAAATGGACACAAGCATGTAGAGAAGAAATTATTTCAATCAACAGAAACAAGACTTGGTTTCTAGTTGATAAGCCAGGTGGGGTAAAAGTGATTGGTCTTAAGTGGATCTTCAAAATAAAACGGAATGCTGATGGTACTGTCAACAAATATAAGGCAAGACTTGTAGCTAAGGGATACGTTCAAGAATCAGGCATAGACTTTGATGAAGTTTTCGCACCAGTTGCTAGACTAGAGACAATTCGTCTCTTAATAGCATAAGATGCATCAAACTCATGGGAAATTCACCACTTAGACGTTAAGACAACATTCTTACATGGTGAATTGCGAGAAGATGTGTATGTTGAACAACCAGAAGGTTTTGAAGTAAAAGGACAAGAGCATAAGGTTTATAAGTTATCAAAAGCTCTATATGGTCTAAGACAAGCTCCTCGAGCCTGGAATACAAAGTTAGATCAAATCTTAAGAGAAATCAGATTTGTTAAGTGCTCTAAAGAAACATCAGTATACAAAAGAGAAGAAAAGGGAACGCTTCTTGTGATTGCAGTCTATGTAGATGATCTATTTTTGACCGGAAACTCCCTTAAGGTGATCAATGAGTTCAAGAGAGAAATGTCATCAAAGTTTGAGATGTCAGACCTCGGAAAACTCACGTATTACCTTGGCATAGAAGTCCATCAAGGAGTAGATAAGATTCAGATTAAACAAGAAGCTTATGCAAGGAGAATTCTGAAAGAAGCAGGACTTGAAACTTGTAATCCAACTAAGATGCCAATGGAGTTTGGACTTAAAGTTTCAAAGGCACAAGAAGAAGCAGAGATTGATTCAACGAGTTATAGAAGAAATATTGGATGCCTTAGATACTTATTACACACAAGACCAGATTTGGCTTTCTCTGTGGGAGTAGCAACCGTTATATGCAGAGTCCACGCAAGTCTCATGGTGATGTAATAAAGCAGATATGAAGATATCTAAGAGGAACAATCAGCTGTGGATTGAAGTATGGTCGAGGAGGATCAAAAGGAATTGTTGGGTATAGTGACAGCAGTTATAATATTGACCAAGATGATGGAAAAGGTACAACTGGTCATATATTTTATCTAGGTGAAACACCTATTACATGGTGTTCACAGAAGCAAGACAATGTAGCCCTCTCATCCTGTGAAGCTGAGTTTATGGCCACCACATAAGCAGCTAAACAATCAATATGGCTTCAAGAACTGTTGGGTGAAATCAAAGGAAGAGAACCTGAAAAAGTTCTGCAATTGCGCTCACTAAAAATCCGGTGTTTCATGGGAAGACGAAACACATTCACAAAAGGTATCATTTCATTCGAGAATGTATCGAGAAGGAGATCATCAACGTTGAACACATACCAGGAACTGAGCAGAAAGTAGATATATTGACAAAGGCATTAGCTCGGATCAAGTTTGAAGAAATGAGACAATTGATTGGAGTACAAGATATGTCACGGGTAAGGTTGAAGCTTAACGGGGAGAATGTTGGTTAAACTTCAACATTAAGCCTAAGATAATCTCTAACAAGTTGGTTAGGATAAGAAAAGGCAATTGATGTAATCCTAAGGGAATTAGAAGTCATCTAGTTCTAAGAAAAGGAAAGACATGTAATAAGGTAATAGGACTAGGAAAAGGAATTCATAGTTCTATATATATATGCTCACCAAAGTTGTGGTTGATCATATGAGCAAGATTAGAGCTTGTGTTTAGTTTTGAGAGATTTTCTAAACATCAATAAAGAGAGTTGTCTTTATATAAGCTAAGTTTCATCTTGCAGTTGCCATTACTCATTACAATCATTCCACTGCTTGCCCCTCCTAAGAAGTCAACTACGTCTAGTACTGGGCCCCTGGAAGTATTGCTCTTCCTTAAAATGAAACTATGGCATTAAAAAGAAGAGGTATGCTAAGGTCTTGGGAACTATTGCAGTTAGCTTATTACTCATTGCAACTATCTGTCGTGCCGATCGGATGAACTTCCATTGCAATATTACAATCAATCCTGTAAGTAAACCCCCACAGCTAATACATACCGCGAAAAGACAAGGCAATACTTGTTAAATTTCAAAATCAAGTGAGGTCCGACGACCCCATTTGTACCCACCTCCATACGTACCTGTTCAAGGGGCAGTATCAACGATGTTCATGGCCTGCAGCTTCTGCAGAATAGACCAACAACTAAACCACTGCTAACCACTGCTCTTGGGGTGGAAAACTTCCATTCCTTTTGCGCCCCTCATAGGTCATGGAGGACTAATAGAAAATATTGTTTCTCGGTTCTGAACTGAACATAAACTTACAAGCAATAGCTTTATTAATTCAGTCTATGGATCAGGACTTCAAATTCGTTTAGGTATCCACATATTGTATCTTAGCCGTTAATGTTGATCTACGGCTCAAAGAACTGATAGAAACTTAACAGTTTATTCTCTCACTTGCCGTTTAATCCGGTAACATATATTTAAGAGATATTTCACAATCAATTGAAACTCTATCATAGGTGTATGCCACCTTATGTTGGGAGTAATGGGAGTAGGGATTTTGGGAGTCACAAATCATTTTCGATTTCTTATTGTAGTTAACTAGTATATCAACCGTGTGATGCACGGGTTTGTTTCTTTCTTGCTTACGAAACATTGAACACACTTGTTATAACTAAATATTATAGAAATTGGTAACAAATCAATACAAATGATGCTCTTTTTACAAATAAAAAATCAATAAGCTAATATCATAGTAGGTGTGTAAAGAAATAAAATGAACTGAAAAATATTAAAATAGATCTGGTGTAAATAGGTCTTCTCTGTCATGGTAAGGAACGATTATTGGGATGTAAAACATTATTTCATCACTTTTACATTGCACAACTCTAAATCCCACCTCCAAGTAATTTGCACATTGAGAAAAACATCAAAACAAAAATGAATAGGAATTCTTTTATAGTTTAGAGTGACAAAAGAAATGAAAAGCTCCGTATATCACCTACCTCTTGATGGCTTTGTTTCCTTCATTATGCACATGCTACTGATTCAGGATGCATGCAATACTTTTGTGTCTCTGCAAGATACCGAAATCATTAGATAAAGAACTAACCAGTAATGACCAAGACCTCCTAATTAAAAAATTCATAAAGGCACAAACGCTCTCGCTTTTTACGCAAGAAATACATAGTATGATTGCATCGAGAAAACGATAACGATCTCCATGATAGATCTCAAATCCTTGACATAACTATTAAAATAGAATTGGAAATTGATTGCAAAATTGGGGTCGTTGACATAGCTACCACGGGTCTATTTCTTAGCCGCCTATTGTTGGAATCATATTTTAAAATCAATTTGATTAGAAACCATAGTATTTAGAGAAAAAAAACTAAAAACATTCAACACTCTATGAAGCATTCAATAAACTAATAAAAAATCAATGCTATGGTAAAATACAAATAAATAGTCATGGACTGGTAACATCTTCAAAGCCCATGGTAGGTAAAATAAAGATTGTGTAGGGATTTTCTTTGGCTGCTCAATGATCTGATTATACTTTTTCATTTATCCACATAAACCTAAAAAAAAATTTACATGAAAGTCATCAAATAAAAAATAATATAGAAAAATAGAATTAATTACTAAATGGGAAGACAAAACATAGAGATAATGGTAACAAAATTCCCTACGTAGTTCATTGATATGTCAAGTGCAATCGTAGATTTATGTGGAGATGCCTATACTTTTAGTTGAAAATAAAAACCATTAAGTTTATCATGATTTTATATTAGCTTCTTAAGCTTTTGCTTATACAAAGTTTTCATACTGTCTTGTCGAGATAATAACTGAACATATACGTTCTCCATGTCTAGTGTTTAGTTATTTCTAAAAGAACCATATTGAAATTAAGAGAACATAGTAAAAACTATTTACGTTTGTCTGGAACAAAATCATATTCAACTGGAAATACCTTTTTGTTTGCTTGAATTTTAGGAATTAAGTTTATACTAAGTTACAAAATATTGATCTCCATTTGACGGAAAATTAGACGTACGTTATACATTTCAAACTAAAATTATTATTTTATTTTATTTTATTTTAAAAGTAAAATTATCAGTAACTTGATTGCACTTAATAATTATGTTAATAACAAATTAGGCAATTATACACTCTATTACCTGCTTATTACTTATTGTATGCACGATGTAGAAAAAATATATAAATAGCTTCTAAGATGCCAAAATTTTCATTTATTATGCTTCAAGAAAAAAAATTATTTATTTACGAAATTTACCGAGTAAAACACACATCCTAAAACCACCTAACTGCACATGCATAAGTTGTTAAGCGAGGTGCAACCCTAAAATATGGGGCAATGGTAACTTAATAATTAGTTTTTTCTATGTGAAAATTTCTAAGGAGCCCAAATTTGAACCTCTCTCTTTCGAAAACCCGTCATTAAGATGGTATATGTAACCCAAAATATAAAGAACTATTAAGGTTAGTAGTTTAAGATTAAGTTTAGACTTTCACATTTTTGGATAAACTAACATAACCTTTATAAATTATGTATTATTAACAAAAATAAATCAATAAATATAATTCCATTAATAATCGGTCATTAATCATGGCGTTTTTTGTGGACATTAAGATTAGTGTAGTTATAATTTCTGGTCAATTGCCGTTTTTGTTGCTTTTAAGTATTTTATCTTTTTCCGTCAATAAATTTGCTTCATCTTTTTTAGGCGGCAGCTATAGACCTCGTTCACTTCTTTCTTTCTCTTTGGTTTTTTTTCTTTCAACATCAGTAGTAGGTTTGATTGGTTTGGTATCTCCATAATACACCACCATTACATACTAAAATCGATGATCCTTACTGGATTCATATGGTTGATGGTTCCGTGTGTGGGATTATCTAATTCCTATTGTTTTTTGAGTTTTTGATTTTTTGAATTTTTGGTCTTGATGTCAAAGGTTTATCAATTGGCTAGTTGTATATGTATTCTAGAAATCGGTAATGACCCTATAATTTGTTCTGGAAGTTCTGATATTCTTTTCTACTTTGCTATACAATCTAATACCCCATTCTCAAGTTTTTTGTTTATAACTTTTGAAAATAGGTTGAAAAATTGCACTTATCACTGGCTTCGGATAAGTAGGTGAAAATATTGGTTTTTTTACAAAACTAATTGATTCCAGCAGGTGAAAGTTGCGATTATCAATATATTTGTGAAAATTAAATTTTCAGTAAGCGGATAATTGCGATTGTCAATATATTTGTGAAAATTAGAATTTTCAGCAAGCGGATAATTGCGGTTATCAATTTCCAGTAAGCTGATGATAATTGCCATTTTCACAAAATGCAACCACTTCATCGTGCGGAAATTTCGATTATCACTAAACTGTGAAAACTAAAATTATCCCGGTCAATTGGGCGTGTAAAATAAAGCTACTAAAAATAATATTGTTGACCTTAAAATAAGTTTGAAAATGAGAAATTGAAGGAGTGATAAGTAAAATTAAACAGATTTCTTAGGAGATGTTTTTGAAAGATTTTATTAGTTAATATATTTGATCTTGGAATAAGTTAGAAAATGAGAAATATAAGGAGTGATAAACGAATTTTAGAAATATATTTGTGTGAGAGATTTTAGGAAGATTATATAGAACTGATAGTCTTGCTGCGTTATCACGTTTAATTATAACTGATTTTAAAAAGAAAATTTTAAAGTTCATGTTAACTAACAAAACAATTACTAAAACTGGAAATACTTGGTGAGCTTGATTTATGGGATTTTCATAAATTTTTGGTTTTTGACTTTTTTTCACCGTAGATCAAAACTGGATAATTATTAAAATAAAAATAATATAATTATTATAGTAAAAGATGAGTATAGTAAAATTAGTAGTTCTAAAACTAATTTTGGATTTCTAATATAGGATATCTTAATGGTGGGTCCTAATATAAAAAATTTCAAAATTGAACTAGCTATATTTTTCCCCTTTTGCTATTTACTACCTTTATTTTCCTTTATTTCCCATCCCATTAATTCTTATCTCCAATTATCCTATGTACATATGTACCACTGAGATTAGTTTTTTTTATCTCCTAAATATTATCTATTGACTTTTCTTATACACCCAAATAGCCAAGATACAACTTACTCGTAAACATCAAAGATCATAACCAATTCTGCCGTCGTTGCTCCTCCTCCTCCTCAAATCCACCCATCGACCATTTCTCGCCTTGTTGCTGCACCATCTTATAATATATCAGAATTGCTAGGTTAGTGTGTATCAACCAGTGGCGGACCAAGAAGTTTTCTTAACTCCGGTCAAAGTTAAGAAAATATCTAAGTTTGAGAGGGTCAATTTCCAATTTACCACTAAATATCTTTCTAAAACACAAAATCGAGTAGGGTCTGGTAACCCCACTTGACCCCTCTACATCCTCCACTGGTATCAACAGATTTGTACATGAGCGACAAAACAAAAAGCACTTTTGTACATGTGTGATCAAGATCAAGCTCTATAGGCCATGGCTAGCCGGTGATTCAGGTTCCCATCACCTATGATAATTATTAATTAATAATATGATTTCAAGTTACTCTGATATGGTTAAAAGATGAATCAATCTCTCTTTCTAAAACTTCTAGCCCCATCGGAAATTATTTCGACCAATAAAATCTTTGGAGAAAATTTAGACCAATAATAAATAAGAGCTTCTGACCCCACCAAAGATTCTTAAATAGTAAAAAGCTAATACATTAAGTGAAAACATATCTTACCCGTCTTCACGAAAAAATAATTCTTTAAAGTAAAGAAAATAATACTTTAAATAAAATAAAAAATCACACGGATAAAAAAAAATACATGAGTAATTTTCTTTTTAAGTTTAGGCTTGGGAAACCAATCTGATCCCATACACCACACGGGCGCACATCTAGTTATTCTAAGAATGACTACAGCAAGGGTGCATAGCTAGTTGAGAATGGAGATATAAGACATCATCAAGATGTTACATAGACTTACAATAATAATTAATAATTAAG
Organism: Papaver somniferum; assembly: GCF_003573695.1. Taxonomy (NCBI): domain Eukaryota; kingdom Viridiplantae; phylum Streptophyta; class Magnoliopsida; order Ranunculales; family Papaveraceae; genus Papaver; species Papaver somniferum. The sequence goes on along the minus strand of NC_039368.1, from coordinate 70,914,381 downwards.
TAGTCAGTCATAATTATAAAAATCTTGTGTATTTAAAATCTGTGAATTCCAAATCATTATATTTAAGGGTTGCGTGATTTACTAAAAAAACGTCTCTTTCCACATTGGTCATCCATTGGTAGTTTCGTACTTTCCCGGCAAGTATCTTTTAATCCATCGTTTTATTTACCTAATAAAATCTTTCAACCTAAACCTAACATGGATTTGTATCAAAGAGAAGTTAGAACGATATAAATAATTAGTGAGATGAAAATCACCATATGAACGGTCAAAAACTAAGTAATCACTACATAAGAGATGTAGTAAAGACCAAAATGCTGAAAAAAAAAAAAACCCTGATAAAAGAAATCTCTTGTGCCACCACCAGGCAACACCACACATACAACAAATGCACCACTCCCACCGTCCACTTACATCTCTACCTCCATCGTCCCATCTTCCACTAACTATGTTAGTAACACCGATCACATAGAAGATTTCTTTTTTAGTTTATCCAATGGGAATTAGTCATTTATATCCCAAATTTGTGGGCCGATATACATTCTTGGCCCGTTTTTTTCAAAACTTGTAAAACTGCCCTGCCGTTTAAAGTTACCGGTCAAAGATGGTTGAGAAGTGGGGACTAGCTGAGCTGTCAGTTGAAGGTACAGGTGTTGTGCGGATGTTAATATCTAGTAAATGAAAAAAGACGCATACAACCTTCCTTCTTTGTTTCAACTCTATGTGAAGATCAGAAAAAATATTTCGTTGGTAGAGAAGATGGTGGGAGAGCAGAGAGAACAATCTGATTTGAGAAGATTACAAGCATGAATTTAGGATATATCCCAAACTAATTCAACTGATGTATCCTTATCAAGAAATTTCGCGCCACAAATTGGTTAGGGTTTCTATCAGATTTTTGTTACTCTATCACTATATAAAGAACCAAGATCTAAGTTTGTTTTCTATGCCTAAACCAGTTGATAGAGGGTATTTTCTAGTGAAAACCTAAGTAATTTCTGGCGTGTAATTTCTGTCTTTTTGAAGAAATGGGGAAGAAGATAATGGTTGATGAAGGATTAATGAACAAGAACACTGCCGCAACTCCAAGAAGGTATATTTTCACGAACTTAACTCTGTTTCTCTTCTTTGTTGTTATGAAATTTGGGTTTTTTGTTTAGTATAGGGTTTCAATTTAAGGATTTTCAAATCGATTTGAAAATTAGGGTTTTCCAATTTATGAATTTTTGCAATTAGGTCTGTATAGTTGGTTATGAGTTGTTCCTGAAATGGTATATATTCTGTTGTTGAACATGATATGTGTTTTGCTACTGAAATGGTCTATTAATGGTACTTTGTGGGTATATTATCACACTAGCAGACAAACAATCAAACTGTAAGCAATAGACCAATAACAGGGCCAGTGAAAAGAATATATTGTATCATGGAAGTAATCTCTCTTTTGATTATGCTTAGACAAAAGACTGATTAAAAATGTAGGAAGATGAAACAGAGGGAGACATTAAGCATAGGCACATACACCAATAGGAAAGAAACTAAACTGTGGCAAGAGGAAAACTAAATAGCAGCTCACAGTGTGCTAGATTTTAACTGCCTAGCCATCTAACAAATTAAACAAAAATATATGCACCAAAGCAATTATTAGCTAAGAAAGATACTTTTTATCTGAAGCATTAAACAGTAACACAGCAAAGTGATCAAGATGAAAGTACGAAACAAAATAAAACTACAAGCCAACACACCACAGAAATCTTTGTTCAAATGTGAACATGCCGGTCATTGATATGAAGTGCTACACACATTACCAGCAAACTCGGATACAGGTGCAAACTCGCATTACCACTATCAGATATTCATCATATGCTAAAAAAAACGAATTTTAGAACAGAATATGATCACTTTGACAAGAGGTTCTAAGAATTAGGTAAAGCATGGTTTAACACGACAAAATATCATTAAAAATCATGCAAAATGGTAATAGAATCATGAGGGGTAGGCATATCTCTCTAGAAATTAACGTCAATACATTGAAATTAATCAGTTTACTAACTAAATAAAAGCATATCATCTTGAATAACAGAACATGACAGAAGAGACATCTAACCTGTTATTTGCTTGGGCATGTTTCCAACTATTTGTAACTATATGCCCAGAATCAGGTTCCATGTGACTGCAAGAGAATTTTCATAATAAGTTATTAAGTTATAACAGATATGTACAATAAAATTCATAAACAAAAATGCTAAAATAACTAAACAAAATAGATACACAAGTGCCTGAACGTAAAACTTCAGCAGAAAATGCGTATAGCATATATGATCAGTCAACTTTCTCAATCTCGTAAGTATCAGTCAATACTAGTTTAAGAGACCCTGGCTAGACCACTGCAATTTTTTTGGTGAAAGTGCTTGTAAAACACTTGAATAAAAACCAATCTCGTAATTCTTAAACATGATGCAACATACCAATACCAAAATAAACATCTACATATTATCAAAAACCAAGTATAATGGTCTAAGTAATGAGATGTAATCTCAGAAACACCCATAAATCTAGAGACAAAAGGATAACAAAAAGAAGATTCAATTTCAGGAACTCATTAATGAGATGTAATCTCAGAAACCCCTTCTACTACAACCACACAAATATAAAAATATAACTTTCTAATCAAAATCATCTTTAAACCTTTCATAAAATTAGATGGATTCTTTAAAGACTATTTTCGATCGAACGAGTAAAACCACAGTTCACATACAACAAGCAGGCTAATAAAACAGATGTTCTCAAACCTGACAAAATCATTTTTGCGAATCTAATGACAATTTCAGACTGATAACATACCCACAAAGTACCATTAATAGACCATTTCAGTAGCAAAACACATATCATGTTCAACAACAGAATATATACCATTTCAGGAACAACTCATAACCAACTATACAGACCTAATTGCAAAAATTCATAAATTGGAAAACCCTAATTTTCAAATCGATTTGAAAATCCTTAAATTGAAACCCTATACTAAACAAAAAACCCAAATTTCATAACAACAAAGAAGAGAAACAGAGTTAAGTTCGTGAAAATATACCTTCTTGGAGTTGCGGCAGTGTTCTTGTTCATTAATCCTTCATCAACCATTATCTTCTTCCCCATTTCTTCAAAAAGACAGAAATTACACGCCAGAAATTACTTAGGTTTTCACTAGAAAATACCCTCTATCAACTGGTTTAGGCATAGAAAACAAACTTAGATCTTGGTTCTTTATATAGTGATAGAGTAACAAAAATCTGATAGAAACCCTAACCAATTTGTGGCGCGAAATTTCTTGATAAGGATACATCAGTTGAATTAGTTTGGGATATATCCTAAATTCATGCTTGTAATCTTCTCAAATCAGATTGTTCTCTCTGCTCTCCCACCATCTTCTCTACCAACGAAATATTTCTTCTGATCTTCACATAGAGTTGAAACAAAGAAGGAAGGTTGTATGCGTCTTTTTTCATTTACTAGATATTAACATCCGCACAACACCTGTACCTTCAACTGACAGCTCAGCTAGTCCCCACTTCTCAACCATCTTTGACCGGTAACTTTAAACGGCAGGGCAGTTTTACAAGTTTTGAAAAAAACGGGCCAAGAATGTATATCGGCCCACAAATTTGGGATATAAATGACTAATTCCCATATTTTTTTTGGATGTTTTGAGTATTGGATCTTTGATTCAATGTTATCAATAAATGGTAGTGTTAGTGTCGTTAGCTTGCCTTGCTCTATTTTTACGATTTTATGGTTTTTCTATCTGGCTTCTAACAGGTGAAGAAGACAAAGTTTGTCGATGAGATCCTCCTGAAGAAACGAGGAAACAAGTTTAACTGAAGGGTATATTGGGCATCTCAGGTCATCCTAAATCTTCCACATGTCAGTTAACACCAGTTAACTTGTAACTGGATGGAAATCTTTGTAACGGGATTAATTTGTAAGTTTTGAAAAAAACGGGATTATTTCGTAAACAACTTAAGAAACTGGGACATATGTGTAAATGACCCTTATCCAATTCTTAAAACGATAAAATCGGAAGATCTTCATAACAGGATCCTAACAACAATTCAAACAATTGTTGGTTGGTACCAAAAGATGAAGATGATGACATCCGAATACAGATCTAAAGGAATCGGGAATCGGAAGTACGTACACTAAAGATTTTGCAAAATTAAGAGATGAGATTTACTCCCCTCAGAGCAACTGCAGTGGTGCGATCAAAACCAAAGATCAAAGATAAAAAAAAAGACCAAATTTTGGGTTTAGTCCGTGTTGTGACGCAACGGTACATGATTAAAATTTCGTCAGGCGGACTTTAAAAGTCCGCCCCATTTTTTTTTCGTAAAATTTCATCAGGCGGACTTTAAAAGTCCGCCCAACTTTCATCAGACGGACTTTAAAAGTCCGCCCCATTTTTGGTAACTTTCATCAGGCGGACTTTTACTCATTCTTTTTCTTTTTTATTTAATTTGAATTTTCATCGGGCGTAATTTAAATCTCCGCCCGTTAACAAACGTACTTTAAATTTACGCCCAGCAACAAGCGTACTTTAAATTTACGCCCGACTATATTAGAATTTGGGATTTGGTCGCGACCATATTTGGTCTGGAATTTGATCTTTGGTTGGAATTTGATCTTTACTCCGTCCCACTGTGTTACGATCTCATCCCAAATTTTTGGTTATACTCGCCCACTGTGGATGCTCTGAGAGACATCATCCTTCTTTTTAATCAAAATTTTCAACCCACCTCGGCTCGTTGTTCTTGATGCTCCAAAATAGAATAGGCGCGTAGCTTATGTTGTGACCTTGCCTTTTGTTTATAGTGACAGCAAAATAATTCGAAGATGCCTATCCTCAAAATGAAGGGTTAGTATAATTCATGGAATGTTAGAAAATTTGACGGCTCTAATGACTTTATTCCTATCTGGGGAACACCCAATCGCATGCTGTTACACATCCCGGAACTCGGATTTAAATTCCTCATAAGCATCATTACGGATATGATTCATATAAAAACCAAGACATATGAGATACCATTAACTTTAACAGCTACTGCTGAAAATGAGTAACAACAACATGAGAAATTTAAAAGGCAGCGAAATTAAATTGATTCCTTCACGAGCATTAGAGACAATACCAAAAAAGGCCAACATGAGCCAATAATGCCCGGTTCATGATCTACTTAGAAAAAAGCCAAAAAATAAAAAGCAATATGAAAAGAAAAAAATAAAAAACAGTTCCGCATAATAAGTAACCGGTACACACATTCTAGATCATATGATCAATTTGTTATCTCAACTTTCTTAGTATGAGAGAGAAACAAAGAGATAGCTTTATCACGAAAAGAAGATGAAAAAATTAGAGTTATACAAACCATATACTTCTTTTATGATGTTCAACTGCAATTTAGAGTTATACACAGATCACATGAAAGATAGCTTTGCCCAACAGCCTAAATCTCAATAAGCTTAAGCATGCAGTAAAACTGCCGTTGAACCATAAAATGTTGACACACAACTGGCTTCAAAGACATTCCGTAACCAATTCGTTATTGTTTTATGGAAAGAATCACGCTAAAACTGCCGTTGAACCATAGGCAGTAGATTTCATAAATACATACAGTGACATCCGGAGCAAAAGATACAAAACCAACCAGTAAGAAAAACCACAGACATGCCTAAAACAAAGCATACAAAATGATTAGAACTGCAAATAAATAAATAAATATGCTTCGATAATAGGGTTGTGTAGACACAGGTCACGGAAAAAAAAAAAAGGATGATTACTTGTTGTTTGTCAGGATATAGAGCACCGAGCACATGATACCAGCATCTGCTCTGACTCGTTTTGATCCATCAGATCTGCAAAGAACTATTCACAAGATTTTTAACCAAGAGAAAGAAAATCACCTGAGATGTCTACGAAAGAAAAGCGAACCAGCATCAGATCAATCCCAAAAAATAACTGGTGCAGCTTGTGCCATACTATTGTCAGTATCACTGGTGCAGCTTCATTTCACATATCTTTTCTTCGCTAGCTAACTCCATGGTCTCCGATCATGGGACCAAACCATCAATTGTACTTTTTTGTTACACCTAACAGGGTTTAAATCACGATGTTGGACAGGCTTGACAAACTTTCCACAAATATTTGAACAATGGGGATTTCAAAAGAAATTCAAATCGCCAAAATAAAAGGTGATAAGAGTGAGATGAGTGTTAGTGGATGTCCAGATTGAAAGAAAAGATGCTTTAAAAACTTCCAAACAATAAATATCTGATCACCGTGCAAGATCTAACATTCTAAGGCTGGGGTTGTGATCACTTAATATTCAACAGACTTAAGAAGCATCTTAAAGGACATGTCCCATATAATAGTTGGATGTAACATAGTAGGACAACATTGTGTTCACCATAAGCCAACTATGAACTTAAATCCCTTCAGGCAAATATGAAAGTTAATCTTCTCAGGCCATCTAGACATATAAAGGGGATAGGTTGGTTGTGTTTGAGGTTCCTTCCATTTCATATCTTCTTACATTTACTTAACTTTGTAGTATCGCACCCATTATTCCGTACACCACGTAGTGAAAAGAAGAGAGAGCGAAAACCTGGTGAATTTATTGGTTTCCATGAAAGCTACTTCATTCTGTCTTTAGGAAATCATGACTGGGTATTTATATAACGTAACCTCCACCTCCATGTTATTGACTGTGGTTTGAGATTGAGCATCAAACACCCTTGGCTGCAGCAAAATGATAAACAATGAATATAAAGATGACCAAGGAAACTGCAGAATCTTCCAAATTAATGTTCATTGTGCAAACAACCTGATTAGATTTACTGTATTTTTTGATACCTAAAACCTAGCAAAGGATGATGATCTTGAAAGGCCTCCTTCCAGCAACATAGATATATTCATAGTATCACCATAAGACCAACATTAATGCACAACCTCTGCTAACTGCCATTGGGATATTTACCCCAGTCAAATTCAAATGAAATTCAAACTACATTAAAAAAAATTATCAGCCTCACCTAGCGCATACAACGAACCCACCTAAATCAACAATCCAAAACAACTTTTTTCTTTATAGAAATCCTTTAAATCATGTATATTTACTCAATCAACCACTGGAAGATGACCATCATTATTGCATTAAGGAAAAATAGAAATAGCATCTGACCAAAAAAAAAAAGATATTCAAAAACCAAATAATAGGGATGCTAAAAGAAGTTGTAATTGAAAGAACTCTATATGAACTAATTTTAGCCATTCGGGACCCCCTCAAATCTATCGGTCCAATCCAATCACTGTATCATAAGCAATATACATGATGCATTTAGTTATAATATACTAAGAATAAAATTATGTTGATTTATTAAGGAAAATGCTAAAAAAAAAAATTGCAAATAATTCTCACTGACAAATATAATTAATACATAAACTGAAAGAAAGAAATAGTCGAATCCAGTAAAGGGGGAGACTGAATCTGCTTACAGAAACATGAAAACCTCTCGTACCGCCATCTTAGGTGGATACATTTTCACGCTTTATCTTCTGGTGTCACTTGTCAGAGTAAGGTTATCGGTGTTGATCGATTTTTTACTTGGTCCCTTAGAATCGTGCTCCTTTTTTTACCGATAACGTCCTTTTCTCTATTAATCAGGTTTGTGTCAAGTCCCCAGAAGAGAAATAAATGAGCCATTCATAGAACCAAAATGACCATCTACTTTGCCCCAGCTGAGATTACTACTTGCTCCTTACCACTTGGTTTGGTTGCAGTCCATCTGATCTGAAATATACACAAAAGCAGAATGGGATTATGGTAAGAGAAAATATTACCTATCGATAAGCCTGTCAATGGATACCGATTTTCCGTTAGCCGATACCGATAATCCGTTAGCCGTTACTGCTACCATCCGACATAGCGGTAAACGGATATCCGATACCGATAAGCTAACGGATAATCCCTTCTTAACGTAACGGTAGTGGAACCGTGTATTTCCGTTAGGTTTAGTTCCGTTATCCGCTAACGTGCGTACTGCATAACTGGTTATGCACATTTTCTTTGTACTGCATAACTAGTTATGCACTTTTCTTTGCATCTGCAGTGATTTATGATAAGCATAACCTTTGATGCATCTGCATAACTAGTTCCGCACATTGTTCTGTACTGCATAATGTCTTATGCATCTGCATAACTAGTTATGCACATTTTTTTTGCATCTGCAGTGATTTATGATAAGCATAACCTTTGATGCATCTGCATAACTAGTTATGCACATTGTTCTGTACTGCATAACGTCTTATGCATCTGCATAACGTCTTATGCATCTGCATAACTGGTTATGCACATTTTCTTTGTACTGCATAACTAGTTATGCACATTTTTTTTGGGCCTGCGCCTAAGTTCCCCTTTTTATACGTTATGTATTGTTTGGTGTGGCATGGATTCAGAACCTGTTTTGTTGGATTTTAAAGTTGTTATGTGTACTTATTCTGTGTTTTTAGCCTGTTTTGTGGCTGTCCTGTGACTTACCGGATGGCAGCGGAAAAATATCCGTTATCCGGTAAGTCCAACGTAACGGTAACGTTTTTGAATTTCTTATTTCCGCCGGAAATGAACGGTAACGGATATCCGCTAAATTTTAACGAAAACGGCAGCGGCAGAGCCTATTTCCTTTACGTTAGCATCCATTGACAGGCCTACCTATCGATGGAAAATAGCAAATGCATTTTGTGCACGTCTTACGATTGATCTATAAAATTACACAGCCCCGGATCAAAAAACAACAATGAATCAAGCCAAAAAAACAACTAATATATTCTTATCACATGAAAAAACCCTAGATTTTCTTTCCTCTCGATGAAGGTTTAGAATCAACAGAAAATATTACCAGCTTATTATCGATGGAAAGTAGCAACGTGGATTTTATGCACTTCTTCTGATTGATCTGCAAAATTACAAAGCCACAGATCAAAAAATGTAAGCATGCAAACAAAATATGCACTAAAAAATATCACGTAGGAAGAGAAAACCGACGACACCAATGAGATTTTTGGTTTTGATTGGACGTTTTATATATAGAGATGTCAAGCCCGAAATAAAAAAGTAGTTTTGTATTCGAATAGGAAATTAAACCGAGTAATTTGGAAGTAATGTTGTCTTTGCCAAAAATAAAAAACTCTGCAAGATTACGTTGTTTATTTATACCCGTAAATCTTTTTGAGAAAATATCTAATTCATATTCCAATATTTTGTTCCTTATTATTTTGATATCCATATTTATTTTGATATCTTTCAAAATTATATTTCCATTTTTTTAATGATAACGTTTTTCTTTCTTTGGAAATCATTTTCTTCCTTGTTATTTTGATATCCATATTTATTTTGGTATCTTTCAAAATTATATTCCCATTTTTTTTTTTCATTTTGTTAATGATAGCGATTTTTTTTTTGTTGGTGATCGTTTTTATTTCTTGGGATTCATACTCCTAATGGTTTTGTATTATTTTTATTTGTACAGGATTAACAAACCCTTCACTCTATGCATGCGTGACTCCCTCAAATCAGGTATTTTCTTTTAATCGCTGATGTAAATTATTTTTTCTTTTATCCAGGTTCATGTTTATGATTTTGGTTAGGTATTTAATACCAACAGAAAGTGTAATTGCAAGCATTTTTCTTTTACCCGTAGTTTGGAGATGTAATTAGGGTTTTATTATAAAAACTGTAATGGATATTGGACATTGGTTTATTTTATTTTATTTTTTTCTTATGAATATTTTTCTTAATCATATGACTAATAGTTGATTTAATTTTGATTTAATTTTATGATGAAATCATGATGAAACATTTTATTTTGGTAATATTTTATTTGCTTATATTTGTTTCTTAGATTAAATAACATTTAGTAATTTTAAGAAATTCTGAATGGTCAAATAATATTTCGTGGGTCCAAAATATTTTTCTGAAATTTAGAATGGTGGGGTCACAATCAACCAGAAGCTCCGTTTAACCACGTCGCTTAAAAAAACTCTATTTTTATATAGAGAATTAGTTTGACTAACCACTCTTTATGGGTTGGTGGTGCTATATACTCCCTCCGTGCCACTTTAGATGAAGTTTTTGAAGTATTCACGCAGATTAAGAAATGGAGAGAGATATGAAGATTTTCCATCTATACTCTTGATAAAAGTCTTCAAACATTAATTGCTATTAGTGTATTTAAAAAAAAACTTGTAGTTCAAAGACAAAATGTAAGGGTGTAATTGGTAGTTTTGTGGAAAAATATGAAAACTTCCAAGTATCGTGGAACAAAAATATAACCATAAAACATCATCTAAAATAGAACGGAGGGAGTATATATATACATGTATATGAATTTTGTAACCAAGTGTTTGATCTCTGTAATGAAAGGCAGCGCTGGTGCTATGGATAATGTTGAGTTGTTGTTGTCCGAATCAAATTTGGGTTTGCGAGGTATTTGGCTATATTTCCAACGGTAGGGGTTTAATACATGGACGGACTTGTGCCACTAAGTTTGATTCATGTTTCAGTTTATGTACATGTTAATATGCCTGCACATACCTCCTGTGAACTCCATGGCAGTAGTAAATTTCTATTGTGAAGTTGGTTCGAATGTGCATCCACACAGTGCTTTATAGATGGGGTAAATGAGGTATTGAACATCTAAATTTTGTCTACAAGATACCTATAGGAACTCTTGTTTTGGTTGTGCTGGATTGTATCTTAGTTATTTTGAGAATATGCTACTTGATTAGTAACGGAACATTTTATTTTAGAAATGCACGTCGAAGGAATTTGTTAGAATGAGGGGTTGGATAAATAGGCCTCATCAGGTACTAGTTCATAAGCCTAAGAGCAACTGCAATGGACGAGTAAACCCAAATTTTTACTCGAGTGGGCTGGCGTAGTGGGACCATCGATCAAAATTTGATCAAAGAGTAAAATCCAGACCAAATTTGGTCGGCGATCAAGACCAAATCCAAATATAGTCGGGTTAATATAATCTCCGCTACACATCGGGCGTTGATATAATCTCCGCCATTCATCGCGCGTTGGTATAGTTAACGTCCAACGAACAGGCGTGCATATAAACTTCGCCTGAATGGGGCGTTGGTAAAGATAACGCCCGATGGGGCGTTCATAAACTTAACGCACGGAATGGGGCGTTCATATACTTAACGTCCCACTCCACTTTAAGTTTTAAACTTTTGAAACTTGCATGGGGCGGGTTTTATACCTCCGCCCCATTTTTTTTTTTTTTTTTTTTTTGAAGCGTATACTATACCAACGCCTCACGTCAGGCGTTATCTTTACCAACGCCCCATTCAGGCGTTATCTTTACCAACGCCTGATCCCAGGCGTAATCTTTATCAACGCGCGACCAAATTTAATCTGCAACCACTACGCCACACGACGGACTAAACCCAAATTTGATTTTTTTTTTAGTCTTTGGTCTTTGGTTATACTCGCACCACTGTGGACGCTCTAATCAACTTAGCTTTTCATATCCCTCTATAGATGCTATGGCACATTGATGCACTGCGCAAGATATGATTCAGTCAATACGGTGCTTCTTTCACGTACTAATATGGAACCCAGCTTTTGTCTGGTTAGAAACTTGTGATATGATTATCTTTGAAACTTAAATTGGCTTTTGTAGGCACTTGAAGTTTCTAAAGAGCCTCGTCGACCCAAAACGCACCGGGATCATGTTTTAGATGAATGGTTTGGTTGTCCAAGGTATGTTTTACTAGCTCAGACATCTTTATATCTTGCGAGGCATAATTATGCTGGTGCCTTTCTGTTTCCAATAAATTGATTCTCTATGTCAGCTCTGTACTTACTGCGTACGTGAATTGGCTTAGGAGACTTTGTGATCTATGTGATGCTAGTTGCAGGGCAACCTTACTCAATAATCTTGTAAATGGCAGGACTTCGAGTCGGAGAGAAAATGGAAACTAGCTCAAGCAAAGAAGGTTGCTATAAGAGCCAGCAAGGGCATGCTGGACCAAGCTACTAGAGGAGAAAAGAGAGTGAAGGTTTGACTTTTTTGCCCTTTTAAAACGTAGGATTATCTTGAGGAGTACCTAGAAACAAGAGAACTATACTGTGAAATACACTTTTGATGTTGCTGACAGGAAGTGAACGAACGCTGCACTTAGAACGTCTTGACTCTTATTTTTGAAATGCTTACTCTGGTACATGATCTGATCATGTTTATCATTTCACTTGTGACTCAGGAAGAAGAGCAGAAGTTGAGAAAAGTTGTACTGAATATCTCTAAGGATGTGAAGAAGTTTTGGATGAAAATTGAGAAACTGGCAAGTTATTGTATATACAAATTTTGAAGTTTCAAGGTTGCCCCTATCCTTTTGATTCTTTACAATGTTCTGAATTTTGTGTTCTTCTCACATGATTATAGGTGTTATACAAACATCAGCTGGAGTTAGAGGAGAAAAAGATAAAGGCACTGGATAGGCAACTTGATTTTCTTCTAGGGCAGACAGAAAAGTGGAATCTTGCTTTTTTAATTTTTTGTTTATGTTTCATTTGACTGATTGACGCGGGGAAATGTCTTTCTAATAGGATTCTCTGTCTACAAGGTATTCGACTATGCAAGCAGAAAATCTTGTCGACATGCCATATCCTCATAAGCCTATGTGTCTAGATTCTGGGATAGCAACATATGTCAAAATCTTCATAGAAACATTGGTTTTGGAATTTATTATTTTGGTAACCTTAAGTCCAGCAACATACTGTGCTTGATCAGTATATCTACTTCAGTGAAGTAACATGTTGATCATCTCTTCATTTTGCACAGATGCAATCCAAAGTTCAATATAACCTGGGTTTAAGCTTTGACTTGATCCGGTGTATTTAGTTCTTCGTTTCAGCTGCAGGTGTTTTTGCTAAAACGTGACCTTGTTTTTACAGGTGGGTAGTGTCCAAGCGCGTTGTTTCAAAGAAGATCAAGTTTGCTGAAGATTATGACTACAAGGGACATTGTGTGCACATTGTGTCTATGCGTCAAGCGCAGAGTGAGTGTATTAAATACTTCTAAGATGAATCTGTTATGGACATTGTTATTCTTATCTGTCCCGGGAATGGAATTTCCTTATAATTCTGCACAGGGAGGCACCATTTTTCACTTTGAAAGATCACCAAAGACTGGAATTACATTTTATGATCTTTGTATTATAGATTGAATGCAAGGAAGCGAATACATTTTGAGGAAATCAAATCTATAAAATTTTCATGTTCTGTTATATGAATTTCTTCAGATTTTTTTATTTTTTTTTAAATCTAAAAATAATTCCACAACGTTTTTAATATATTGTTGAAGCTACATATTACAACGGTCACTTCAATGGAGAATAATTGTTGTTATCATGTCATGAACGACAATGGAGGAAAACCGTTGTCGAAATGAGAAGGCCTTTCACAACACGCAGGTAGACAACGTCTTGGAAACCGTTGTCACATTGATTCGACAACGGTTTTCAGTGTTGTTACTAGGTGTTTTTCTTGTAGTTGGTTCCTCTTCGCCTTCATTTATCAAAAGACAGAACAAAAACTCGTAGGTATTTCTGTGGGAGACAGATTTATCCATTACCGTAGACTTTTCTGTGTGATACAGATTTATTTATTAAAGTCTTCAACTTTGGGTCATAGCAACTCTTAGTTGTGGGTGAAATCAACTAAGGGAATCAAGTGCGTAGTATCCTACTGGGATCAGAGACGTAAGGAGCGCAACTGTACCTTGGATCAGTGTGATTTGAGGTTCAACTACAGTCCAGACCGAAGTTAGTTTGTAGTAGGCTAGTGTATGTAGCAGCTTAATACAGTGTGTGTTCAATCTGGACTAGGTCCCGGAGTTTTTCTGCATTTGTGGTTTCCTCGTTAACAAAACTTCTGGTGTCTGTGTTATCTCTTTTCCGAATTATATTTTGTTATATAATTGAAATATCACAGGTTGTGCGTTTGAATCGATCAATTAGGAAATCCAACCTTTGGTTGTTGATTGAAATTGATTGATTCTTGAACATTGGTCTTTGGTACCGTTCAAGTGATTTCTCTCGTATTCAATTAGACTCGCAGATTTCTAATTGCTTGAGTAAGTATTGAATTGAGAAAGTGAGATATAGCTCTTGATATACTTTATTAAGATTGAGTCTGACTATCTTCTCTTAAAAGTATATTGGAGTAGTCCACACAGATTGCTAATCGAAATATTGGGTGTGGTTGTTGTACCCCCCGCCTTTTCAATTGGTATCAGAGCAGGCAAACACGTTTAAAGACCTTACAAGTCTGTGTTTGTAGCGATTTGACTCTATGGACAAGAGTACTATCTCTGATAAACGCATCACCAGAAATAAAACTCCTGTCTCGACTGTATCTATTAAAGAGAAAGATTCGTCAATCTCAAATATAGACGAACCTAGTGTTCTGACGAGACAGACAGAGACTGACCTGTGTCATTTCGATTACCCTTCAAAAGAGTCTATCTCTATTAATGGAAGGGAAACAGCTGAAGAGAGTGAACTGATTCTAAATCTAGTTAGAGTTCAAGCTGATAGATTTAATCGGTTGAAAAACCATGTCAATGTCCTTCTTGGTGTAGTGAGAGACTGCAATTCCAAAAATGTTGAAGTTCAGTCTTCACATATCCTACTTGAGGCACGCTTTGAAAAGGATGCTTTGGAAATTGAACATCGCTTGAGTAAACTCTCAATTCAAGGATGCTTTAAGCAGTCTAATATACCATGTACTTCTACCACAACTGAAGGAGTTCCAGTTCTAGAAGTAAAACCAGAATCCCTTCCTATTGGAAAAGATGTGTTAGTCACCTCCTCTAATCAAGGTTGTTCCACATCACATGGAAGGAAGAAATCTCCAAACGAGGTTGTTAAGACTGCACTATCTAATCACTCTGGTGATCAGAAAGTATGTCTCTTTTGCGAGGCAAAAGTTTCTGTTAAACAAAAGGGAAACTCTAGGTTGAATAAAAATTCCTTTGTTGAACTTAAACACACCTTAGACTTAATTCTCAAATGTGTAACTGACATTCATATGTCTAAACCAATTGGTTTTCGTACTTACCTTGTGTATGCTACCAGGAAAGTCAGTTCAATGAGTTCCTCGAACGCTCAGAAGCATAACATACGTCTTAACAAAAATCTTCTAAGGAAAGATCAAGTCTTTTCTTCTGTTAAAAGAGGAGATAACGTTGCCTTTGATGTGAACAAAATTCCAGGAGAAAGGAGCAAAAATGATGATATGAGAAATAACCTGAAGGAGATAATTGAAGTTTATAAAGAAATTGTCAACAGGTTGTCAACCGCCTCAAATGAAAATTCTTCTGGTAAGAACCCAAACCATGTCTCATATTTTTATGACAATAAGTTTTATGATAATTTCTTATGTCAAAAAGAATTTTTTCCTAGATTCGAAAGGAAAAAGAGACCCAACCGTAAACACAGTTCATTTAATGAGCTTAGAGCTCATACTTGTGTCAATTAATCACAAGGACTGAAAACTTACTCATAAAAATTCATGTTGAGTAAGATGTGTTAATAATCAGGTATACTGTTGGAAAAATTGTTGTTTGTTTAGTTAAGCTATTTTCTTATCGTCCAGAGCTAAACTATTGTCTGCAGACAATTTTGCCTAAAGTTTTGGTTGTGTTTGATGTTGCTCCTTTCTTTTTCTTTTTTTTTTTCCTTTTTTTCTTTTTTTTCTTTTTTTTTGTTTTTGCTGCAACTATGTTGTGTGCTCTAAATTATTTCTCTATGGAGATATAAAATTTATTGAGCCAAAAAATCTTGTGATATTTTTCACATAGCAGAAATTTTGACTTGTCGTAAAAATTACGACCGGTTGCGTACCTTTGTTGTTGGGTCAAGATTGTGTTCGTACGAGTACCCGTGTTACTATCACGAATCAATGTTTAGAAACCCTAAAAGTTAACTTCTCTAAGAAACCATTTAAATACCAAAACCCTTGAGTCTCGTACGCATACTCTGGGAATTTTTTGTGGTTTGTCAAGAATGTCTTCCTCTAACTCTAGCGGTTTTGCAAAAGGTTTTCTTGACAAAGGAATTGGTTTTGAGTCCAAGGGAAGGAATAAAATAACCCTAGTAAGAGATGATCATCTTAATGCCTCAAGTTACTATGCCTATACACATCAGGATGTTGAGAATGAGGATATGGCCTTGTAGATGGTGGATTTTCGACAAGGGTAAAATTGTAAAACCCTAATTGTTTATACTCCGGATCCGGCAATCGGATGAGTATTGAGACTCATGTCTCTCAATAAAGCATGAAAGCTCATGCCATAAAACCTCTGACGGAGAAGATTGTCTCTCAGAGTATATGTAGATGTGTAATCTCCCAGCTGAGGCCACGGCACATCTCATTAATACTGAGCAATTTCGGTAATTGTTTCTATATAGAATCGAAAGATTGGACGGCTCCTAGACGGCATGCCTGCTAGTATAGAGTGATGGTTTATCAAAAGTGATTGTAGTTGAAGTGGTAAAACGGATTCGTATCAGACTTGTGAAGAAAACAATTTTTCTAGATTTAAATTAAACACGCAAATAAATAAAATAGTTCAAACCTTTAGAGAAAAACACCAAGACTTGGATTCCACCATTGATCCATTATTTGATAAATTCTAATAATTAATATTCATGCAATTTTTCTTTTAGAGTGATTCTAATATTATGCCTTTTGTAGATTTTTGAAGTAATAAATGTAAACACCAAGCATGAAACATCAAGAGTCTTAAACTAAGCATGCTCCATCAAAATGAATCACAATTATTCAATAAAAATCAATTTTCCAATAAAAATTCCATGCAAATAATCATGTAATAATATTGCAAATAAATAATAAAGTTAGAATTATACCATAAATAAGGACCAATGGCTTCCTCCGTCGCCTTGGCTAAGGGGTTTAGCTCCTCATCCCAAAAATACACTCACAAGATAAATTCATGGCTAAAATAGGTGTTTTTATTGATGTATAAGATGAAACAGGAAATTGTAACACTGTGAAAGTGTTACAGCGTCACCGTTACAAAGGGGTCACTGTTACAAAAGAGTATGGTAATTTAAGACTGCTGTAAACGATAACTATCTACTGCTGTGAAACAACAACAGTGGTATTGAAAATAAGTCTGCTGAAGAACGACGGACTCTGCGAGTCTGTTCTTCAGAAGCTTTAATGGCAGCAGCAGCGCTGTCTCCTCTATAATTGCTTCTCCTAGGCTCTCATCGACTCTAAACTCTCTCCTAAGGTTTTCCAAACTTTTCTTTGATGTAAACCAACACTTATATAGCCCAACAGATCCATAAATCTCGACTAAATATGTGATTATTCTTTTTCTTCTTCTCATGCAGTTGAAACGATAATCGCTTCTGTTGAGCTTTTTCACGTGCTGTTGGCTATAAAATAGCTACCAAACTCTTCCATAATCTTGAATAGGACCATGTACATGTTAATCCAGCGTCAAAGTCCTCCAGAAATCTCTCAAAAATATTCTAAAAACCCAACAGAGAACACGTCTCTCTGTTGGAAACTTTGAAACCCTCTCTCGGCCATTCCAGCCCAATTGGTTGGTTCCAATCGATTGTACTAGGCCTGTTTAGTCCATCCAAGTCCAGACCAACTGATTTCGGCGATTGAATCTCGTTAAAACTCCATCAAAATTCGATTATCAATCTGCCAGTGAACTTCCCGCCAATTTTCCAATTCAAAACGTGAAGAAGGTGGGTGCCCTTATCCTGTGCTGTTCTCCCTTTAGCAGCTGCCTGGAAATAGGTCACCCCTTATCCAAAATCGAGGGTCCGTATAGTGATTTCTCTGGGACATTTTCCGCACTTTTTTCGGGGTTCCTCCGGGATATTCCTGGGGTACTTCCGGTACAATTCTGGGGCGCTTCCGGCACGTTATCAACGGAGGTCCAAATGCCGCATTTTTAGCCAATTTCGCCACAAAGCCTTATTCTTCCAAAAACACCTACAAATAAATAAAATAACCAAATAAGTACGATATCGAGCACTAACAATATATACAAATGAGCTATATTAGACACATAAATGCGTCTATCATAGAGCGACAACGTCTTCGGGATGCAACCAAGTTTTCCCTAACTATATAGGAAAAATATGATACTCAAGCAAGTTCATATTGCTCAACTCTCAGATAATTAATGCTCCTAGATAGGAAGCCCTACTAGTATAGAGCCCTCAGTTAATTATCTCTGATCGCCTGAATATCAAGCAATATTCTTCGATTATTCGTTATATTTCCTCACTTCAATTCGTGGTTCTTCCCAGCAGAATTCCATGGGTTAGTGATAAATATTCAACGAAACAGGCATCTGAGCATCGAATAAGCCCTGACTAAAAAGGTGCAAGTGTACTTAGCAATAATGCACAGAACAGCATTTGAATGCGGAAACGAGCATTTCAAAATACGAATGAACGACGAACCTATGCAAAATAGGAAGGAAAAATAATAATAATAAAATATTAGCAAAGGCGCCAGGGGACTGGGCTCACTAGCCAGCCGGTCATGCCGTGACCGGTCCCACACCCAATTTTATATTTTTATCATATTTTATTATTTTTCCCTGATCTCATGAAAATTCTCTCATTCGAGCAAATCTCCTTCGTTTCAAGAAAATTCTCTAATCTCATGATATTTCTTTATGTCAAAGAAAATAATAAAATTAGGAAAAGGTGTCACGGGACCGAGCACCAGCCGGACGACCATGCCCTAGCCGTGGCCGGTCCCACACCTCACAGTTTCCCATTATTTTATTATTTCTCTCAATCCATGAAAATTTCCTGATTTCATGAATTTTCCCTAAACCCATGCAAATTATTACAAAATTAGGGAAAACGTGGGACCGGGCTCTAGCCAGCCGGTCCCACACGCCCCTTATTTTATTATTATTATTTGTTTTGCTTTTCTCATTCCATGAAAACTCCCTGATTTCAACAAAATACCTTGGTTTCAACAAATCTCTTTGATTTTATGAAAATTCCCTAAAATCATGAAAATTATATAAAATTGGGAAGAATGCCCTGGGACCGTGCCCGTTGGCCGGTCGGCCATGCCTTGGCCATTGCCGGTCCCACACTCCAACATTCCCTATTTTATTATTATTTTATTTCTCTCATCTCATGGAAGTTCCCTAACTTCATAAAACTCTCCAGTTTCATGGGATTTCCCTCAAGAGAAAATACATAAAATTACATAAAACTGGGAAAAGTGTGTGGGACAGTACTTTTCAGCCGGCCGGCCATGTCTTAGCCGTGGCCGGTCCCACACCTCGCAAGTCCCAGTTTTATTTATTATTTTTCACCATCTCATGTATTTTTCCTAGTTTCAGCAAAACCCTGGATTTTACATATTTTCTCAAATGTTGCTCAAACGCGCACCAGAAAATATCAAAACTCTCAGGACTGAGACATGGAGACTATGGTGAAACGTGCACATCCCCTTGACCGGCCAAGGGTAACCCTAAGGCTCGCAAACAGCCGGTTCCACACGTTTTAATAATTTTAACCTAATTTCCTCAAATGCTCATATTAGGTTCAAACTCTTTCCGAACAATCGAGAGTTTGCTCAAATGACCATCCATTGGTCCCACGGCCACCAAAAGCCGGTCTCACGACCTATTGTCCGGTCCCTCATATTTTCACGGATAGGTTTTATTATTATTTGTCGCTCACACGAGCATTATTTTAATAAATGATTAAACCGGCATTTAATCATTCTTTCACCAACTGGTCCTCAAGAGACTTTGGTATTTTGCTCATTCGAGCGTCTGGGCGTTACATGATAAACTCATCATCCCATGTAGCCGGTTCCCATGTTACTCTGCGGTTGATTTGCAATAAATCATCATTGCAGTAAAATTAGGGTTTTGAATCCAAAGCTCTACAGAAACATGATTCTGAGCAGATTCAAATACTCTGATAATTTTATGTTGATTCCATGATCGACATTTTTATTTACTCGACCCAGCAGTCAGTATCTTAAATTAATATTTAATTCGGTCCTGCTACCAACAATTCATCAAACTAGTAATAGTCGCTCAGATTAGCAATATTTGCTTGAATCAGCAATATTTGCTCAGATTCAAGAATATTGGTTCAACTATCAATATTCAACGATTTAGCAACACAGTTTGCTTGTCTTAGGTAATCAACATAATAATACCTCGTTTCAGCCGACGTATCTAATTCATGAGTTTCAGAGCATTTACAAATCATGTTCAACTCAGCAATATATGGACTCATTGTCCCATAAAGTCAGCAACTGGCTCCACAGTCACGAGATTTCAATCGTGTTACATGGGGGATATTAACTAGGGTTTTGGTCTGGAGGTCTAGGCACCTGGTTCATCCACGATGAGAATGTGAGCGAGTCGTGCAATCAGTTGGAAGAATCAGCAAAGTAGTGGGTGGAAAATTAACCAAGCCTCTGCACGATAAGTAACTGGTTTTGACATGATTTCCCACTTCCCCACTCTCTAATTCCTGCAACTGTCACACTTCATGGGATCATGGTGATTTCAACTCCGGCATTATAAAATTTCTCTGAATCCTGGTTGAAAGGACAAGATTCGGATACTCGAACATTCGTCTACCCAAGAATTTCTCAGCAAGTTCATACAGACAATCTTTCGTCTACACAAACTCATCGCCTGAGCAATCACTCTCAATTGAGTAAAATTCAATAATTCAGAGCGTTCTTAAGCTGAATTCAATACACACCTACAATCTCAGATCATGATTGATCTCACACGTTTCTCAGCTTTCCTCCTTCAGATCAACCCATCCTCTCTTGTGACCGAATTGACTCTGGAACGACCATTGTTCTTGGTTTAGGCCGGAGTCTTACAGATTGATCTCTTGAACTTAAAGCACTCCTTTCTTGCAGTGCATCTGTGTGAGGTTCAACATTTCGCTTTGTTCAGGGAGTCTCCGCCTGGTCGACTCTTCAATTCCGTAAAAACCAGCAAATCGTTTTCCCCATCTACAGATTGGCGATCACACTGCGAGATTAATATCTCGGTTGCAATCTCACATTCTCACAAAGATGGGTTGGTCTTAGGACTAATTCAACTGACACAAACCCGATCCATAATCTTTCAAATGGCAGTATTCCCCATGTTATATCTGACGACACGGAAGGTGGAGGAACCCCGACTCTGGAAGAATTGGCTCAAATCCTGGAGGTCCACACCAAGAACATGGATATGATGAAGAACACGATGAACCACATACTCGACTTTCTCATCAAACTGACATCTGAGTTAGGCGGCATCTCCGCTTCAGAAGTCCCAACACTAGTGGAGACTGATTCGTCACCCGACCCTCAAACCAACAGTTTCACTACTTATGAGAAGCCGGTGGATCAGGAAGTTGCACAATTCATCGAAAATTTGTGTGAACTTTTATACTTTTCCAGAGAGCAGCGTACAGACACGTTTGCCACACTCAGCCAGATATCATCTGACGTACAAATAATTTTACCAACCCTGACAGTTGAATAAGTATCCCTGGTGTCTGAACATTCAATCGACAACATAACTTTTGGAGAAGAAGATCTCATGGAGGATGAAGGACATAATCGAGCTTTGTACGTGACTGGCTTCATCAAAAACACTGAATTTAGGAGGGCTCTGGTTGACACAGGCGCTTCCGCAAACATAGTCACTGTGAAAACTCTCAGGATGGCCAGATTCCCACAAGGTAAAATTATTCGCTATCTCATTCTAATGGCAGGATTTGAAGGAAGCCAAAGCCATACATATGGATATGCGTATATAGACCTGAGGATAGGGCCAATTCAATCAAAAGTGAAATTTCATGTGATCAAGAAAGAACCTGACTATCACACGATACTTGGACGACCATGGATCCATGATAACAAAGTGGTTCCCTCAACTTACCATCAATGTATGAAGGCTTTACTCAAAAACAAGATCGTTCACATAGCCGCTTCATCATCTCCTTACGCTCTGGCCTACGATGCTGAATTCATCGAATCCTAGAGAAGCGTTCCTGAACCTCCCAAGAAGATTTACAACACTCCACTTCCAAGATGGAAGGCTATCGAAGCAGTTGCTGACGCGTCATCTCTACCATCAGAAGCATCCAAATCACCTGCTACACCGTTCAAGCGCCGTAAAGACCAGGTCACGACCCCAGGATCC
Source organism: Papaver somniferum (assembly GCF_003573695.1). Lineage (NCBI taxonomy): Eukaryota > Viridiplantae > Streptophyta > Magnoliopsida > Ranunculales > Papaveraceae > Papaver > Papaver somniferum. The sequence continues at coordinate 70,892,070 of NC_039368.1, read as the reverse complement.
AACTTTACGACCATTCATGATGCAGAAGAGAGGGTCATTTATCGGCGGCGCAAAGATTAACAATTAATAGGGAAGATTGATCAAGAGTCTCCCCGCACTAATGAATCATGTCAGATCGTGCAATCACCTGATGACGAAGTTCAAGATGCTCCGCAACAGTTGCAAGACGGCACGAATTCTACTACTGATGATCTTGAAACGGTCAACATCGGCACAGAAGAAGATCCAAGACCGATGTTAATCAGTTCTGCACTATCACTAGAGGAACGAACATGCTTAGTAGATTTGCTGAAAGAATATCGGGATATCTTTGCTTGGACGTATGAGGAAATGCCTGGCCTGGATGACAAACTAGTCACTCATCGTCTGCATATCACTCCCGGCTCCAAGGCTGTCAAACAACCACCTAGACAGTTCAGGCATGAGGTCTAAGAACAAATCAAAGTCGAAATTAAGAAATTGCTAGTAGCAGGATTTATCAAGCCTATTCAACACCCGACATGGTTGTCTAACGTTGTTCCAGTTAAGAAGAAGAATGGTCAAATCAGATGCTGCGTAGATTTCAGGAACCTGAATAAATGTTGTCCAAAGGATAATTTTCCTTTACCCAATAGTGATATGCTTGTCAACGGAACCAGCGGCCACGGTATGTTCTCATTCATGGATGGTTACAGTGGATACAACCAGATCAAGATGTTTGAACATGATGCTGCCAAAATCGCGTTTCGCACTCCCATTGGGAATTTTCACTACACTGTGATGCCCTTTGGATTGAAGAATGCAGGTGCTACCTACCACCGAGCCATGACAACAATATTTCATGATATGATGCATAGGCAAGTATAAGACTATGTTGATGACGTTATGGCGAAATCGAAAGCTCGAGCATCGCATTTAGAAGTTCTGAGGCAAGTCTTCGAAAGATGCAGAGAATACAAGTTGAAGATGAATCCTCTGAAGTGCGCTTTCAGAGTCTCTTCTGGGAAGTTTCTAGGATTCCTGGTCACCTCCGAAGGGATTAAAGTTGGTCCAGACAAAGCAAAATCCATTACTACCATGCCTCCTCCATGCACTGTGAAGGAACTACAGAGTTTCATGGGCAAGGTAAATTAAATCAGATGCTTCATACTAGGATTGGCTCAACTTATTGATTCATTCACTCCTCTGCTGAAGAAGGGAGAAAATTTCGCCTGGACAACTGTTCAACAAGAAGCATTCCATAAGATACAACAAATACTTTTATCACCCGCAGCCATGATATCTCCACTACAAGGACAACCATTGATATTGTACGCGGCTTCCAGTGATGTTGTTATTGGGGCACTGCTAGCTCAAGAAGATAAAGAAGGCGTTGAACATCCGATCTACTATTACAGCCGAACCATGAAGGATGCTCAACTCAGATACCCGAAAGATGAAAGATCATGCCTGGCGTTAGCCCATGCAATGCATAGGTTCAGACATTATTTGTTGTCCAACAGAGTCATGCTTGTCTCCAAGGCCGATGCATAAAGTTTATACTCTCAAAACCCGCTCTGATAGGAAGACCTGCAAAATGGCTGCTTCAGATGTCAGAGTTCGATATAGTATGCGTTTCTTCCAAATCAATCAAAGGTCAAGCGGTAGCAGATTTACTGGCTGCCTTTCCATGGGAAGATTCCACGACCTTACAAGATGATGTACCAGGTGAATTTCCAGAAATATCAGTCGTCAAAGAAGAAACGTGGTTGTTGTACTTTGATGGATCTGCTACTCCTAGCAACGATACCGGGGGAGCAGGAATAGTCTTGGTCTCTCCATCTGGTGAAGTATTCTCACATTCATTTAAGCTGGACTTCCACTGTACAAATAATTCAGCGGAATACGAAGCCTTCTTGCTAGGATTATCCTTAGCTGAACAAGCGGGAGCAATGCATCTGGAGATCATAGGAGATTCAAAACTAGTGGTCAATCAAATGAATGGGATATACTCTCTCAAGGAGATAACGCTTGATCCATTCATAGCTGAGGCGCAACGACTCCTAACTCATTTCACAGATGCAACCATCACCCATACTGGCCGGCCCAACAATAGACATGTTGATTGCTCGGCAACCCTCGCCTCCAAGCTGCAATTCGAAAGGTCTGAGAAATCTATCATAGTGCAGAGACGAGCTGTATCTTCCACATGGCTTAGTCAAACTGAAGATGCTCAAGCAAGCGACTGGAGAGCACCTATTATTCATGAACTGAGCAGTTCCGGTACAGGAGTCGTCGATCTTAAAGAGCTAAAGAGCTTATTTTTGCTCCATATAGCCTTGTACCATCGCAACCCTGACGCCTCTCTATCACGGTGCCTTGGCGATGAAGAAGAAAAGGAAAAGCTCGAAAGTGTATATCAAAAAGTATGTGGACAGACGCTGGTGATAACACTTTATAGAAGACTTCAAAGACTCGGGTATTACTGGCCCTCCATGGAAGCACAGTCAAGAACTTTGCAGGGGTCTTGTCCTAATTGTCAGACGCCTCCTCATCATTTAGAGGTCCTGACACTTCATTACACTAGGGACTGGAGGCAGTCTTAAATCGAATATCTTCGAGACAACAAATCACCACCAGGAAAGAAAGATGCAATCAAACTCACTCAGAAAGCTAAAAGATTTGTTTTCCTTGACGGGATCTTGTACCGCAAAAGGTTTAGAGGAGACTTGTTAAGATGCCTGGCCGGAGACGAAATCCTGACGGTCCTGAAGGAAACCCATGAAGGAGAGCACCAGGGAAAAAGAAAGTTGTTTCTCCAAATTCATGAAAAATATTACTGGCCGACTATGGAAGATGATGCAGCTGCATACGTTCAGAAGTGTCATCGATGTCAGGTCCACGGTAACCTTATTCATACTCCTTGTCTTCCATTACACTCTATGAATAGCCCATGGCCTTTCTATAGATGGGGACTTGATATCAATGGAAATATCAATCCAGCATCCTCAAAGCAGCATGAATATATCATCACAGCTACTGAGTATTTCACTAAGTGGGTTGAAGCAATCCCGCTTAGAGGTACTACAGGAGTAACTATTGCAGCCTTCATCAAGGAACACATTATATGTAGATTCGGCGTCCCTAAAAATATCTTCACAGATAATGGGACTCCTTTCGCCAACAAGGATGTCGAGAAATTTCTCAAGGAGTACGGGATCAAACATATTTTCTCCACACCATACTATCCCCAAGGAAATGATCAAGCAGATAGTACCAACAAAACTTTGATCCGGATTATCAGTCGAACAATTCATGACAATCCACGGTCATGGCATGAGAAATTACCCATGGCTTTGTGGGCTTACAGAACTGCACCAGGGAGCTCGATTGGAACATCACCGTACTCGCTCGTCTATGGGGCTGATGTTATACTCCCCGCTGAGATAAAAAATTCCTTTAGCAAGGATTGCAGCGGCCATAGGAATACGATGGTATGAAGTTGAAGTATCCAAGTCAAGAGTTGATGAACTGGACATGCTCGAATCGAGGAGAGCTAAAGTGGAAAAGTATGTGGGGGCTTACAAACATAGAATATCTAGAGACTACAACAAAATGGTAAAGCCTCAAAATTTCCAAGTAGGAGATTTGGTATTAAAAACAGCAAAGCACATTCAACAAGACATGTCTGCTCCCAAGTTCTCTCAGAAATGGGAAGGGACGTATGTTATCACCAAAGCGGTGTCTAGTGGATACTACAAAATCCTAACAATCAATGGAGGAAATGAGGTAAATATTATCAACAGAAAATGGCTCAAAGCCTATTATGCTTGATCAACAGCAAACAATTAATATCTATTCAAATATATCTCAAATGTAATTTATTTTCTTCAAAGAGCATGCAAGATGCTCATTTTTCATCAAACATTCATCAGTTGAACAAGATTCCCTCACGCTATCAAATTATCCTACTTTATCAAAGACTTACATCTCAACTCTCTCGGATGCTCACTCAGAGCAAACCGTCCAGCAATGGATAATCTCTATAAACAACCCTGTCAAGTTTCTTCTGAAAACTTTTGGTTTTCATCTTCAAATCCTGTACCGCCTTCTCGACCCTGGACGACTCCAAAGCGAGCATCTTCTCCTCCTCTAGTAAAGCAGTGGTCAGAGAAATTGCATCAGCAGCCTCCGCCGCCTTATGAATCTTGATTATCTCAAGCCGATGACGAAGCCATTCTACATTGAACCACAAGGTCTCACAGTTCGAAATCATCTCATTCCACCTGTACAATTCCTGATTCTTGACATCTCGCAGGCGCATTTGGTCCATCTCCTCGATGATCGGTAACAACCCTGCAACTATAGTCAGGAGACTTGGTAGAAAACCTTTCCACACTTCGGTCGTAGCAATATGCCCATATCTTTTCCATATTTTGGTGTAAAGAGGCGTGTGACACTTGGGAATGACGAATCCACCGACCACCTCATTATCCGGGAAAGTATTGATCAAAGGAGCTTCAAACAAGACTCCAGCTGTTGGATATTCACAAGCGTGAATCATGTCTCCAGTATCCACGGATTCTGCAGAGTCTTCACATACCCGGTTGATGCTATCTTCAACTTCAACCACGGTCACGGACTTTCCATTCCTTCTCCTTCTAGCATCAACAACGACACAAAAATCCGCCTGCAACGAAATGAAGGAGTATTTAGTTTTATCAAAATTGAACGTGGAAAAGCTTCGAAAGTTATAGGATTTCTTACAGATGATCAAGTCTCAGCATGAGCCGACCTATACCGGGAAAGGGCTCTAACAGTACGCTTGGGCCTCGAATTGTGAGAAGAAATATTTTTCTGATTATCCTACAACAAATCGTTTCCTACGATCAATAACCTTGATCAAACAAGGATGAAGAAGATATACAACTTACCCAGATAGACCCTTCTATTTCATGCTTCGACTGAAGATCATTTCGAGAATAAGTACTATCGCTAGACATGGTGATGAAAAGTATAACAATGAAATTCCTTCTGTAATGAAACTAAATCAGGAATGGAAGAAATATTTGCGCAAGTGTTAAACCCTAAATCTTGGAGATATATACAAGATACGGCAGGCACTTAACTTCTGCAAATAAGACAATTCAGTTGCGAGTTTTACTGAAACCCTAAGTCTCGAGCAAGGTCAATACTGGAGATGCTGAGTAAAATAATGCACTGGGGACTAACCAAAGCTAGGCATGGTCAGGAAGTCACACGGACCTGTGTGTTACATGTCTTCTGTGATGTGTCTGGATATTTTGACATATGGAAGCCGTAAAACAAACAAAGGGAGATCACAATGGGTTCGCGTATGAAGATTGGCTCATTTTATTTGATTCAATCAAGAAGAACCAACATTAATAAAAGGGTCTCTCGTTCAAAAGGAAAAATCTTAATACTTAAGTGAAGTTTTTCAAATAAGATGACTACTACGAAGGATAAAAAATATTCAAATGTTTAAAAAAGGATCAGAGGTAAAGATACTCGTCAGATTCATCCGAGTTATCGATTCGTCATCACTGTTCTTCTCGGAATCCTCCTCTCCGTAAGAATCACCGTCAGAGCCATTGATGAAGTCTGGATCGGTATAAAGATCGTCTGAGTCCGAGTCTTCTTCTTTTGCTTCAGCTTCAATTTGCTTCATAGTTTTTTGGAACTCTCTGGTATACCGGTCAGGCTTGATCTTGCGCTCTGGTAACACCCACGTAGTTTCCTCTTCGGAAGCTTCAGTATCGGAGTCAGAGGGTACCCCATCGACGAATCGACGTCTCTCCTTAGCCGCTAGAATTTAGCGCCGGATTCGATCCTTTCTGCGCTGACGATCCTCTGCCTCATCATCCTCAGCCTTTCTCTTCATGAGTTCAGCATAGGTGATCCTCCGATCATTCAGGGGTATGCTAGGCTTCGCTACCTCACCGTGGGTTGTCTTAGCTTTCGACTTGGCTACGGAAGCTTTGGAATCCTCGTCAGAAGAGTTTGAGGAATAGCGGTAATCATGATTGCTGCTGCTGGAAGTTGACATTTTCTGGAACCAGGAGCATAAAATTATCTCACATGCAAGTAAATCCATCTACAAAAATGGTAATTCTTAACTCTTATCTCTTTACAATTCCACTAACAGTAGTGATTGTGCCGCAAGAGTTAACACTCCAAGATTAGTTCGTTCCTTGAAACCTGCAGTAACGAGCGAAGCCTTATTAATCTTCGGAACTGATTTTTCATAAAATCATAGACGCAATTTTCATAGTGTAAACATCCACAACTGAGCTATGAAATTTACACCAAGACAATATTTCATCATAAATAAGTTGTCTAATTTCGAGGGTTACTCAAAATCCACGTTTTTTATTTTACGAAGTAATAATTAACGTGAATTACTCACGTAAATGTTCAAATTTTACCTAATGAGAACAAAATCATGTGAATAAAATATGTCATCATATTTTGCATAATATGTCACGGTTACATATGAAAAAAAAATTATTTTCTTTCGAACGAGCGTTTTTCTTTAAAACGAAGGTTTATTTTAGTTTCGTGAAAGCTCACATCTTTTAAAGATAAAGTTTTGGTTTCCAAGAAAGCTCATAAACAAAAAAAATTCGCTGGACACAGGTCTATTTCCAAAGAAAAATCTCTCTCAAGTTAGGAATTGTTGCTAGTTTCCTAAACTAACGATCGAATAAATGTACGTTCCTAAAACAAGGGTTTTTCGTAAAACTCACATCCAAAATATGTGTATACCATATTATTTTTTATGATGAACAACTTATGAACAAACAACAATCTTTGAAAAAATAAAAAAGAATTGCATACCTGAGTGTCGGTCGGAAGTTGGCCGGACGGTGACCTGACGGCCGGCGACGGCGACTTCTGGCAATTTTCTCATGTTACTGCTTGAGCGTGAAGATGGAGAAGAGAGGAAGATGGTGGACGTACGGGAAGAAATAAAAAAAATAGTAATTAATTCCTTTTATACCAAATTTTATTTCCAAAACCTAATTCCGTAAGGATTTTCTTTTTCGGACCCGACCCGTGAATCCTAAACCGACCAAGGTTCCACCATCTAATCAGCGGTTCTACACCAATTTATGCTCACTGGATGACGCTCTATTATGCCACTGGGGTTTTCGCTCAAACCATGGTTTGCTCATTCAGTCGAAATCCTGTAATGTTTTATCCTATGACTAAGTTCAATTACTTACTTTCGTCTGTACCTGGAAAATCACCATTCAATGCTGACTGAGGAACATGATTGTTCCTCAGTAAGCAGGGGACTTAATGTAGATGGTGGATTTTCGACAAGGGTAAAATTATAAAACCCTAATTGTTTATAATCCAGATCCGGCAATCGGATGAGTATTGAGACTCATGTCTCTCAATAAAGCATGAAAGCTCATGCCATAAAACCTCTGACTGAGAAGGCTGTCTCTCAAAGTATATGTAGATGTGTAGTCTCCCAGCTGAGGCCACGACACATCTCATTAATACTGAGCAATTTCGGTAATTATTTCTATATAGAATCGAAATATTGGACGGCTCCTAGACATCATGCCTGCTAGTATAGAGCGACAACGTCTTCGGGATGTAACCAGGTTTTCCCTAACTATATAGGAGAAATATGATACTCCAGCAAGTTAATATTGATCAACTCTCAGATAATTAATGCTCCTAGATAGGAAGCCTTGCTAGTATAGAGCTCTCAGTTAATTATCTCTGATCGCCTGAATATCCAGCAATATTCTACGATTCTTCGTTATATTTCGTCACTTCAATTTGTGGTTCTTCCCAGCAGAATTCCACGGGTTAGTGATAAATATTCAACAAAAGAGGCATCTGAGCATCGAATAAGCCCTGACTAAAAAGGTGCAAGTGTAGTTAGCAATAATGCACAGACCAGTATTTGAATGCGCAAACGAGCGTTTCAAAATACGAATGAACGATGAACCTATGCAAAATAGGAAGGAAAAATAATAATAATAAAATATTAGCAAATGCGCCAGGGGACTGGGCTCACCAGCCGTCCGGTCATGCCGTGACCGGTCCCACGCCTAATTTTATATTTTTATCAGATTTTATTATTCTCCCCTGATCTCATAAAAATTCTCTCATTCGAGCAAATCTCATTCGTTTCAAGGAAATTCTCTAATCTCATGATATTTCTTATGGCAAAGAAAATAATAAAATTAGGGAAAGGTGTCATGGGACCGAGCACCAGCCGGCCGGCCATGTCCTAGTTGTGGCCGGTCCCACAACTCACGGTTCCCCCATTATTTTATTATTTCCCTCAATCCATGAAAATTCCCTGATTTCATGAATTTTTCCTAAACCCATGAAAATTATTATAAAATTAGGAAAAACGTGGGACCGGGCTCTAGCCGGCCGGTCATGCCCTAGCCGGTCCCACACGCCCCTTATTTTATTATTATTATTTGTTTTTCTTTCCTTATTCCATGAAAACTCCCTGATTTCAACAAAATACATTGGTTTCAATAAATCTCTTTAATTTTATAAAAATTCCCTAAAATCATGAAAATTACATAAAATTGGGAAGAGTGCCCTGGGACCGTGCCCGTTGGACGGTCGTCCATGCCTTGGCCATTGCCGGTCCCACACTCCATCATTCCCTATTTTATTATTATTTTATTTCTCTCATCTCATGGAAGTTCCCTAATTTCATAAAACTCTCCAGTTTCATGGGATTTCCCTCAAGAGAAAATACATAAAATTACATAAAACTGAGAAAAGTGTGTGGGACCGTACTTGTTAGACGTCCGGCCATGCCCTAGCCGTAGCCAGTCCCACACCTCGCAAGTCCTTGTTTTATTTATTATTTTTCACCATCTCATGTATTTTTCCTAGTTTCACCAAAACCCTAGATTCTGCATATTTTCTCAAATGTTTCTCAAACGCGCACCAGAAAATATCAAAACTCTAAGGACTGAGACAAGGACACTATGGTGACACGGGCACATCTCCTTGACCGACCAAGGGTAACCCTAACGCTTGCAAACAGCCGGTTCCACACGTTTTAATAATTTTAACCTAATTTCCTCAAATGCTCATATTAGGTTCAAACTCTTTCCGAACAATCGAGAGTTTGCTCAAATGAGCATCCATTGGTCCCATGGCCACCAAGAGACGGTCTCGCGACCTCTTGTCCGGTCCCTCATATTTTCACGGCTAGGTTTTATTATTATTTGTCGCTCAAACGAGCATTATTTTAATAAATGATTAAACCGACATTTAATCATTCTTTCACCAACTGGTCCTCAAGAGACTTTGGTATTTTGCTCATTCGAGCGTTTGAGCTTTACATGATGAACTCATCATCCCATATAGACGGTTCCCGTGTTACTCTATGGTTGATTTGCAATAAATCATCATTTCAGTAAAATTAGGGTTTTGAATCCAAAGCTCTACAGAAACATGATTCTGAGCAGATTCAAATACTCTGATAATTTTATGTTGATTCAATGATCGACATTTTTATTTACTCGACCCAGCAGTCAGTATCTTAAATTAATATTTAATTTGGTCCTGCTACCAACAACTCACCAAACTAGCAATATTCTCTCGAATCAGCAATATTTGCTCAGATTCAAGAATATTGGTTCAACTATCAATATTCAACGATTTAGCAACACAGTTTGCTTGTCTTAGGTAATCAACATAATAATACCTCGTTTCATCCGACGTATCTAATTCATGAGTTTCAGAGCATTTACAAATCATGTTCAACTCAGGAATATATGGACTCATTGTCTCATAAAGTCAGCAACTGACTCCACAATCACGAGATTTCAATCGTGTTACATGGGGGATATTAACTAGGGTTTTGGTCTGGCGGTCTACGGCATGTGTGTTCATCCACGAAGAGAATGTGAGCGATTCATGCAATCAGTTGGAAGAGTCAGCAAAGTAGTGGGTGGAAAATTAACCAAGTCTCTGCACGATGAATAACTGGTGTTGACATGATTTCTCACTTCCCCACTCTCTGATTCCATCAACTGCCACACTTCATGGGATCATGGTGTTTTCAACTCCGGCATTATAAAATGTCTCTGAATCCTGATTGAAAGGACAAGATTCGAATACTCGAACATTCGTCTACCCAAGAATTTCTCAGCAAGTTTATACATACAATCTTTCGTCTACACAAACTCATCGCCTGAGCAATCACTCTCAATTGAGTAAAATTCAATCATTCAGAGCGTTCTTACGCTGAATTCACAAACACTTACAATCTTAGATCATCATTGATCTCACACATTTCTCAGCTTCCCTCCTTCAGATCAACCCATCCTCTCTTGTGACCGAATTGACTCTGGAACGAGCATTGTTCTTGGTTTAGGCCGGAGTCTTACAGATTGATCTCTCGAACTTAAAGCACTCCCTTCTTGCAGTGCATCTGTGTGAGGTTAAACATTTCGCTTGGTTCAGGGAGTCTCCGCATGGTCGACTCTTCAATTACATAAAACCATCAAATCATTTTTCCCCATCTACAGGTCTCTGCTGAAGTGGTTCATGATTTTCTTAAATATTTTGAGGAAGAAAAACTGCAGCTCATTGATACCTTGAAGAGTCTTGATGTATTAAGAACTGAGTTGAAAAAGGTTACTTCTGACCTTGGTCTCATAAATACACATGTTAAAGATCTTCTCAATGAGGATATCTTCTCTGAAGAAGCAGTAGATGCTGTCAATCACAAGCTCAAAGACCTCAAGGCTCGTGAGGATTCCAAAACGTCTATTTGATTTCAGTTCGTGTTCGGTTTTGATGGTTTAAGTGTCTGTCATTGTTCTTTAGCTTGTTGATTTTGTTTTGTCTAGTAAATCTTCCTATGAGAATTTTTATTTCTTATGTTTTAGGAAGAATAACTATAGTTTGGAATATCCATTATTGTGATTACACATAGCTATGTCCAACATTTTCATCTTCATATTTTTAGGTTTATTGGTTTAAATTCTAAAATTATATGGAAGATGATTTTTGCAGTATTAATCTTTATGGTTTCATATATTGCAATTTGTTATGGGTTATGTGTGTTTGCGTCCTTGAACTATCATTGTCACATACTTTGTCAAAATTTAAGTCTTTCGTATGTCGATATGCATGTATTGATAAAAGAATGAATGAACTTTTGACATTACAAAAGTTTGAAGACTATTATGTCATTAAGCAAATATTGATGGAAGACAGGATGAACTTTTATTTACGAGGATTATGTCTACTGTATGTCATTGTGCAAATGGTGATGGAAAATAAAATGAATCCTTGTTTATTCCACAGTATTGATCTTTCCTGATCCATATTTTATGTATATACTGTGCGGCTCCGTAAGTTCTCTTATGTTGAGCATTTCCGATTAGACTAATCATGGTTTTCTTGTGGTTAGTTTAATTGAGTATTATTTGGATTCAAATTCATATTCGTATGTGATTTGTCATGTCCAAAGAAATTCTTCTTTTCTCGTGAAATTAAGGTCGCTCTTGTTGTTCTTTCGGGAATGACATTTTATGGGGGAGATTTCTTAATTGAACTTGTGTTTAATTGCCAAATCTTTGTTGGGAGTGCGGATGTGGAATATTATAGGAGTTATCTTGTATCTTTATAAACTCCTTGATGAAAGCATTTATCTTGGGCTATATGATTGCATCTAAAAAGTTGATATGTACTTTCTTTTGGTCATGAAATGTCTCTATGGAAATTTCAGTAGGATCCCACTAGTTTTCGTACCTTTGCCAATTTTATTGACAAAAGGGGGAGAATTAATGTGTATTTCACACTACAAATACATATGGTTTTCGGATCATTATGTAAGGGGGAGTGGTTTCCATGTGAGATGGATTATTGACTAAGGGGGAGCGAGACCTATCACCATAGTATTGTTGTCAAAGTTGTGATGCAATTGAACTTTGATGATGTGTAATAATACTATGACATTGTGCAACAATGATTGAGAATTATTGTTTTCTCATTGTTATGGCTATGGATTTTCAACAACGATGATACTAAACTTACAACCTTTGGAATCATTGGAGTATTTGGAAGTTACTAATATTTTGAGTAATGTTGAAGAACCAAGAAGATCAGGCATGTGGAAGAGAAGATACAAAAGTTTATTTATCTATTTTTGTATTCCATATGCATTGATAGTTTTATCACTAAAATTCACAAAGGGGGAGATTGTTAGAGCACTGCTCGGTCTAACTCGCATGCGTTTATATCTCAAGCATGTTTTTAAATGTTAGTGATCTAAACTATAAGTCTTGATTTCTAGTCTACTATTAGCTAAGTCTCGGACTAGGATAGAAAGTGTAGTTGTGCTCAAGACTCCATGGCGATCATCATATAAAGACGAAGAACTACTCAAGGAACTGGTGGAACTTCATCGATTAAAAGGTATGTGGAGACTTGAACTTATCTATCACTCAAAAGTCTATCTACTTTATCTCCTATCTTGAGACAAAGTCGTTTTGCTATATTGACTATGATTATACAGATTTGCTATTTCGAGTCGAGTTTATCTCGCTTATCTATTTCTAGAAATATGTGTTGGTAAGCTTTCGCTTTGGCCAAGTTCATCTTTACTAGTGACGAAAGTGATGTTAAGTTTCAATCACTTGAAAATGGCTTTGACGAAAAATGGTTTGTGAATAACAACTATATAACGTCCTCTAAGAATGTTTCAACGATTGAAATGAGAGTTTAGATTACATAACCATGGAAGGATATAAACATTGTGTGGTAACACATATGTGTGTAAGTCCTTATTCCTTGAACCAAAGTATGCGTACTTTGCTGCTCAGGAAAACCGGAACTATAGTCCGCGTACCAAGTCCGCGTACTGTCGGAAGTTGTCATCCCGAGAAATTTTACTGGAGTTTGTAAACTAAAAAAAAACTTATTCCAGGTACTTAAGTCCACGTACCAATTCGCATACTTAAGTTGTTTATTTTCTAAAAACGATTATTTGTGAACTTAAACTTATATAAACTAAGGAATGCATAATTGCAAACCGTGGTTATAAAGTTCATGAATTGATTCGAGTGAATCAAATCATTTTTTTTCTCAATTGTGTCTATTATAAAGATCTAAGAAATTGAACAACTCTCTAACTAGTTCATTTGAGTCATTTGAACTAGTTCTGGTAAAGAAGAATATGGTTGATATGTAAGTGCTCATATGGCTAACCATTTGGTTAACTATTGTTGAACCAACTAAATGTACATGTTTGGGTACGGTTACACAAACCTAAAAACGTGCATTTCATTTGTGTGTAACAAGCTAAGTTTAGATCTAACGATTAAAATATATTAACTTGAATCTAATCAGGTTTTCATCTAACGGTGAATATTGAATGCTTTGTTACCAAGGTAACTTAGATTGCAAACCCTAATTTGAAAGACTATATAAGGGAGAACTATAACAACTGGGAAACCTAATCCCCACACCTCCTGTGTGATACTAGTTGTTTAAGCTAGAGTCGATTCTCCTTTAACCTTAGGTTTCTACCGAGACCTTGTAGGTTAATGACTTGAAGACTTCATTGGGATTGTGAAGCCAGACCGATACTCCTTTCTCGTAGTTGTGTGATCTGATTTTGTTGTTTCTATCGTACTAAGTACAATCGTAAATATTGGCTTGAGATTGATTTCTCCGATATGCAAGATATAAAAGAAGTCACAAACATCTTCGTCTCATTGTTTGTGATTCCGTAATATCTTCTTTCGCTAGTCGATTAAGAGTATTGTGAGGTGATTGATAATACTAGGTTGTTCTTCGGGAATATAAGTCCGGGTTATCAATTGGTACTTGTTCACCTTGATTTATCAAAAGACAGAACAAAAACTCGTAGGTATTTCTGTCGGAGACAGATTTATCTATTACCATATACTTTTCTGTGTAATACATATTTGTTTATTAAAGTGTTCGACTTTGGGTCGTAACAACTCTTAGTTGTGGGTGAGATCATCTAAGGGAATCAAGTGCGTAGTATCCTGCTGGGATCATAGACGTAAGGAGTGAAACTGTACCTTGGATCAGTGTGAGATTGATTGGGGTTCAACTACAGTCCAGACCGAAGTTAGTTTGTAGTAGGATAGTATCTGTAGCGGCTTAATACAATGTGTGTTCAATCTGAACTAGGTTCCGAGGTTTTTCTGCATTTGCGGTTTCCTCGTTAACAAAACTTCTGGTGTCTGTTTTCTTTTCCGCATTATATTTTGTTATATAATTGAAATATCACAGTTTGTGCGTTTGAATCGGTCAATTGGGAAATCCAATCTTTGGTTGTTGATTGAAATTGATTGATCCTTAAACATTGGTCTTTGGTACCATTCAAGTGATTTTTCTCATATTCAATTAGACTCGCAGATTTCTGTTTGCTTGAGTAAATATTGAATCGAGAAAGTGAGATATAGCTCTTGATATACTTTTATTAAGATTGAGTCTGACTATCTTCTCTTAAAAGTATATTGGAGTTAGTTCATACAGATTGCTAATCGAAATATTGGGTGTGGTTTTTGTACCCCATCTTTTTCAGGTACTAATAGATCTTCTCAATCCCAAAGAAGTCTTTAAACTGAGCGGACGTAAGAGATTTCACCTAATTAGGTTACTTTCCTCTCCGAATAGGCGGCTCCACCAGTAACAACACAATTAGGTAATTTTGCTGGCTCTGAGGATTAGTTTGCAATGAAAACTTTGGTATTTATAGACCAAGGAAGTTTGGACACCAAGGAATTTTCAAAACCGAAAATATTCTCAAGATATGCAATATATTCCAGATTCGGTTTTCATAATTCCTGGAAATGCTTTGTCCAAACATTAACCGAAAATCTCTTAGAAAATCTCCAATTAGTAAATGCACATTACCAATTTTCATTTTTCCAAAAATAAAATTAAAAACCTTAATTAAAAGATTCTCAACTTATTTTTCGATCCGGCATTTTCCTTTATGTTTGATAATGAGAGAACTCTGCTAACATGTTACATTGTGTTGAAAGAAGGATGGACTAGTCTCATATGCTAGATATAAGTTGTTGTAGAAGTTGAACTTGAATAAGCATGATTTCATGTCTTTGCATTAGTTGTATGTGAACTCTTGGTAGTAAAGTTGATAGGATATAAACCATTACTGTGTGGGCCTTGTAAAGTAATCTTACCAAAAGTAATTGAGCATTTGTTGTCTGTGGTGAATTTGTGAACTGATAACAAATTGGCTGAGGCTTGTGGCACATGAAGTATATTATTCAAAGCAAACATTTGAGCAGGTGTGTACTTAAGAGTAGAACCAATATGAGAGATTTTCATACCTGAGCCATTGGCAGTGTGAATCTCTTCAGAACCATCAAAGGGATTAAAAGAATGAAGCTCAGAAATATCATCTGTAATGTGATAATTAGCTTCAGTATCTGCATACCATGGATTATCTTCCAGAATATTTTCAGAGGCTAACATTGAACTTACATGATGAGGAGTCTTATTGTTTTGATAGGCAAAACTCATCTGATTACGACAAGAAAGAGCATCATGACCAGGTTTAATGCAGATTTGACAGACTATAGCATCAGGATTGTCAGATGTAGTAGGAGGATGAAATGATGGTGGTGGTGGTGGTGGCGGTGGTGGAACAAAAGTAAAATTGAATGGTACTAGAGATCTAGGATGAAAATGTGATGGATTCCTAGTTGGTGGAGTGAAGTAATTACCTCGACCACGACCATGAGAGCTTGAAGCATGTTGATTTCGCATAACACCTTGAAAAGCAGCAAAAGCTCGACTGTTAGCTTCAGAAAGAAGTGTTGAGGATCGATTTTGGACAGAAATTTCTTCTGAGAGAAGAAGATTATGAAGCTCTCGAGGATAAACAGGTGGATACCGAATGCGAATAGAAGTACTAAAATCTTTATAATCTTGACCAATTCCATTTAGTATGGTTACAACAAGTTCATCATCTGAAATTGGAGATCCAGATGCAGCCAATTAATCACCAATTTTCTTGATCTCACCTAGATATGTAGACATCGAACCTGATCCAAGCTTTAACGATTGAAATCTTGTGCGAAGTTGAATGGAATGAGTTGTTGAATTCTGGAAAATCGCAACTCAATGTTATCCCAAAGTTCCTTAGAGGAGCTAGCACCAACAAAATATGGTAAAACTGAATCAGATATTATTGATTGGATCCATAAAATTAAGGTATTTTCATCTTCTACCCAATGTGTGTGAGAAAGATTGATGACATCTCTGTCTTCTCCATCAATCTATTCTTGAATGTATTTCCTAGGGAAAGGAATAGATCCATCAAGAAAACCTGAAACTTTGTATTTCTTTAACAAAGGAAACAAAAAACTTTGCCAGGTTAAAAAATTGTCTACTGTGAGTTTAAAATGGATGATATGAGAGATGTGATTTAGTGGAATTTGAGAAATTCGAGATTCATAGTGATTGTAAGCCATTGTATATCTAAAAACAAGAAAGAAATGAAAAAAGAAAGTGTCAGAGAGATCAAAGATGAAGATGAAAGAGTAAAGAGCAGCGGAAAAAGGATTGTACTAGACGATTGATACCATAATGGAATTATGTTCTTGATGAAGATGTCAATCTATTCAAGAACATTGTTACAGAAAATCGTAATGATGAATTAAACCGGACAAAGTCTGTGTATTTTCTTAACTAACTAAAGAAGATGACCGACAAAGTAATTATACTCTAATTACAAGAACAGACAGTACATGTGACTCAACTATCAAAAACCAATCACAGAGGAGCACGTGTGAGATATGAACTGGTACAGCTGTGATCAGCATAAGCAAATGAAAAGATGACAGTTTTTAAGTGACAGCCTGACTAATAGATAATACTATGATGTTCTTCGGGAATATAAGTCCGGGTTATCAATTACAAGAAAAACGTCCATTCACAACGGATATATGACAATGTTTCGCGAGCCGTTTAGATAAGTTAGCTTTTCACAATGGTTTCTTTTAAAACCGTTGTTGAATACTTGGGATATAATTTTTCCACAACGGTTCTTTAGAAATAACTAGAACCGTCAGATTAGTGTTTTGTTTCGACATGTGCAATTGTGTTTAACCATTTGATCTTCTCTTTGTAGAATAACTAGGGCTTAACCTGTGCCGTAACGACACGGGAAAGGATATGTATTTCAAATATATCCATCGGTTCATATATATCATAATTGTTTGTGAAAAATCGATCAAGTCGATCCAAGTCTAAATGTTTTTGAGGTGTTGGTTAATAAACATGTCTTAGTCTCAAATGTTTTAATACTATGTTTGTAAGTCATACAATTCTTTAGAACAAATATAGTTAAACGTTAATCAACTCTTCTAAATCCCATGGGCCTATGGGTAGTATAACACCATTTCATTAACTTCTTCGAAACAATGTAGTGTCCCTACTTCGAAATAAATCATCAAAGGTCGTTCGCCAAATTTGTAACAAATCTGAAACACAAAATTGCTCCTTAATCAATCAGATTAATCTTATAAAATATGTTAGATTTAAAGATTATTTTTCTCCCTTTGGTGATATAAATTATTCTAAATTTACATAGATTTGTGTCTTCCTAAAGTTTAATAATCTGTAATTCTTGATCCATTTCATTTTTGGTCTACTTATCTTCTATCTTTACCTATTACCATGAACTATTTCTCAAGCATGCATAATCATATAAAGTCGAGGAGAAATGGAAAAAACATAAATCATGACATAAAATGGGAATAGAGAGAGATATGATAAATTAAATCAATTACAATTGATTCTCGTGTAGCTTTGTATATGGTCAATGTTTTTTATAGGTTTCATCTTCTTACCTTCCCCGACCCGACAAATCTTAAAATCATAGTTATTTATTTATCTTATCCCTGGAAAAATCTTGTCGTTAATATTTTTTTTTTAATTTAAAAACTAATAAGGGCTTGTGGTGCAGTTTGTGGCTCGCTTGCCTGCTATGTAATTATTTTTTTATTAAATTGAAAAGAAACCCTCACAATGGATTTTTCCTGAAAAACCAATATCAAATAAAAAAAAATTAACTACGGGGAACTGTATAACCTTAGGAAACCTTTTTCATCCCACTACCACTACTTTCTTCCACCACCACCATTAACGTCGTCACTCCACCATTCTCACCAATACCTACCACCATTATTCCCACCGTCGATCCACCACTCTTGCCCACCACCTACTGATTTAATATAAAATAAATTCATTATGTACTGTATTAATGAAAATATGTTTATTTGATTAATTAAAGAAAATATATTTATTTGACTATATGATGTCAGTAATGGTGTAGGAAAATTTCTTTTTATAGATTAGGGTTGGTATTCAAAAAGGTGTTGGTGCTCAGCTTGTTGTTAGGCTACCAACCAAAGTTTTGTACGATCCTATCGACATTTAGTCGTCTAATAATTAAAAAGTAGCTAGTCAGTGCTTGTAGTTAAAGAAATATTTATTATGAAATATCAATAGAATATTTCTTATTGAAGTTAATTAAACTGATCATTTTACAGCCGTAGATTTAGCTTTCCAAAAATGAATCCATAATGGCACGGGTGTTATATAAATTACGTATAATCATGTTAGATTATTTATTGAAAATAGATTTTAGTCAAAATATTTTGTACTTTGAAACAGAATCCCGAAGAACGGGGGCTTTTTTATACATGTAAGATCATTTTGTAAATACCAATCTATTGTCAAATTATAACGTGTAATCTGAATAATCTTATAAGTTTCTCTCTAAGTTTATCTATCAAGATGAAATCAAAATTCTATTAGTACTGTTATCTAAACAAATAGAAATGAAAAATCGGTTCTTGAAAAAATCACCTTTCTAGACCAAAAAGTTGTGAATAGAATGAAACCCCGACGACCTGTGATAGCCAAATTTTAATCACAAAATACAGGCACCCCTAAATTTCAACCATGAGGTTATTTTAATCAAAAGGTTATATTTGAAAATGTATACTTCAGTTAAATATACAACAAATGATATTCAAGAAAATGATAGAAACCCCAAACTTTCATACATGAAACAATGTAAAAAAGAAAAGATTTTCCCAAATGTTGTTAGCTCAGAGTAGTTTGAATGGTCACAGATGTACGTTTTGGTGGACGAAGATTGACAGAAAATTGAAAGAAGATTGAGCGGAACTATACTCTTGGATTTGAGTTTTTCCTTTCGCAATCTATCTCCCTTCCCAACTTGAATTGGAGTTTTCAAACCCACTCATCCTACCGAATGTGAGCGAGAGAATCAATTGTTCAGTTTTATGGGAAGGTAGGTTTGTAATTTTCAATTGATAAAATTTTTCCATTTTGATTTAGACTTTGAGGTGGGAATAAGAGAATATGTAATGATTTTTTCTCAACTAAAGCGTGTATTCATGGGATCGAATGAAACCGTGAATTTTCCAATTGGGAGGAAAAATCAAGACTGGTCTTTATCTTTCCTAACTTAGCGAAGCTTCATTTTATAATACAGTACAAAGAAATGGGCAGGAAAGTATACATAGCTAGGGTACGACCCTTACCGTAACGACACATCTTGATAATAAGTAATTTTTTTATATTGATTTTGACTTGTGCACGTTTCTTTGTAGCAATTATATAACATGATATTTTGTGGTTTATTTTTATTTTTTTGATCTGTCATGTATTTTAACCGAGTTTATTTTATTTTATTAATAAGACGATCAACCACAAATTTTAATTTATAATGTTACCCATTTTGTAGCGATACAAAATTAACATAGCCTATTGCTACTCATCAACCGCCGCCACCACTACAAAACCATATATAATACCATTTATTTCTCCACCACAACCGCCGCCTACCTCCCGTTAGCCGTTTGTCGTACTTCTAATTTTAAATCACAAACATCATGAGTAAAATTATGGTTGAAAAAACTTAGGTCGTTAATTAATCTATTTCATTATATTTTAATTGTTATATATTCTGTTTGAAATAAATTTTATTTTAACGTTTAGAACTATGATTTATGCAACAGGGTGCTAAAGATAACAGCGGTACCGTTTTAGGGAACCGACAGATATGATCATTTTTTTTAAATGGTACGGAATTATCCTAAAAATATGATATTTGTTTTTATCAATCGTGATGACCAACTACATCTTTCACGATACAATGTTGCTTGTGTTGTAAATATACAAAACTAATAATGTCCACGACTATTCACCAACATCACCATCATAAAACCACCCATCGACATTATTTTTTCCACCACCAATGATATTATCCCCTCCACCACATCCGCTTGTCCGCTTCTACCGGCCACTACTTCTTCCACTACTAACCACTAATTTTTATTGATATAGTATTTTTTTAATAAAATTATTTAGTAATATAAAAATACATATTATTAGATTAATTAAGATGATATTTAATGATGAAAATTTAATAAATTATTCATTATGAGAGATTAATGAGATACTAATTAATAAAGCACTCATAATGATTAATTTTAATTAGAACAAACCACAACCATGGATTTATCTTTCCCCAGAATGCATCATGGACGCTCTTTATCTAGGCTAAGTTGTCCAACTTATGTTTTATATTCTTGAAAAAAACCAATCTAAACCTAATCCAGTCTCATATTTCGACGCTCTTTCTCACTCTTTCTTTCTCCTCCTGTTCAATCAAGTTCATGTTTACTCAATCGATTGCGTCCAGATTTCAACTGGTATGTATTTCTCGTTTTTTTTTCTATCTCTAGATCTGTACGATTATTTAGATGTGTTAGAGCATTGCTCGGTCGAACTCGCATGCGTTGCTATCTCAAGCATGTTTGTCAATGTTAGTACTATAAGTCTTGATTTCTAGTCTATTATAGATAAGTCTCGTACTAGGATAGAAAGTCTAGTTGAGATCAAGGACTTCATGGCGATTCATCATACAAGTAGAAGAACTACTCAAGGAACCGGTGGAACTTCTCGACAAAAAGGTATGTGAAGACTTGAAATTATCTGTCACTCAAAAGTCTATCTACTTTATCTCCTACTCTTTGAGACAAGAAGTCGTATGCTATATATATAGACTTGGATTATACACATTTGGTATTTCGAGACGAGTATACCTCGCCTATTTATATCTCGAAATATGTGTTGATAAGATTTTCGCTTCGATCAAGTTAATCTTTACCATGTGACGAAAGTCATAATATGTTTCAATCATCTTGAAAATTGCTTTGACGAGAAATGGTTTGTGAATAAAAACTATATAACGTCCTCTAAGAATGTTTCAATGATTGAAATGAGAGTTTAGATTACATAACCATGGAAGGATATAAACATTGTGTGGTAACACATATGTGTATAAGTCCTTATTCCTTGAACCAAAGTATGCGTACTTTGCTGCTCAGGAAAACCGGAACTAGAGTCCGCGTACCAAGTCCGCGTACTGTCGGAAGTTCTCATCCCGAGAAATTCTGCTGGAATTTGTAAACTAAAAACAAACTTATTCCGGGTACTTAAGTCCGCGTACCAATTCGCGTACTTAAGTTATTATTTTCTAAAAACGATTATTTGTGAACTTAAACTTGTATAAACTAAGGAATGCATAATTGCAAACCGTGGTTATAAAGTTCATGAATTGATTCGAGTGAATCAAATCATTTTTTTTCTCAATTGTGTCTATTATAAAGATCTAAGAAATTGAACAACTCTCTAACTAGTTCATTTGAGTCATTTGAACTAGTTCTGGTAAAGAAGAATATGGTTGATATGTAAGTGCTCATATGGCTAACCATTTGTGATTCCACAATATCTTCTTTCACTAGTCGATTAAGATTATTGTGAGGTGATTGATAATACTACGCTGTTCTTCGGGAATATAAGTCCGGGTTATCAATTGGTTCTTGTTCACCTTGATTTATCAAAAGACGGAACAAAAACTCGTAGGTATTTCCGCGAGAGACAGATTATCTATTACCGTAGACTTTTCTGTGTGATACATATTTGTTTATTAAAATCTTCGACTTTGGGTCGTAGAAACTCTTAGTTATGGGTGAGATTAGCTAAGGGAATCAAGTGCATAGTATCCTGCTGGGATCAGAGACGTAAGGAGTGCAACTGTACCTTGGATCAGTGTGAGATTGATTGGGGTTCAACTACAGTCCAGACCGAAGTTAGTTTGTAGTAGGATAGTGTCTGTAGCGTCTTAATATAGTGTGTGTTCAGTCTGGACTAGGTCCCGAGGTTTTTATGCATTTGCGGTTTCCTCATTTACAAAACTTCTGGTGTCTGTGTTATTTCTTTTCCGCATTATATTTTGTTATATAATTGAAATATCACTGGTTGTGCGTTTGAATCGATCAATTGGGAAATCCAACCTTTGGTTGTTGATTGAAATTGATTGATCCTTGAAAATTGGTCGTTGGTACCGTTCAAGTGGTTTCTCTCGTATTCAATTATACTCGCAGATTTCTGTTTGATTGAGTAAGTATTGAATCGAGAAAGTGAGATACAGCTCTTGATATACTTTTATTAAGATTGAGTCTGGCTGTCTTCTCTTAAAAGTATATTGGAGTTACTCCATACAGATTTCTAATAGAAATATTGGGTGTGGTTGTTGTACCCCCGCTTTTTCAAGTACTAATAGAGCTTCTCAATCCCAAAAAAGTCTTTAAACTGAGCGTCCGTAAGAGATTTCGCCTAATTAAGTTACTTTCCTCTCCGAGTAGGCGGCTCCACCAGTAACAACACAATTAGGTAGTTTTGCTGGCTCCGAGGATTAGTTTGCAATGCAAACTTTGGTATTTATAGACCATGGAAGTTTGGGCACCAAGGAATTTTCAAAACCGAAAATATTCTCAAGATATGCAATATATTCCAGATTCGGTTTCCATAATTCCTGGAAATGCTTTGTCCAAACATTGACCGAAAATCTCTTAGAAAATCTCCAATTATTAAATGCACATTATCAATTTTCATTTTTCCAAAAATAGAATTAAAAACCTTAATTAAAAGATTCTCAACTTATTGCCGATCCTGGATTTCCCTTTATCTATTAAGGAATATCTTTGAACAATAAAAGATAAGTATTACTGCACATGTTCAAAGTATGTTGACATCTTTACTTTGTAAGTCCTCTTTCATACTTACAATCTTGAAACCGATTTTCCACACTTCCAAACGAGTTTAGAATTGGTTCATCTGACTTTTCAGAACTATGTGATTGATTAAGAACACTCAATCACAAATCATGGGTTTCTTGGTTCTACCAAAACAAGTTTCGGTTCTACCTCCATGTGAGTATTGTGCATAGTCACACTAGCTTTCCAATAATTCGGTTGACTAGGTACTAGGATCGATTCCCCACATACTTATGGTAACTACTTGTATTTGATGCACATGTCCATAGGATCGGTTCCCCTTTCACTAAAAACTTGTTGCACATGTTCATAGGATCGGTTCCCCATCTGCTAAAAACGTGTTTCACCTCTTACAAGGATCGATTCCCCTCTTGTGATCGGTTGCACCTCTTCATAGGATTGGTTCCCCTTTGCCTAGAGTTGGTCATACCAATAACACTAAATCGATCATACCATCTCAGGTGATTACTTAAGATCGGTTTCACTAATAAAAGTCATAGCAATACAAAAGTCAAGCCTTGTGAATAGTTTTACCAAGAACATAAACAAGTCATGAGCGGTTATACTAATCACGCATTTTGGTAGTTCAAAAGATATGCAATGAATAATAATACCAATAATCCTAGCGATTTCCCTTTCGATTCACGAAACAAGTTCATGAATTCACTTTCTTTAAACTAATGTGAAACATTGTTTCCTAGGATGAAATCTTCACCTCATACCCATACATAATCACAATAGCATTCAAACGATTATGTCGATGTATTATATACGAAGTTAAAAAGATAAGCATTATACTTCGTATTATGGTCCTTAATACTATGTCTAACTAGAGTGTAATCATTCATGCTTCGTAGTTCCGTTTTGAATATGCACGACTTGAAAGATACGTTAGGGAATGAAACAGTTCAAGTCAAATATCACTAACCTCAAATGGAATGATAACGTTGTCGTTGTAGCTCCTTACTTCTTCAAGTCTTCGCAATACTTGTAATGTCTCATATCCTAATACTTTCAAGATAACTTATACGAAGTTGACTCTAGTACATAGTCAAACGACTCTTTAAATGAGTTTTGGTTCACTAAAATATGACAACCAAACTTGACATACCAACGCTTGGTGGGTTCAACCGATCTATGCTCTAACAATCTCCCTCTTTGTAAATTTTAGTGAAAAAACTCTTACATCATATGGATAAACAAATTACAAGAATTCATTACACATACGCTTGATTCCCGAATTCAACAACACAATAACCTGTATACATTCAATCCATAAATGTCGTTGTTGACATTATAATAACAAAGCTAATACTCCCCCTAAAGGTAAGATAGGTAGATTTTATCAATCCGCATGTCTTTGTTATTCTTTTATAGTCTATATAACTACAAGTATCATATGATATGCTACCCCCCATTAGTCTATGCTTTACTCTTTCGTTAGATAAACGTTTAAGCACAAATGTCCTTTCCCTTAGTGATACCAATCAATATAACTCAATACCAGTATCACTTGTTTACTCCATATATTTCTCCTCCTTTTTGTCGCAAAATGACTAAGGTACGAGCAAATAAAGGACAAACAGAAAGTATCTTACAAATCTCAAAATAGACTTGCAAACCTATAAGAGTTAAGCACGAGGGTTCCACACACCATTTTTATAACCAATATCAAAACCGAAACTACAAAGTAATTTTGTTTTGATATGTTACCAAGGAAATAATTGCCTGAAGCAATTTTCCCTAATAGTTTAGCAAACCAAAATTGACTAAGTACCTTAGTTCCTTTGCTAAACCGATTGTACAAATACAATCGGTTGTTCGATAAGACCAAAATAAAGATAACTCTATTTTTCTCAGCAGGTTCTAATTATCCATATAACTTAGACCTTTAACTTTTAAACAAGACAAGTACTAGGTTAGTTAACTAGCATTCCTTGTTAAGGCATTCGATTAGACTCGAATAACCGAAACCTCCACTTTGATAAGTCTAACTAAGATCAGAATTAACTTAGTTTCTCTTATCCAGAATTGAATTGGACTAAACAATTCATCTCGTAAACCTTTTCTTTTGTTAATCCATAAACAATTCATACAAACCAAATAAATCAACTTGCATGATTATTCACCTCAACCGGAAGCAATTGAAACAACATAGACATTAAAGCACCGCAATTGCACCGAAATTTTGTAAGCCTTAACACTTGATACCAAACAATAAAGCAAGATAACAATAGTTTTTCTTAACCGGAAATAATTGAATCACACACACATCCATACATAAATAATGGAATAAAACATCAATTGTACCGAATTGTTTTAAGCAAAAGCGATAAATATACGCAATAAACTCAGGCTTTTCTTAAACAGTAAAACGATTAACTATCAAAGTCGTTACCTCAAATTTCGCATCATCTTCTCCAATATGTTTGCATCTTCTTCCAGGGAGAATTGATATTGAAACATTATTATGTTGTCATCTTTATGTAAAACAAAAGAATAACAACAACCAACCTTTACCAGATAAAGGTTGAAAACCGGTTTTTAACTATTGCAAGCAAAAGTTGAAAACCCCGAAACACATATGCTTTTATGCTAAACCAAACTATTCAATATATTTTGACTTTTTCACATATTGTTTCAATCAGAACCCCTCATGATCCTTTGATAAAGCCTACCAACATGGGAAAGAACTTAATCCTGCTAAACCAAAAAGTCACCCAAAGCATAAGGGTTCACAACATATGAGATCGAATATCAAGGTTAGAAAACCGAAATCAAACATCACATGCACATATATATCAATAAGATAAAGCATTCAAACAAAGTCTATGTAAATAAAAAACTATCACAAGAAAAAATATAAATCAAATAATTTTATTCATAATAAGATAGTTTTATTCATAATAGACCTAATACAATCATTCAAAGAAATCAAAAATTAATGTCTATCTTCTTGCAACTCAGTCCTTCATATCAGTGCTAAATGAAGGTGGATTATTACTTTCAGTCTTCAGCTTGTAAATTTATTCAATTAAATAACCTTGTTGCTTGACCAGAATTTCTTGCAGGTGAGAAATTTTCATGAAAGATTCTGCAAGAGCATGTAATTCTGTCTTTGATTGAACGCAAAAGTATGTCAATGCTTCAATACACTGATCTTTCTTCAACATATTCTCTCTTTCCTTCTTGCTAATCCAATCTCTCTTTTTGATTTTTCTCTTAATATCAAGAGAAGATCCAGACTTAATCTTAAGTTGATCTTTCTGATCTAGTATCTTACAAAGAGAAGATGTTGGATCCAGACTCATGGTTCGGACAAGGAATGACCAAAGAAGGAGAAGGATCTTTTATCATTTTCATACTTCCTAGAATATAATATTCCTATAAATACGAATATATCAAATATTTTCAAATACTAGATTTTATTCCCATAATCTACACATAAGTATCTTGATTTTTCTTCTTCATCACTCAAAATTCGGCACACATGGGGAGGAAAGAATTTTAATACCGATCATGTGGTATTAACATGAGATTTTCTCTCATTATGGAATTTTGAACAACCAGAGTGTCCTTGATCTAGCATCGTATGAGAAATTCTCCTCTTGTTACCTCGAACTAGCAAAGTATCTTGAGACTGACTTGGCTTGCCAATGCAACTTTTAGCAATTCTGTTTTTGAGACAGTTTTTGCATCTTGTATTATTTTTTCCATTATCATTAAATGATTTAATAACATCCCGAAACACTTTTGTTAAGCCATAAACGATCCATACAAATCAAATAAATCAACTTGCATAATCATTTATCTTAAACGGAAGCAATTGAAACAAACATAGACAGTATAACACTGCTATTGCACCGAAATTTTGTAAGCCTAAACAATTGATACCAAACAATAATGAAAGATAACAATAGTTTTTCTTAACCGGAAACAATTGAATCACAATCAAACATCCATACACAAATAATGGAATCAACATCAATTATACGGAAATTTTGTTAAGCAAAAGCAATAAGGATATGAAATAAAATCATGCTTTTCTTAAACGGGAAAACAATTAACTAACAGATTGTTACCTCAAATTCTGCATCCTCTTCTCCAATATGTTTGCATCTTCTTTCCAGGGATAATTGACACCGAGATATCACTATGTTGTCATCCTTATGCAAAACAAAAGAATCACAACAACCAAACTTTACCAGAGAAAGGTTGAAAACCGGTTTTAACTATGCAATGCAAAAGTTGAAACATCGAAACACATATGCTTTTATGCTAAACCAAACGATTCAACATATTGTGACTTTTTCACATATTGTTTCAACAGGAACCCCTCATGATCCTTTGATAAAGCCTACCAACATGGGCTAGAACTTAATCCCGCTAAATCAAAAAGTCACCCAAACCATAAGAGTTCACAGCATATGAGATCTAATATCAAGGTTAGAAAACCGAAATCAAACATCACATGCACATACATAACAATAAGATAAAGCATTCAAGCACAGGCTATGTAAATCAAAAACTATCACAAGAAAAATTATAAATCCAATAATTTTATTCATAATAAGATAGTTTTATTCATAATAGACCTAATACAATCATTCAAAGAAATCAAAAATTAATGTCTATCTTCTTGCAACTCAGTCCTTCATATCACTGCTAAATGAAGGTGGATTATTACTTTCAGTCTTCAGCTTGTAAATTTCTTCAAGTAAATAACCTTGTTGCTTGACCAGAATTTCTTGCAGGTGAGAAATTTTCGTGAAGGATTCTGCAAGAGCATGTAATTCTGTCTTTGATTGAACACAAAAGTTTGTCAATGCTTCAATACACTGATCTTTCTTCAACATATTCTCTCTTTCCTTCTTGCTAATCCAATCTCTCTTTTTGATTTTGCTCTCAATATCAAGAGAAGATCCAGACTTAATCTTAAGTTGATCTTTCTGATCTAGTATCTTACAAAGAGAAGATGTTGGATCCAGACTCATGGTTCGGACAAGGAATGACCAAAGAAGGAGAAGGATCTTTTTTATCATTTTCATACTTCCGAAAATATAATATTCCTATAAATACGAATATATCAAATATTTTCAAATGCTAGATTTTATTCCCACAATCTACACATAAGTATCTTGATTTTTCTTCTTCATCACTCAAAATTCGGCACACATGGTGAGGAAAGAATTCTAATACCGATCATGTGGTATTAGCATGATATTTTCTCTCATTATGAAATTTTGAACAACCAGAGTGTCCTTGATCTAGAATCGTATGATAAATTCTCCTCTTGTTACCTCGAACTAGCAAAGTATCTTGAGACTGACTTGGGTTGCCAATGCAACTTTTAGCAATTCTGTTTTTGAGACAGTTTTTGCATCTTGTATTATTTTTTCCTTTACCATTAAATGATTTAATAACATCCCGAAACACTTTTTTTAAGCCATAAACGATCCATACAAATCAAATAAATCAACTTGCATAATCATTTATCTTAAACGGAAGCAATTGAAACAAACATAGACAGTATAACACTGCAATTGCACCGAAATTTTGTAAGCCTAAACAATTGATACCAAACAATAATGAAAGATAACAATAGTTTTTCTTAACCGGAAACAATTGAATCACAATCAAACATCCATACACAAATAATGGAATCAACATCAATTATACGGAAATTTTGTTAAGTAAAAGCAATAAGGATATGAAATAAAATCATGCTTTTCTTAAACGGGAAAACAATTAACTAACAAGATTATTACCTCAAATTCCGCATCCTCTTCTCCAATATGTTTGCATCTTCTTTCCAGTGAGAATTGATACCGAGATATCATTATGTTGTCATCCTTATGCAAAACAAAAGAATAACAACAACCAACCTTTACCAGAGAAAGGTGAAAACCGGTTTTAACTATGCAATGCAAAAGTTGAAACCTCGAAACACATATGCTTTTATGCTAAACCAAACGATTCAACATATTGTGACTTTTTCACATATTGTTTCAACAGGAACCCCTCATGATCCTTTGATAAAGCCTACCAACATGGGCTAGAACTTAATCCCGCTAAATCAAAAAGTCACCCAAACCATAAGAGTTCACACATTATGTGATCGAATATCAAGGTAATAAAACCGAAATTAAACATCCCATAAATATATATAGCAATAAAATAAAGCATTCAAGCACAGGCTATGTAATCAAAAACTATCACACGAAAAATTATAAAATAATAATTTTAATCATAATAATAAGATAGTTTTATTCATAATAGACTTTACAATTATTGAAATCAAAAACTGAAGTCTATCATTCCCTTGATTTAGTCCTTCAAGGTTGAAGCCGGATCTGATGATTTCACAGGATTCCAATCATCTTATATGGTTACTAGTCTTGATTCAAGACTAACAACATTGTCATTGACTTCCTTTACTTCCTTTCGCAGATCTTTTTCCATATTCCTTACTTCACATAGGATTAAATCTAGTTTTAATGACAGATTCTTGAGAAGATTGTCATTGAGAGATAAAAAATTTCTTCATTTGGAACATCTTGATGAAGTTATGGAGATGAATCCGAATCACCATTGGAGGATTCGAGACGAAGCTTCTTGTTAGGAAACAGAATTTTCCAGAATTTTTCAGTCTTGCGAGAGTTGCAGCTAGAGGAAGACATTCTGTCAAAACTCTATAAAATTAAGTAAGAGCTCTTTCTTATTATAAGTTCTCAAAAACTTTTGAGAATATTATTCAATTAATTTCTTAACCGAAAACCCATTTAGAAATATTTTTATTCAAATATTTACAATTGTATCCTTACTGTGTGTTTTTGTAAGTACAAGTAAGGATTCATGATAACCGATTAGGTTTTCATATTTCGGTTGTTGAATTTTCTTCCTTTGAAGGTTTCAACATTCATAAAAGATTGAGAAGCACTTGTGTTTGAACTTTTAGGTTCAACTCTCAATCTCGAAGTAAGATCTTGATGTTCGACAATCGTATTCACCCTTTTAGGAGTGATTTTTGATCTAGACTTAGATCTTGGATTTTTTGGGTTTGTAGACTCTTCCCTTTTTAATATCAGGACATTGCCGTTGATAATGCCCCTTTTGTTTGCTTTGAAAACAAACTCCATAAGTCTTCTGGTTGCAGGATTTGGGTTTCACAAATTTGTTTGACCTTGTATCCTTGCCTTTCGAGATATCAATATCAGGTGACGATTTTCTGAAGCAGTTGAGTTCGTCTCTCAGTTTCTGATTTTCATCTTTTAGCTTCCTTATCTCATCTCGATAGCATTTAATCTCGAGAATGAGTTTAGATACTTGAACCTTTTCGGAACATTTAGAGACCTCGATTTTCTCTAATCGCTTGTTGAATTTCTCTTTATCATTAAGAAAAATTCGTTTGAGTTGATCAAGCGATGATATAATTCGATTGATGTTAGATTCAAGAAACTGAGATCTATTATCTTTACATGGAACCAATTTTTTTTAAATCGTAGGTGTAACCTCTTCTTGAGTATCTATAGTTGAGGATATTTCAGAGTTAGAGACTTCTGCAATGGTTTCAATATTATCCAACATATATTCTTGATTATACTCGTCAGGGGAATAATCAAGAGTTGCAGTATATGCATTTCTTTTCCATTGGTTATCCTTAGTAGGACAATCCGGAGAAATATGACCAAATCCTCTACATTTGTAGCATTGAGGAATATTATCATCATCATCCCAAGTGTCTTCACTATTACATGTAGAAATATGTTTTCTTTTTGACACAAGAGATTCTCTTTTCGGATGTCTCAAATTTTTTTTGAGTTGTTGAATAATAATAGACAAATGATGATTTATATCAGCCTCATCTTCAACATTTTGATCTTCCTGATCTAAGGAGTTTTCCGAACATTGATTCGTAATCTTTATACTAGCATTATAAGTTAGATTGTCTTTTTGTTTAGACGAATACTCCTGATCAAATATCTGTAGTTTTCCAACAAGGGACCTTCCTGATAATGAGGAAAGATCATTAGCTTCAATGATTGCATGCTTCTTAGAATCGTATTTTGATAGCAACGATCTGAGAATTTTGCATACTGTATCTTTTTCATAAATAGTCTTTCCAAGAGAGAAAGAAGCATTAACTATATCAGAGAGTTTGACATAAAACTCTTCAAAAGTGTCGTTGTCATCCATTCAAAGGTTTTCCCAATCGGACAATAGAGTTTGAAGTCTAGCTTCTTTTTGTGAAGTGTTTCCTTCGAATATGATCTGAAGATTATCCCAAGCTTCTTTCGAAGTTAGGCATGTTGATACATGATGTTGTAGATCACGACTTATAACATGTATAATAGAATTCAAACCATCTGAATTCTTCTTAGCAAAAGCCTTTTCTTCAGTTGAGTACTAAGTGTTTAAACTAACTTTCCAAATTTACTACTTTCGGGAGATCATAACCATTGACGACTATTAGCCATGCATTAAAGTCTCGTGATTGAAGAAAAGATCTCATAGAAGATTTCTACCATAGATAGTTTGATCCGTCAAATCTTGGAGGAACGTTAATCGAAGTCGATGCATGAGAACTCGAATTCATTTCTTATAGGTTGGATCGCACCAAACACGGATTGTTAGATCTTTTCGTGTTTGCCTACTCTGATACCAATTGAAAAGACGAGTATACCCAACTATACCTTAATCTAAAACTTTTCCACCTATAAGTCCTTTCTCCGAAAGTGATTGTTTATTGACTGAGTCGAGACAGTACAACTAATCGGTTCACACTTCGTGTGATTGTCAATGGATAGTATATCGAGAAAATACGACAAAAAGATAACTTGTGTGATTGACTATGGATACAAGATCGATAAAATACAACAACGAAGTATGTTTACTTGATAATAGGTTTGGACTTAACCAAACTCTAGGGATTGACTATCAAGTAAAATAGGAATTAACGTTTGTGTAATTTACTTTAAATTATAATAACAATTGCGGAAAGTAAAGGTAAATGACACAGCAAGATTGTTAACGAGGAAACCGCAAATGTAGAAAAACCCCGGGACCTAGTCCAGAATTGAATACTCTCGGAATTAAGCCGCTATACAAAATCAAACCAACTTCGTATAGTTGAGAACAAGCAACTAAACCTATAGTTCACCTAGTTTCCTCAGTATCCCTGCGCCTCCAACTTGTTAATAAGTCACGCACTTGGAACAATTCCTTTGGTTCGTATTCCAAACAGTAAAGGAATAACAAATTTGTTCGGTAACAACTCTTTTCAAACAACGTGATTTGAGTTTGACAAAGGCTCTTCCGTTTAACCAATGAACTCCTTTGTCGGGTCCTTAGATCAATCTCTCAACAACTACCGAAGTAATTGTTAGACTATGCAATCAATATTATTAATCACAAAAAAGTGTATTGATGCTGATCTACTCAACTAATCAATCCAATCTATCACAAAGATAAACCGATTATAGTTGGATCCCTTTCCAGCCGAAACAAGTATTATGCACACCAAAGATTATGAACCCAAAAAGTCTTCTTGTCTTCCAATCTTCTTTAATATTCAATCAGCACATGCACACAATCAACTTGAATCTCTTGTGATCAATCATACACAGAACAGAGTCTGTTAATGTTGGATTATTACAATACGTCTTTAGATATACAAACAGTCTAAAGATCCCCGTCGAAACTTCGATCTAGTTTGAGTGAATCTTATATCAGAAGAGAAGATTCTCAAGCATAAAAAAACTAGGTGCAATCAAAGTGCAACAACCGTTAGTCAATCAAATCAATCAAAAACTAATAATAAACCGCAATTATCTAGTTTCCTACCAACGGTACTAATAGAGCTTCTCAATCCCAAAGAAGTCTTTAAACTGAGCGGCCGTAAGAGATTTCGCCTAATTAGGTTACTTTCCTCTCCGAATAGGCGGCTCCACCAGTAACAACACAACTAGGTAGTTTTGCTGGCTCTGAGGATTAGTTTGTTAGAAATGCAAACTTCAAT
The DNA here is from genome assembly GCF_003573695.1 of Papaver somniferum. Classification (NCBI taxonomy): domain Eukaryota; kingdom Viridiplantae; phylum Streptophyta; class Magnoliopsida; order Ranunculales; family Papaveraceae; genus Papaver; species Papaver somniferum. The sequence goes on along the minus strand of NC_039368.1, from coordinate 70,858,899 downwards.
ATTTATAGACAAGGAAGTTTGGACACCAAGGAATTTCCAAAACCGAATATTCTCAAAGATATGCAATAAACACAAAATCGGTTTTCATAATTCCTGGAAATGCACTGTCCAAATATTGACCGAAATCCCAATAAAAAAAAACTATAATCAGTAAATGCACATTACTAATTATTATTTTCTAAAGATATGCATTTGATTGCTGGAGATTAAATAGCATATAAAAACTAAGAAACCTTAATTAAAAGATTCTCAATTTATTTCGATCTTGGGATTCTCCTTTAGCTATTAAGGAATATTTTGAAAAATTAATGATATATAAGAGTTACTGCACATGTTCAAAGTATGTCGACATCTTTACTTTGCAAGTTCTTTTTCATACTTACAATCTTGGAAACGATTTTCCATACTTCCAAACAAGTTTAGAATTGGTTCGTCTGAATTCCAAGAACTATGTGATTGATTATCCTATCAAATCACCAATTATGGGTTTCACGGTTATATCAAAACAAGTTCGGTTCTACCTCCATGTGAGTATTGTGCATAGTCACGCTAGTTACCAAAATTCCGTTGACTAGGTACTAGGATCGGTTCCCCACAACTTATGGTAACTACTTGTATTCGGTTGCACATGTCCATAGGATCGGTTCCCTCAAAACTACAAACTTGTTGCTTATGTTCATAGGATCGGGTCCCCCATCTACTAAAAACGTGTTGCACCTCTTACAAGGATCGATTCCTTCTTGCAAATTTGTTGCACCTCTTACTAGGATCGGTTCCCCAATGACTAGATAAAAGTTGCTATTTACAAGGCATCGATCATACCATCTTGAGTGATTACTTAAGATCGGTTTCACTAATAAAAGTCATACCAAATACATAAGTCAGGCCTTGTAAATAGTTTTTCCAAGATACATAAACAAGTTTATGAGCGGTTATACTAAACACACATATTGGTAATTCAAAATAGATTTGCAATGAATAACAATACCAATAAGCCTAGCGATTTCCATTTCAATTTACAAAACGAGTTTATGAACTTACTTCCTTTAAACAAATGTAAAACATTGTTTCCTAGGATGAAATCTTCCTTTACATAGCTTCGCAGTTATGTTTTCAATATGCATGACTTGAAAGATACGTTAGGGAAAGAAACAGTTCAAGTCAAATATTACTAACCTCAAGAGGAAGGATGATGTTGTCGTTGTAGCTCCATACTTCTTCACATTCTTCAAGTCTTCATGTAATACTTGTAAGTCTCATATCCTAACACTTTCAAGCTAACCTATACGAAGTTGACTCTAGTATATAATCAAGCGACTCTTTAAATGAGTTTTGATTCACTAAAATATGACAACCAAACTTGACATACCAACGCTTGGCGGGTTCAACCGAGCTATGCTCTAACAACAATACAACGAATCGGTTCACACTTTGTGTGATCGTCTACGGATACGAGATCGAGACAATACAACAATCAAAATATGATTACTTGATAATAGGTTCGGGCTTAGCCAAACTCTATAGGATCACTATCAAGTAATACGGAGTTAAAGTTTGTGTAATTTACTTTAAATTATAATAACAACAATTATAATTGCGGAAAACGAAAGTAAATGACACAACAAGATTTTTGTTAACGAGGAAATCGCAAATGCAGAAAAACTCCGGGACCTAGTCCATAATTGAATACTCTCAGAATTAAGCCGCTATACAAAATCAACCTAACTTCGTATAGTTGGGACCAAGCAACTAAACCTATAGTTCACCTAGTTTCTTCATTATCCCTACGCTTCCGACATTCAATAAGTGAATGCACTGGAACAATTCCTTTGGTTCGTATTCCAAACAGTAAAGGAACAACAAATCTGTTCGGTAACAACTCTATTCAATCTAAGTGATATGAGTTAGACAAAGGCTCTTCTGTTTAATCCAATAAACTCCTTTGTCAGGTTTAAATCAATCTATCCAAAAACTACCAAAGTAACAGAGTTTAGATTATGCAATCAATAATAGGATCTTATCAAGATGCAAAATACTGATGCCTATCTACGCAACTAATCAATCAAATCTATCAAATCTATCAAAGATAAACCGACTATAGTAAGATCCTAGCCGATCAAGTTTTGTGCACACCAAATATTATGAACCCAAATCAGAAATCTTCTTCGTCTTCAAATCTTCTTAAATCTTCAATAAACACCTCACACCACAACTTGAATCTGTTGTGATCAATCACGCACAGAACATAGTCTGTTAACAATGGATTATCACAAGACGTCTTTAGATCTACAAACAATTCTAAAGATCTCGTCGAAACTTCGATCTAGTTTGAGTGAATCTTATATCAGAAGAGAAGATTCTAAAGAATAAACAAACTAGGTGCAATCAAAGTTCAACAACCGTTAGTCAATAAAATCAAATCGAAAACTAATAATACTGTAATTATCTAGTTTCCCACCAATGGTACTCGTAGAGCTTCTTGATCCCACAAAAGTCTTTAAACGAGCGGTCGTAAGAGATTTCGCCTAATTAGGGTACTTTCCTCTCCTAATAGACGGCTCCACCAGTAACAACACAACAAGGTAGTTTTGCTGGATCTTAGGATAGTTTGCTCGAAATGCAAACTTGGGTATTTATAGACCAAAGAAGTTTGGACATCAAGGAATTTCCAAAACCAAAAATTTTCTCGAGCATTGCAATATATTTCCAAATTCGGTTTTCATAATTCCTACAAATGCTCTGTCCAATATTAACCGCAATCCTACTAGAAAATCTCAAATTATTAAATGCACATTACCAATTTTTATTTTCGAGAGATATGCATTTTAATTGCTGGTAATTAAAAGCATATAGAATTAACAACCTTAATTAAATGATTCTCAACTTATTTCGGTCCGGGATCTCCTTGAGTTATTAAGGAATATCCTTGAACAATAAAAGATAAGAGTTACTGAACATGTTCAAAGTATGTCGACATCTTAATACTTTGTAAATCCTCTTTCATATTTACAATCTTGGAACCGATTATACCACACTGAAAAAGCGGGGGTCTATCAACACCACCCAATATTTCGTCTAGCAATCTGTATGGACAAACTCGAATACACTTTTAAGAGAATCAACAAGACTCAATCAATTAAAAGTATATCGACGAGTTTATATCTCTATCCTTATTTGATTTCCTCAAACAGAAACTGTAAGTACTAATCAAACACAAGGAATAACTTGGACGATACCAAAGACCAATGTCCAAGGATCGATCAATATCAATCGACAACCAAAGGTAGGATTTCCAATTGTTTAGATCAAATGAACAAACTGTATTATTTCTATTATATAAACAAATATAATGCGAAAAATAAATAACACAAACACCAGAAATTTTGTTAACGAGGAAACCGCAAATGCAGAAAAACCCTGGGACCCAGTCTAGATTGAATACACACTGTATTAAGCCGGTACATACAGTAGCCTACTCCAAGCTAACTTCAGAATGGACTGTAGTTGAACCCCAATCAGTCTCCCACTGATCCAAGGTACAGTTGCACCCCTACGCCTCTGATCCCAGCAGGATACTACGCACTTGATTCCCTTAGCTGATCTCACCCACAACTAAGAGTTGCTACGACCCAAAATCGCAGGCTTTAACAATAAACAAATCTGTCTCACACAGACAAGCCTATCAAAGGATAAATCTGTCTACCACAGAAAAACCCTAAAGTTATTGTTTCGTCTTTTGATATATAATCAAGGTGAACAGAAACCAATCGATAATCCGGTCTTATATTCCCAAAGAACAGCCTTGATTAATCAATCACCTCACAAAAATCTTAATTGTATGGTAGCGAAACAAGACGTCGTGGAATCACAAACGATGAGACGAAGATTTTTGTGATTACTTTTATATCTTGCCTATCGGAGAACTCTCACGATCTCAAGCCAATCAATCTGATTGTACTCGTACGTTAGAAGATGCAAGATAAGATCACACAACTACGATAAAAGTAGTATCGGTCTGGCTTCACAATCCCAATGAAGTCTTCAAGTCGTTAACCCGGTTTGAGAAAATAAAACCAGCGGGTTAAAGTAGAATCGACTCTAGCTTACAAACTAGTATCACACGGACGTGTGGGGATTAGTTTTTCGAGTTGCTAGATGTCCCCTTATATAGCCTTTCAAATCAGGGTTTCTCCTTGCTCACAAAGCAAACGCTATCCACCGTCAGATGAAAACCTGATTTAGATTCAAGCTAATATATCTCAACCGTTAGATCGAAATCTTAGCTTGTCATACACAAATGAACTGCACGCTTCTAGGTTTGTAAACCGTACCCAAACGTGTGCATTGTTGGTTCAATAATAGTCAACCAAAAGGTTAGTCATTTGAGCATTTCATACCAACCACTTTCTTCTTCACCATAACTAGTTCAAATGACTCACATGATCTAGTTAGAGAGTTGTTCAATTGCAAGGAAATCTTATGTACTACACAAGACATAATTGAAGCAAAGATTATTCGATTCACATGAATCGGTTCATGAACTTTATAGCCACGGTTTGCAAAAGCATTCCTTAGTCTTTATGAGTTAAGTTCAGAAATCATCTTTACATATATAACCTATATAAGTTCGCAGACTAGGTTCGCGGACTTGAAGTACTGGAAAGAGTTTTCAAACTCCAACAGAATTTCTCGGGTTTGAGAGCTTCGCTAGTTCGCGGAATGGGTTCACGGACTTGGCTCACGCAACACAGTTTGATAACTCAGCAGAAATTCTCGGGTTTGAGAACTTCGGCATTTCGCGGACTGAGTTCGCGGACTTGGCTACTAGGCGATTTCCAGCATGGGACTTATGCACATATGTGTTTCCAAAACATACTTATGTCCACTATGGTTATGTAATCTAAACTCTCATTCCAATCATTGAAACATTCTTAGAGGACGTTATATAGTTGTTACACTATTTATCGTCAAAGCAATTTTCAAGATGATCGAAACATACATGACTTGCGTCAGGTAAAGAAAAACATGATCGAAACGAAACGCTTACCAACACAAATTTCGAGATATAGATAGGCGAGGTATACTCGGATCGAAATACCAAATGTGTATAATCTAAGTCTATATATATAGCATACGACTTTTGTCTCAAGAAGTAGAAGATAAAATAGATAGACTTTTGAGTGACAGATAAGTTCAAGTCTTCACATACCTTTTTGTCGAGAAGTTCCACCGGTTCCTTGAGTAGTTCTTCCACTTGTATGATGAATCTCCATGAAGTCCTTGAGCTCAACTACACTTATTATCCTAGTTCGAGACTTAGTTATAATAGACTAGAAATCAACACTTATAGTTTTGATCACTAACATTGACAAACATGCTTGAGATAGCAACGCATGCGAGTTTCACCGAGCAGTGCTCTAACACACACTTCCAAACAAGTTTAGAACTGGTTCATCTGATTTCCAAGAACTATGTGATTGATCCAATCAACACACTAATCATGGGTTTAAGGTTCTACCAAACTCAAGGATCGGTTCTATCTTAATATGGTTACTGGGACCGGTTACATTAATTACCAAATTGGTCACATCAATTACCAGGACCGGTTACCGTATTCTCATGGTATTACCTGTGATCGGTCACACCAATTACCAGGATCGGTTACACCAATTACAAAGATCGATTACACTCTTTTGTGATCGATCACACCAATTACTAGGATCGGTTACACCAATTACTAGTATCGGTCACACCAATTAAAAATATCGATCATACCATCTTAGGTGATTACTTAGGATCGGTTACACTAATAAAAGTCATAGCAATACATAAGTCAGGCATTGTGACTAGTTTTACCAAGATACATAACAAGTTATGATCGGTTCTACTAACTCACACATATTGGTAATCCAAAGATATGCAATGAATAAAAATACGAATGTAAACATTGTTTCCTAGGACGAAATATTCACTCATACCCATACACATAATCACAGTAGCATTCATACGATTATGTCGATGTCTTATATACGAAGTTCAAAAGATGAGCGTTATACTTCGTATTGTAATTCCTTAATACTATGTCTAATAGAGTATAATCATTCACAGCTTCACAATTATGTTTTCAATATAGCACAACTTGAAAGATAGTTGGGAATGAAACAGTTCAAGTCAAAATATTACTAACCTCAAGAGGAAGGATGATGTCGTCGAAGTAGCTTGTTACTTCTTCACATTCTTCAAGTCTTCGAGTAATACTTGTATGTCTCATTATCCTAATCTTTATAGCCTAACCTATACGAAGTTGTCTCTAGAACATAATAAAGCGACTCTTTAATTGAGTTTTGATTCACTAAAATATGACAACCAAACTTGATATACCAACGCTTGGTGGGTTCAACCGATCTATGCTCTAACATAGTGTAAGTTAGAAAGTTTAGTACAGAATTAGAGATTAGTTAGTCTTAATTATTTAACACATAGATAATCCAGCACCGGGGAATAGTGAGGTTTGTAATTCTGGTGTATTTGTGTTATCTTTGTTCGTAGGAAACCATTGTCGAGTCATGCTAACCTGGACAGGCCAACTACAAGCGTGGATTTCCATCATAAAAGGAGGACTTGCTTCCATTAGTGAACTCGTATTCCGAGCAAGTGGAGTATCATCACTTATCCAAAATCAATCTGGTAATGTTAGACCATCATCTTTCTGAACTCAAAAGAATTGTTGCAGGATTGAGATTTCAGGGGAACAAACTAACTCCTATAGCGAGCATACATTATTGGATCATTAAGTTTACGCCAACATTGAACAGGGAAGATGTGCAAAGTAGAATTAGTACCGATTAATATCTAGACATGAAGACATGGCGTTTTACACTTTGAAGACCCCTTACCAATAAACATTATTATAGATCATCAAAAGTGAGACAAACCAAACCTATACTGAACTTTTTCTATGGCATTTGCTCAAACAGATAGATTTCAAAAACATTCTAGCAGGTTTATAAATTTGTGTTGAATGATGAAACACTTATGAATCACTATTAAAACCCTTGAGAAATATATCTGATTTGCTTCCTTCATTCAGAAATTTACGCCTAATTCATTTGGAGAAATCAATAGAAAAACCTAATTCTAATAAATTGCAGCGATTCAATCAAATTAAATATAAATCCATACTTCGAATCCCCTCACAGATTTCCCACATACATGTTAAGGATCTTCATGGATGAACTCTGATATCCCCAATTTCTGAACGAAGAAGCTTCTGCGGAAGATGCGAAAGAAAGAGGAAAAAGATTAAGAAAAAATGGGGACGCGGGATTCGAACACCGATTCGTTATCTCGTTGTTTTACAGATCCAACCTCTGTACATTTCCTTTTTTACATAACTATAAGAAGAAAAATAAAAAATTCAGAGGGGCATTTTTGTCACACAAAGAGGCTTCACCAAGCAATTGAGTCTTTTCTTTATATTAGTACTAGTCTAGACCCACGCGCACCTGCCGTTTCATTCAATAATTTCTCAACGACTTAGACAATAAATGTGTGTATTGTACGGTTATTTGACAATGACTTTACAGCTCCAAGGACTTTATAATTCTACCCAGGTATGTGACTACGAAGGTCAAGATTGAATATGAACGTACTTTACAAAGTTTTAGTACAGAACTCCAGATGATAAAAATGTCTAAGCGGGATCTTCCTAAGTATTATACTTCTAATACAGGTGAGAAGCTGTAATTAATCCCAGAATAAGAATTTGGGTCATTTGACTACATAAAGACCATTTAAAAATTAGACGTTAAGCATCAGTCTGCAGTTATAAGCATTCTGACGTCTTTCTAGATGAGCTCCGCTTTCGGTTTCCGTCATTGATTTGATTTGCTTTACCCAAAATTCAATGCAGCAAGTTGACTATGACATTGTTTCTCTTCAGTGTAACTTGCAGTTCTTTCTAGAAGTCGAGCTAGGTCGATTAGTATAGGATTTTGACGGAGATCTCAGAGCTTGCCCTCCATAAATATTTCTGCATTTGAAACACAAATTAACTCAATTGGAGCTGACATAATTTACAAATTAGGAAGCCATAAACTGTAGTTACACAGTACATTAAAAACGTAAAAGCAATTTGAATTTAACAAAATCTCGTATTACTTAGTGGTAAAGCATGAACTTAAGAATTTAGATGTAGCTTTCATCTTCCTTTGGTTCTGAAATATTGCTGACATAAATTTCTAAACTCACACATGCATCAGCTCTTAAATTCACATCCACGTTAGCACTACCAAGTAGGTTACTTTAGTTCTTATTACTACTAAAATTTTGACGCATTAAGGAAGAAATGTTGCTGCATAATTTATCATAGAGCTCCAAAGTATACCTCTGCAACTTCCTATAATGCAACCTGACTGAAATGCAAGAATGGGACATTGGAAGGTCGAACACTAACCTGATGATTATGGGTGATGATTTGTCCTTTTAAATGAGTTAATCTTTAAACGTGCAGAAAGGCGGTGTCCTATCTTAAATGTATTTTCTATTTGCAACTAAGCTGGAGTAAATTTGCCATTTCCAAAGCCTTTTGAAGGTGAGACATTGCCATTACTAACACATCACTACCTGCAGTTCCTTGGGTATTTGCATGCACAATTGGAATAACCATAAAAGTCCAAGTACTACCTAAATGATACAGTTAACGTCATGAGAAAGCTTAAAGGTATTCCATCCACAAATCATAATTTGACAACTACAACAAACCCATTACTTCCAAATTTTAGAAGTAAAACTCACAAATACAAAATCAGAATTTCAATTTTGGTACCCAATTTTATATGATTTGAAAATCCGTGACTGGAATTCCTAAATTTAAAAAAATAAGATTACAGTTAGGAATTTGACTAACATTTGCGTAGAATGAGAAATGGGCAGCAATTGCAATGGTTTCTGAAATTGGGAAAGCAAAATTCGAAATTTAGGTCAAAATCATAGGTTGGAATTAGGCGATTGATATATTGTCAAAATTAGAGAACAAAAAAGACTTACCTGGATTCAAATCTTATGTTAAGCCTCAGATTTACGTAGCCTTTGTTCTTCTGTCATGGAGGAGGTGTTTCAGAAATCTCTTTCATGGTGGAGGAGGTGTTTCGACGAAGAAAGTTTGACAGAGAAAACACGAATTGGTTTTCTTCTGTATGGTCAAGTTACAGCGGTACCCTTTAGTGCATAGTTTTGATGCAAAAATAAGCGAGGGCAGTTTAGTAAAAAAGGGGACCACGGTTGAAAAGTCCCCATTTTCTTTATTATAGTAAGATAAGATGAGATATTATGTAATGTTCATTTTTTATAATAAACATATTGTACAAAAGTGGAACATAAATATGACATTGGGATTGACGGTAGTCATTCTGGGTTGGACGGAAAAAAAAAATTCAGGGGCAAATGTCAAATTGTTTAGACCAAGTAGCATCCTTTCTGGTAGCACGGCCTCAAATTTCTATATAAACTTTTTCTGAACGATTGCATGCCATAGATCACCCTGATATATGATAAGTTAGAAATGCCGAATCTGTATTAACTATGTTTTGAATAACCAAATCAAATACTGTGCACGAAGAAAACCACAAGATAAAACCAATGATATGACTATATTACTTATGCATTCCCTGTGGAAATCATTTGGGTACAGGCTTGAAGTTTCTTAACTTTTAATTTTATCATTCTGTTTATAGATTCCTAAAAATGAATATCCTGCCAGTGAACACCATCTTATAATGTGTTTTTCTATTTGACAATCTAACAAAGTGGTTCTATTGCTAAGATGTACTCAGTTAGTAAATTTAACAGAAAGCAAACACTTAAAATTCGCAGGAAACACCTAAAACTAAAGGATATGTTTGTTGAGTCTGTACATACTTACTGAGTCACCAAGTAGGAGCAAATCAAGGCTTGTAACCGCGTTAGTTCTCATGAAGTCTACCTCGTGGCACATCCGAGGGAAGCGAACTCTGGTCATCCATGGCCCAACACCATTTTTGATCTGAAAATCTTTCAATATGAGGATTGCAAGATTCTGTACAACTGGGGTAGGGGTTTGCAGGACGGGAGAGTTTGTAGATCTCATGCTGGCTACCTACATGGTTTTGTAAAAACACAAATAACGCTAGAAAAAAAAATGATGTGATCATTTTTTGTTTGATGAAATGCTGAAAAATATACCAACCTGGAATAAATACGGTTGATGATAACAGAGGGAGGAAGGCAGTGAAATATGCTGGGTGAGTGTGATTTGGCTTTCAGAATCAGGGGACCTATATATAGGCTGAACCTTTTCATCCTTTCAATGGGAATTCAAAACATGAATGAAACGGTTGTCATCGTTAATCATATACAACAATAACGAAGGTGGAACACCAAACGGTTGGTGGACAAAAAAAGATCGTAATGGAAGAACTGAAAAGGCAATTGGCATAACGAATCAATAAATTAAACCAAAAAATCATGGTTTCAATTTAGGGAAAATTATTTGTAGCCTAAAACAAAAAAAATTCATATGAAGAACCCGTCAATAAGATTCTATGTATATACGGCCCGTAATTAAAATAGATTACAAAAATAGCCTTTTACTTACACATATTAAGTTTTTTCCAAATATAATGGGATATTAATCCAATCCCTTAAAAACCTTCCGAGTAGTTATTTGACTGTCACCATAATGGAATCCCTTAAAATCTCCCGAGTAATTATTTGACTATCACCAAATCAGAAACTACTTTATGACGTCCTAATCTTTTTCTCCTTCAACTTCAAAAAATTGAAAAAGTTCCACCGACGAAAAACACAGGTTATATCACCACTGTTACGGGGTGAAAATTCATCTTTTCATTGAGGTCTTTCCATGTTGTGCTCATTTTCTTCTTCAAGGTCTTTCCATATCAACAACCCGATTATTAACATTGATTTGAAGTCTCTTTTTTATATCAGAAATAAAAAGGGATTATCAAACACTCAAACTTGCAATCTCTAATTAATTAGTTGTTGTCACTTTTTAGATGTATTCCTTTATGTACAGAGGTTCATCAACGCAACCAAGATTTTCATGCCCATATCTTCTCTGCAAAACTGACAAAAAAGGCAACGATAGTTCACCAAACATTAAGGTGTCATTTCATCCAATTGAAATGCAAAATTCTTTGTTGGGTGACTTTCCCATCGAAAAGAAAATCCGCAACAAAAATAGTTGATATAAGTTTAAGGATTAAAGTGAAAACTGAACCTTAAGAAACAGATGATAATTTGATTTTTCAACTTGGAACTAAATGATAATGGGAGTTTTCACATCAGGTAAATGTGAAAATCTGATCTTTCATATTATAAATGGATGATAATTTGATTTTTCATCTGGGCATCAGGTAATAGTTGGAGTTTTTACATGAGATGCAAGTAAAAAGTCATGTGAAAAACAGAAGTTCACTCAAGACCTGAATATACATGTAAATTTTCTAACCATCTCAAAAATGGGGGAATAAGAATTTTCACGTAAACCAAACTTCTTAAGATTAGGATAAGTTCATGCTCTTCTTTCATGTCACAATAAGAATAAAGTGAATAAATTTACACGGTAAATATTATAAGGTAAAAAAATTAATGAGAGTGAAAAACATAATTTTCATTTAAAACCCATGTGAAAATTTTATTTTTATTCAAATCATAAGTGAAAAAATAAAAATTTCACTCCATATACATATGAAAAGAGAACTTATCATTAGAAGGAAAAAGGAAATTATCACTTTTGAGTCGTAAGTGAAAAGACAAATTATCACCCTAAATGCAAGTGCAAAAACTAATTATCACAAAACAAATATGCCCTCCTCGAAATCTTATAAGTTCAAAATAATGAAAAAGCAAGGATAAGCAAGGATAAATTTGAAATGTTTCACTAATGGACAATGTCTAATTGAGACCGCACAGAGCCTGAGTTCATGCTAGTCGTTTTGCATAAGGAAAGATGTTCCACTTGCTTTTTCTGATTTACAGCCATTTCTACCGGATAAGGATGAACAAGAAACGATGAAAGAGGATAGCTATTTGCTTTGTGAAAGATCATAGGGTCTTGAAGAGTTTATCAGCTAATAACGGGGTATCTTTTTGTTTCCAAAAACAATGAAAGTGATTAAACCAAAGCTGATTTCCGGTGGATAATGTTTCACGGATTTTAGTATTCATGAAGGCAGTCCACAACTGATTTACCGGAGGTGGGATTTTGACTGATTTTTGGACTTTGAAAGAGTGTGATTAATAATAACTTCAGTCAATGCTATAATTTAGGCGTTGAGAACGGGCAAATTTGAATCATAGTAAATATTGGTAAGAGGCAACGAGTGCTTACACAAATAAGAATCTTCATATTAATGTTTACACACTAAACTTTTGAAAATATGAGTTTGCCCACAATTTGAAATTTCTAGCCGGTTTTATAAATTTGGATGTGCACATATTATGTTGTAATTTACGAACTGTGCCATTTTGCAAAAAAATGAAATACTAAAAATTAAATCTGTGAATATTATCTTTTGCAGGCTATTTTCTAGGAATAGTAAACCAATTTGACCGCATTTTTGTTTGGAGGTCCCCAAAAGATTGAACTAAATCTCCTAAAATCTTGTTACCTTTTTACCTTTTTGTTTATATATGCAACATTTACGGATTCAGTTTCTGCGTTTGGTCCGCTGCAGACTATATGCAATTGAGCAAATCTGTTTTTGCTTTTTTGATTTCGATTCTTATGCTTTACCTCTTTTGTTTTTGCTTTTTTGGTTTCGATATTTCATAAACATATGCTTTACTGCTTCTGATTGAATCAGGTAGTCATGATCTAAATGAAAGGTGTAGTTACAATGAATTGAAATCATGTTACTTTGTTTTGTTTATCAAGTCTGGTGATAAGTACATATATTTTTATATTTGAGCAAAAACAGATCTGTTTTGGTTTTTGATCTTTTCTTTTTGTTGCGTTAACTCATTTTAATATATTTCTACTGCATGAATCAGGAACCAGACAATAATGAACAAGACATTTAGATGCTCCATGAAAACATAGAAAACTTATTTGATGATGATTTTGTTTTTGCATCACCAGTTAAGGTGCACAGAGGCTTTGGATAGTAGATAGTAACGTTATAAAAGAAAGAAGGCCTTCAATTGGGTCTGTATGTATTAATTTTAAACAACACCTTAGTGTTTGGGATGATGGTCCATTTGGGAGTTCTCAAGGATCACGAGAAACAAGTCGTCCATCAATATTAGCATAGTTTCTATCCCTGCGTACCATTTCTTTCCATTACATATCTTGGCTGTTCATATCGGGATCCGGAAGATTGGTAAAGTTCATATCTCTTGACAATATAATGGTACTCCACAAGAATAATAGGTGGACTTGGTTAAATTTCCTACTAAAAGGGAAACAACTTGACCAACCTTAACATATAAAGTGATTTTTTTTCGGTAATAATAAAAAGAATTCACAAAAAATGGGTAAAGCTTTTTTGGGTATAAATGGAACACTAAATAAATTAAAAGTCTAAAAAACCCTTATACTTGGTTACAAATACAGTATTACCAAGATATTTGTGTAAACACCTATTTTAAGTTTTCCTAAATGTAAACACTAATTTGCAGAATGTATGACGGCTAATCACTCAAATTTTATATTGGTAAATATTTTGTTAACGGGAAGATATTCCGTAGGTATTACCGTAAAAATTGGACTGATTTTTGAGATTAATTAGTATAGTGAAATTGAATAAAAAGTTCAATTTAGTCTAACATGAAATGTGAAAATTTGAATTTGATCTAAAATGATTAATCTTAACCGTAGATTTTGTCTTTTGGGCTACATATATATATATCATCTTAATGATGAGTTTTTGAAAGAGAGATGAGCCAAACTTGGGCTACTCACATGTTTCCACATTAAATTAATATACCTAGCTAAAATAATTAGTCTAAAATAATTCGGAAAATGGGCATTTGTCCAAATATTTTTAAATCATGGTTCAAAAGGACGAGTAGAAATTAGTATGGGTGAAATGGACGAATTTTTTTCAGCAAGGATGAAACTGGATTCATCCTTGCTTAAACTTAAAAAATAGTTAGGATGAAACTGGATGCATCCTGTGTAAATTAAAAAATAAGAAAAAATATTTGAAAATAGGCAGGATAAAACTGTTTACATCCTGGCTATTTTATATTTTTGTCCATTTAAACAATATCAAAATCTAAGTGTACTTTTCACCCAGGAATTATTGATTTTGGTCTTTTTAACCAATTTTGTGAAAATAATTTTAATCGGAGCCACATCTGCATGCATAAACCCCAGAACTGGAAAATTTAGAACTTGTAAATTAAACCAAAAAATCAATTAAACCCAACGCACTTCCTTGAGTCTCATCAATTAAATTATTAGTATCCCTAGCTACAATAATTAGTCTAAAATAATTAATCAAACTGGTGTACAAATAACAAATTCATACACTTGCATCTGGAGTTGAATTTTTTTTTTCTTATCAATCTTTGGTGGTAACACGATGGATAATCCAACCAACGGAGGATAACCCGACGAACAGCAACACGATCGGGAAAAATTCATACACTTACAACGGAGTTGAATCATGATGCTTCTCACACTGAAAAAAATGGATATACAAATAGCCAAAAAAAGAGGATAGACGACAGTGATATGAACAGATGTATTTGACTGGAAATGACCACGCATGTCCTCGTTTGACTGGAAATGACCGCACGGGAGATAGAATTGGGTGCGGACACCCATAGCCATAGATTTAGCTTTCCTAAAACTAAATCCTCACCGTCCTTTACCTAAGCTAAGTTGTTCATTCTTAGTTATAACCGGGTTTTAGACTTATCATTAGGTCCATAGTTATTTGAAACAAGCAAAATGACCGGTTTACCCTAGAACTAAACACGTGTGAAATCAACCACCTTCTTGCGGTTTTTCTTTCCCGTACAACCACCTTCTTGGGGTTTTTAGACTTCACATTCAGAGATTTTCAAAGAGAAAATTTTTTCTCTTCACACAGAGAATAGAAACCCAAAATTCATTTAGAGAATAGTTTCCCTACAAGAAAATTCATTCAGAGAATAGTTTGCAAACAACGATTCTGATTCACAAGAATAGAGAAAAACCCTAAAACCTATATTCTCTTCCGATAATGGTTAAAACAAGAAAAATCACAAGAACAATCCAAGAAGAAGAAACAATAATGGATGATAGCACTGCTCCTAGAACATCGGAAGACGATTCAAGAATTTCAAGACGAAATTCAAAGAGGAAAAAGAGTAAAAAGCTTGAAACACCGAAATCGAAGAAAAAAACTTCAAAAAGTTCATCGGACGATGAATATATAGATGTACTAAAAAGAAAACGAAGAAAACCGAGTAAAAACGCACCAATTCAGAAAAAAGGTACTATTTCTAACACTTTCAGTATATTTTTTGTTTCTGGGACATAGATCCACCAGTACATATTAGAAGTACTGATTAAAAATTTATGAAAACCTATCAGAGTTTACATGCAACTTCTACTTTGTGTTTCTAGCACTTAGAATTGGCAGTACATAACTATAAAACTGTAGAATAAGAATCAAAAGTGATATGCAATGTGTTTCATTTTATTTCTGATACATAGAGCCAGCAGTACATATATCAAATACTGAGGTTTTTTCTTAATTGGGTTGTTTTTTGGCAGTACATAAGTCCAGTAGTGAATGGGTAACATTGTTTATGTGTCTATTTACCATTGTTTGTGTTTCTGGCACATAATTGGCAGTACATAACTAAAAAACTGAGACATTGTAGTGTTTATGTACTCTAAATTCATCAGTTTCTTTGTTTATGTGATAATAAGCTTTGGATATGAAGTACATAAGGCCAATAGTGATTGATTGTGTTTCTGAGATGATGAATGTGTAGTCCATAAATGTTGTACTGAAATAAAACCAATTAAATTTTGCAGGTAAGGTTGTGACAAAATCTGTTAGGAAGTTGTATAGGTCTGGTTTCACAGCATTACATAGCCTGGTTGCCAGAATGAAGGCGAGTAAATATACTTTGAGTGAAGCCACATTGGAAAAGATAGCCGAATCTTCTTATGGACAGATGTTTTTGATGTTCTGGCACACTAAGTACTCAGAAAGTCATTGGGAAAAGTTGGAAGGTGCAGTGAAAAAGTACTTGAAGTGTTACAAAAGGGGTCGAGTCAAGAATGAGCTCACATTTGAGTTTGTTAGAAGAGGTGAAACACACATTATCACGTCGACACCAGAAAAAATGGGTGTAATGTTTGGAATGCCAAGAATGGCAGGAAGAAGAACTGATGACACCTTTTTGATGCGAGGTGGTGGATGGAGGAAGAAACCATTCTACATTAGACACTTTGGAGATAGCAACACGGTTACAAGACCAATGCTACAAGATGCCATCTTGAAACTGCTCAAGCATACTGGAATCAAGAATTGTAAATCTGAAGGTGGCGAAGACAGTGATGATGACAATGATGAACAAGTACCCGATAGTGAAGATGATGAAGATATGGAGTACATGATACCAAGAGTAGAAACTGAACAAACAATTGAAGATATGGTTAAGCTATTATGCCTGTTTATGTGTATTACTTTGTTTTTTACAACAAAAGATGCTCATAAACTCAAAGAAAAGTACTTTGGTTTAGTTGATGATCTTGAGAAGTCAAAGAATGTATCTTGGCCTGACCTGATACATAGTTTCTTAGAGAAGAAAATCAATCAGAACTACAACACTCCCGAGGACATCACTGGTTGTGTCGTCTATTTGTTGGTATCGATCATCTAGTACAAGCTTTTTTTTTCCAAGTACATATTTACTCTACTGTCATTTAAGTTTCTGTATTTGATTCTATTGATGTTATTTTTGTCATAGTTGTTGTATGCGGAGCATACTCACTTGGTGAAACCAGTGACGTTACCAGATGATCGATACCTTCCAAGAGCGGCAAGGTGGAACATCAAAGAAATATCTGTTGAGTTTCTAAAGGATATGGAGGCTTCGCAATACACAGTAAGTCCCTAAGAAAAACAATATATATTACTAGGATAAGTTTTATTTCATTATGCTTCTTGTAGTTTTGGTTTAGGAAACAATGATGCACCAGTACATATCTAAAAAACTGAAAAGTTGATGAATTTAAGTATAATTATTTATGTTTTCATAAATAATTATACTTAAATGATTTGTTTTAGGTAGGACACTATCAGAAAAGCAGTTTTCTGATTGACCAAAATGATTGTGTGTGTCATATGCACTATTTATTTGAGTACATATATGTTATACTGATACAAAAACTGGTTATATGTGTGCGTTATATGTACTTTTCCAGTTCTCTAAAGAATTTAAGGATGAATATACTATGTATGAAAAAGAAATGTTGAATGAAATTGCTCAAAGGCTTCCAGTTGAAGACGTGCCATTGACAGTAGATTGGCAAGAAAAATTCGAGGATTTGGAAGTAAAGAATGAAGATTTGAGGCTGACAATTGCAGAAAAATGGTGTGAGTTACAGAGCAGGAAAGAGGACGGCCTCCCCATTGATGTGAGTATCCTAGAAGAGCTTTTGAATGATATATATCACAGAGCTTACCCACCTCCACAACCAAACTCGGGAGAAGAAGAATCTAGCAGTAGCTCTGAAGAAGGGCATGATGATTTGGATGACACCGTTCCATCAGCAACTACTCCCTTGGTAACAGAGGCTGAACAGGAAATTCCAGATGATACCCAAGAAAAGTCGAATGAACAGGGAAATGCTACTCCAACAATGCCTGTTATGGGGGGCTCTGAAGAAAATCTCACACAGTTCGATATTGAAGTTTCACAGTTTAAAATTTGGGCTAGATCTGATTTGGAGCGAAAGGTGAAAGAGCTGCAAGAGGAAAAGAGCATGCCAGAACCATCACAGGTAAGTTATATTCTTTCTAGTATTAGTTTAGTTTGTAAAAAACTAAAACTTGTCAGTACATATCTACTATACTGAAAAAACATACAAGTACATATCTGCAATACTGATTAAAAACATATCACCTTATGTTGAATAACAGACTGAAAAGGCTGAACTCCAACAAACAGCAGCGACACAAGTTCTGGGTAATATTGAAGTGGAAATTGGTTCTCTTAGAGATAGACAGGTGAGCGAATTGAACGTTACACTAGTTAGTTCAATTTTATACTTTGTCATCCTATAAAATAATACGGTTTGGCATTGCATTTATGTAGGGTGCATCGCTTGAAGAAATGTTGCCGAATATGCAGTTTATGCCTTTGGTTTGTGAGCTGCCGAGTCTCAAAGAACTGCATACCGTGCCGATGGAGAAACTGATTGACCTGGCCATCCATGGGAAGGGTATTTATACCGATGAGTACTCAAAATATCTACAAGCTGAAATTATGGGAGATCCTTATCCATCCTTAGGAATTCTTAGTCTGGAGTACCCATCGACTGGTAGTTTACCAAGCTTGGAAAAAATGGAATCTTCTCAAATCTTCGACAAATTTTATGCTAAAGATCTGGATCCTCCATCACAAGTTTCAAGACCAACTTTTGACTTGGGTTTAGGACCAAGTGATCAAAATGGAGAAGAGGTGCAGCAGCCTGCAATTGATCTAGGTGCACCTGATCCACCTCAAATCCATCTTGCAGCTGCGCCTGCATAATGAAGCTCCAGTTGCTAGAGGAGCATCAGATCAAGCTCAAACGGATCCCTCGGATGAGCAAGCTCAAATCGATACTGCACCTACACTTAATGAAGCCTCTGCAATTTTTTAGCTGCAGCTGAACAAGCTCGTTTGAAATGATCTTCAGCAACCTGAACAAGAAGTATGAACATGTTATAAACCTAGTACATATATCCTTCTGATACATATAACCAGCAGTACGTATATCAATTTTTGGTCAAATAGTTCGTAGTCTGATTTGTTTCAAATGCAGGGAACAAGGAAACCTTGGGATCCCATTCCATTCAATGAAGTAGAAAGGAAGAAGAAAATGAAGAATGACAGAAAGCAACAGCCTACTAAACAATTAGAGAGTCTTGTAAGTACCTAAATCTACTTCTGTTTAATGAATTTATGTTTTGTTTTTAATGATGCTTTTAGCATATGTACTAATGCTGCCGATTCTCAAACAGAAGTATCCAGTTTTAGATGCTGAAAAGGCAGAGGAAGCTCGACTGAAGAAGAATATGAGCGCCGAAAAAGCTAATGCATATGCTGAGACTCTCCAACTTCTTTCTGAGCTACAGAAGGTAATTATAATTACCAAAAAAGTGAAAAGTAACAACTTTATCAATACTTAATGGACCACTTATGTTACATATGTTCAGTAACATGGGAAAACCCAACAGTACATATGTTATGTACTCAGTGAAACTAAAAGTACATAACTTCTGTACTGAAAAGAATCCGACAATACATATGTTCTATTCTGTTCATTTTTTTTTTGCTTTTTTAGTCTCTCATTTGTTTTTTTTACGTTTATGGTATATTGAAGGATAACGAACTTGGAGTTAGTCAAACATCAGAGGAAGATGACGTAACACTTGCCAAGAGACTCGAAGATAGGCTGGCTACAAAGAGTAATGAAGTCAAACCAATAGCGAAGTCGACTACATCAGTCATGGACAAGGAGAAGAAAAAGCCGACTATCTCAGCCAAGGAGAAGAAACTTACTCCAAAAATCACATACACCCCTCAGAAGCCAGTAACTCGGAGCCACCCCAGAAAAGAGTTGATCCTGAGTTTGCTAGTGGCAAAGGACTGTCGGGACCTAAAATGCGAAAAACAAAGTCCAGAACTGAAAACCCAGTTGAAAAAGATTGCCCAACAGAGAAAGTTCAGAAAAAGGATGGCGAGAATGTGAGAAAGAGAAAAGCTAAAGGTGATCCAAATCTGCAAGAACTTACTAAAAAAGTGAAGAATGCACGCAAGTTGTTGAGCCTAAGGAAATCTCCGTTCTATAAGGATTTGAGTTCACAACAAAGAGCGCTTCTCTCTCCTTTTTTTGACAAAGCTACCTCAATGTGAGTCTCTCTTGGATAGGTCCCTTTCATTTTAACAAAACTTTATGTACTTCGTTTAGAATCAAACTTATAATTGATTTGGATTATTTGAATTTGCAGCAACAGTGCTTGGAAAGCTCCTGCTGTGATTGGTCATCACATATTATCTGCAGAGACATTTGAAGATCTGCTACATAACAGGGCTTTAGAGGGAGATCTTATAAATTACTGGCAATACCAACTGAAAAAAGCATATCATAATGAGCAACCGGTGAATGGACAGAGAAAGTACATTCCAGTACTCCACATTGATCCAACAGGCTGGGTATGTTTTCCAATTTATCTCGATAAACAACATGCATCATGTCTTTGTAAAGTGCAGTGCATATCTCTGATACTGTTTTACATTGAATCCGAATTCATGCTTATTTGTTTTATATATTGAGAATTTGAATAGCATATCTGCGAAACTAAAACGAAACAATTTTTTTTTTGATGTTGTAACAAATATTATGCTTTCATATATGTGTTTTACACTATAATTTTCAGTACATATTTACTACACTGATAAATTTAATTCTTTTTCAGTTTTATTTAAGTGACCCAGTACATCAAGTAGCAGCAAACACTGCTGTCTTCTTACCCATCAGGAATATGGAGGAAGGAACCAGGAAGATTATTATTCCAATGTCACACCAAAACGTGCATTGGACGCTTCTTGTGTATGAATGCGAGAAAGGCGAATTCTTCCACTACAACACTTGGGAAGCTGTATCCAAAAACGAGTGTCTCGATAATGCTAATCTTATGGCAGAATACTGCTTGTTAGAAATTAATGAACGCTTGTCGAGCCTGCGCCTTCCACTTGTAAACAGAGTAAAGATGATTAGTTACCCAACACCTCAACAGGGAGACTGACCAGATTGTGCAATATATATCATGCGCATTGTTAGGCTTTTAAGGATGTAAGAAATAAGAGTAAGAGGAAGCCTACTTGTTGACCGCAAGTGCACGGTGTCGATTGTAGCTTGTGCAAGAACGGGTCATTTCCACAGGGACTAGGGTGTGTAAAGTTGAAGATTCCTACTTTCCTAAGCTAAGATTATCCTAAGCAGTAAACTAAGTGGCAGTGATAGTGACAGTGGAGTTAAACAAAGGCAGTGAGCCTAAGGCAGAGAAGCTAAGCAGTAAATGCACTAGGGGATTTGAATTCACCTTATGGCCTATCTAGGCAGCATCAATCTAGTTTATGCTCTTGTCCCTAATGGACCAAGGTGGAGGCTCATGCCTTCCTATAATCCAGGGCATACATAGATAGAGAGTTAATTAACTAAGCTCACTAGCATCACCCCTAGCATTGAGTGTCTTCTTACAGCACACTCAATCACAGGTGATGTTTGATCCCTAAGCTTCATAACTTCCCTACTTTAGTTAAATGTGGATGGTTAAGTCCCTAAATTCTCTAGTTCACCCCTAGAATTGAGTGTCTTCTTACAGCACACTCAATCACAGGTGACTTCAATCACCAAGAACACTAACATCCTAATTCAGTTAAACCTACAAGAGTGTTCACTAAGATTTTGCTACCCAACAAGGTCTTCAGGCTTCATCTAAGCCCTAGCAAGAGTAATTAGAACATATTGACAGTAATTGTAAACATGATAAACATAAAGAGTAATTGAAATTGAAACTTAGAATTAAAACAGAAGATTACAAAACCTAACAGTGGAGAGCACTGGCTAATCCAGGCCTCCAAAGGGTGCTCTGGCTAATCCAGGCATAGCCCATTACAACACCCAAAGACCCCTATTTATACATACAATGGAAATCCCAAAAAATCTCCAATTAACAGCAAAATTAGGGTTTGTAAAAAAATACAATTAAACCCAAAATTGGTTCACCTAACCTACTGATAACAACCCAATCAACCAACCCATGCTTCAATTAGACGTACAATCATGTTCCCCCAATTATCCCCAAATTATGAAATTAGGGTTTATAAGAAATAGAAATTAGGTTTACCTAATCACTGCAAACTCTTGATAGCTCTCACCCATGCTTCCTTACGGTCTTCTGATGCTTCCCACGCCTCCAATTGATCTATATCATCAACTAATTTCACCAACTCACTCCTAGGGTTCAGAGGTGAGAGAATAGGTGAAATTAGTTGTTTGAGAGAGATTAGAACGTGATATAGGTGATGAGTCGAGTGTGTATGATGATTTGAGAAGAGATCGTGGTGGTTGTGGTGGTTGAGAAAGAGTTGGTGGCGGAGCAGGTGGTGGTCGTGGAGTTGCAGAGGAGAAGAAAGGGGGAGAAGAAGGAGAAGCCGATAATTTTAGGGTTAGGGTGTGTTTGGGTTAGGGTATAGGTATTGGTTACTCGGGTGTTGAGCGGGTGTAGCAAATGTTGATGCGCAGCAAGGATGAGACGTTGGATGCGAAGATGATGGATCGATCTAACGGCGAGATGGAGGCAGATCTTGAGTGACCGTTGGATTCTAGATGCAACAATTCTGACGTTCCAGATGAGAGTTAGGTGCTATGATGTTTGACAGGAGCTTCAGAATTTGATGCACTGTGATGAAGAGACCGTTGGATGCATCTGTGGATCCAATCTGACGGCTACGAGCTTAGGCAGGCTTTGGGCTTGGGCTTGGACTTAGGTTAGAGTTTGGGCTTAGAAAATTCTGAGCCCGCTTCTTCTTTAAGAACAAATTCTTCCTTCCAAGCCCACTTCTAGTTGGTCCGGCTCTTGCAAACATCATTCTTCGCTGCCTTTCTGCGGGAGTCTTTGTCGTTTCTTTGCTCTTTTCACTCCGTGAGTTAACCAGGCTTTATTTAGTACCTAAAAATGCAAAATTAATTAAGAAAAGTATTTATTCTTGAAAACAATGAAAATACAGAATATGGGTTAAAATGGAGAATTAGAACACAAAAGATGAGTTAATTGCCAAGAAAAATTATAGAAATATGCACTTTTTAGCACTCATCAAATACCCCTAAACCTGAATTTTACTTGTCCTCAAGTAAAACAAAACTAAGGAAATCCTACCTATACCACTGTCGTTGGTCTCTCGAATGCATTTAGCATATGCACTAAGCCTTTTAAACCACTAAGTGTCCCTAGTGGACGAGTTAAGTCTCGTGAAGGTTTGCTTAGAACGTACCTACAAAGTTCTAGGTCAAAATATAAGCTCATATTCCATCAAATGTGACATGTGCAAGTCAGTTTAAGCTCACAGCAAAATGGAGATGTCAATCTAGCTATCAAAGGCACAATCCTAGCACTGATAACAAATAAAGACATGTGATAAGAGTGTAAAGTGTATCTACACATGTGTAAAGAAAGATCTGAAGTTATGACTACTAATCACCAAGAGATAGTTTTTAGGCGAAGAACCGAATTCTAAGCCAAGCTAGCTGTTCGGCTTTACGAGAATTGTGAATGTTCACCCAATGAGTTGGTGATATTTCAGTTTACCCGCGTTATACATCGATGGCTGCACCCTCCTTGCTTATTACAAGACTATTTACAACAAAAAGATGACTCTTTACATGACTCTTATTTACATTGATTACTCTCTTTTATTTTTGGAACAAGAGAGAACTATTGTCTTTAACATGACAAAACATGAAATAAATTAATACTTGATTTTTTTTTTTTGATATTTTTTTGATTTTTCTGATTTTTTTTTTTTTTTGAAGAAATAACTTTGATCTTTACAACATAGTGACACTTTTGATACATGAACAAAAAGAAAAACATAATTACATGACTCTTAGCAAGAGGTGGCCCTTATCGAATGCATTCGGTCAAATTCTATGGTTGCTTTTCTTAACGTATCCTCCAACTTCTATCCCAGCCAACCAAAGAACAAGCTAGTCAAGTCTCATTCAGTATTATAAAGTGATTGGCAATATAACTTCCTATCAAACACCTTGAAGATCGAGGCTATACATGTATTGGTAGATCGTGCGCGTGCAAGTTTCTTATTACATGTGAATTGTGCTAGAATCAGGGTGCCTAAATATCTAGACTAAGACTCCTAAAATTTACATATTTGCACAAGAGTCAACATTTCAAGGTAAATGAGCTCCATTTTTATGATATTTTTTTTTTATTTTTTTTCAATTTTTTAATTTTTTTCAAAAAAGAAGGAGTTCTTGTTTTCAATTATAACATGTGATCGTGGTATCTACTCTATACCCCCAAACCTAAACTAAACATTGTCCTCAATGTTTCAAAAGATGTAAAGAATTATAATACAACATATGGAGAGGATTATGCTGAGTAGAGAAAAAGGAAAGAGAATACCCGATTTCGGCGAAAGCAATATTAGAACTCCGTTATTCAAGGCAAGAATCCAACATATTTCAGTTAAGAGTCACATTGGATTAGCAAAATATGTACAAAAGAAACAAAAGATTTAACTAAGAAACTATCTACTAAACTCTATACAAGAAAATTTGGTTTTTAATGGGATTGGACTTTTTGGGAAAAATTTGGTTTTTAAGGGAATGAACAACATTTGGTTTTTATGGGAAAAAGCCTTTTGGTTTTAATGGGAAAAAACTTTTTGGTTTTTAGGGAAAAAGAAAATTTTGGTTTTTAATGGGATAAGGAGACCAAGCCCACTGTTGGGTTTTGCGAAGCCCAGCTACGTTTTTGAAAAACAGGCCCACTGCTGGTGAGTAAAGCTCACTGTTGGTTTTTGGAATTTTGAAATTTTGGCCCACTCGAACTTTGGTTCAGGCCCACAGTTCAGAAACAATCCCAGGTAACAATTTGAAATTTGGGCTCTTAAATAGCCAAAGGTCGAGGCCCAACTGGGCTTTGAAAACGTTTTCTGTTTTTGGGTCAAGCCCACAGTGTAAATGTTTAGTTTTCAAATGGATGTTAAGCCCACAGTCCCAGAAATTTAGTTGGGCTTTGGCTAGCTACTAACTAAAATATGAGGCCCAACTGGGCTTTCAAAAGTTCAGTTTTCTTTAATTAAAACAACAGGCCCAAATCAATCTAAAACCACAAGCCCACAAGAAATTAAACAAACAAGCCCACAAGAAATTAATTACAAACCCAACAGAAAATATAAGCCCAAATGTTGGGTTTAATATTACAAGCCCACAAGAAAAATGGAAGCCCACAGTTTGGGTTCTCTTAATGGTTTTAGGCTTACTTGCTTAAGCACAGCCCAGCTGTTCAGTTTGGTTGCAAAAGCCCAGTTGGGCTTTGGATCATCCTAAGCTTGTGTAGCCCAGTTGTGTTTTGGTCTAGTTACAGCAGCAGCAGACAACAACACAAGATCAACTCAGCAACAACAATAGGCTTGGCCTGGCAGGAAACAGCAGCAGCACCAGGTCAGTTTGTGGAAAGGTCACAGCAACAACAGCAGGGGAAACAGCTTCAGCAACAGCAGCTCTGCTGCAGCACCACAGGTAACAGCAGCAGCACCATTTGGGCTTCAAAGCAGCACAACAGCACCAGAGGTTTGTTCTCAGCCTCACAGCAAGGTCACAGTACCTGGTCACTCAACAAAAATGTCAAGGACAACAAAGAAAGGCAGTGAACAAGAACTGTAACACAAGATTGACTGCAAGAATGTAAAGATGACTAATATGCAAATATGATATGCAATCAGGACAGCAAGATGCGATGAGTATGCAATGCAAAGATGAATATGCAGTAATGAATGAAAGTTATGATGAGATAAATGCTTAC
This sequence comes from Papaver somniferum, assembly GCF_003573695.1. Lineage (NCBI taxonomy): Eukaryota > Viridiplantae > Streptophyta > Magnoliopsida > Ranunculales > Papaveraceae > Papaver > Papaver somniferum. The sequence continues at coordinate 70,833,070 of NC_039368.1, read as the reverse complement.
ACTAAATGATTATACTAAATGCAAGATATGCAAGGGAATAGCAGCAAAAGAAAGCAAGGAAAAACAGCAACCACACAATGCCAAGTCCCCGGAAGCGGCGCCAAAAACTTGTTAGGCTTTTAAGGATGTAAGAAATAAGAGGAAGAGGAAGCCTACTTGTTAACCGCAAGTGCACGGTGTCGATTGTAGCTTGTGAAAGAACGGGTCATTTCCACAGGGACTAGGGTGTGTAAAGTTGAAGATTCCTACTTTCCTAAGCTAAGATTATCCTAAGCAGTAAACTAAGTGGCAGTGATAGTGACAGTGGAGTTAAACAAAGGCAGTGAGCCTAAGGCAGAGAAGCTAAGCAGTAAATGCACTAGGGGATTTGAATTCACCTTATGGCCTAGCTAGGCAGCATCAATCTAGTTTATGCTCTTGTCCCTAATGGACCAAGGTGGAGGCTCATGCCTTCCTATAATCCAGGGCATACATATATAGAGAGTTAATTAACTAAGCTCACTAGCATCACCCCTAGCATTGAGTGTCTTCTTACAGCACACTCAATCACAGGTGATGTTTGATCCCTAAGCTTCATAACTTCCCTACTTTAGTTAAATGTGGATGGTTAAGTCCCTAAATTCTCTAGTTCACCCCTAGCATTGAGTGTATTCTTACAACACACTCAATCACAGGTGACTTCAATCACCAAGAACACTAACATCCTAATTCAGTTAAACCTACAAGAGTGTTCACTAAGATTTTGCTACCCAACAAGGTCTTCAGGCTTCATCTAAGCCCTAGCAAGAGTAATTAGAACATATTGACAGTAATTGTAAACATGATAAACATAAAGAGTAATTGAAATTGAAACTTGAAATTAAAACAGAAGATTACAAAACCTAACAGTGGAGAGCACTGGCTAATCCAGGCCTCCAAAGGGTGCTCTGGCTAATCCAGGCATAGCCCATTACAACACCCAAAGACCCCTATTTATGCATACAATGGAAATCCCAAAAAATCCATAATTAACAGCAAAATTAGGGTTTGTAAAAAAATACAATTAAACCCAAAATTGGTTCACCTAACCTACTGATAACAACCCAATCAACCAACCCATGCTTCAATTAGACGTACAATCATGTTCCCCCAATTATCCCCAAATTATGAAATTAGGGTTTATAAGAAATAGAAATTAGGTTTACCTAATCACTGCAAACTCTTGATAGCTCTCACCCATGCTTCCTTACGGTCTTCTGATGCTTCCCACGCCTCTAATTGATCTATATCATCAACTAATTTCACCAACTCACTCCTAGGGTTCAGAGGTGAGAGAATAGGCGAAATTAGTTGTTTGAGAGAGATTAGAACGTGATATAGGTGATGATTCGAGTGTGTATGATGATTTGAGAAGAGATGGTGGTGGTTGTGGTGGTTGAGAAGGAGTTGGTGGCGGAGCAGGTGGTGGTCGTGGAGTTGCAGAGGAGAAGAAAGGGGGAGAAGAAGGAGAAGCCGATAGTTTTAGGGTTAGGGTGTGTTTGGGTTAGGGTATATGTATTGGGTACTCGGGTGTTGAGCGGGTGTAGCAAATATTGATGCGCAGCAAGGATGAGACGTTGGATGCGAAGATGATGGATCGATCTAACGGCGAGATGGAGGCAGATCTTGAGCGACCGTTGGATTCTAGATGCAACAATTCTGACGTTCCAGATGAGAGTTAGGTGCTATGATGTTTGACAGGAGCTTCAGAATTTGATGCATTGTGATGAAGAGACCGTTGGATGCATCTGTGGATCCAATCTGACAGTTACGAGCTTAGGCAGGCTTTGGGCTTGGGCTTGGACTTAGGTTAGAGTTTGGGCTTAGACAATTCTGAGCCCGCTTCTTCTTTAAGAACAAATTCTTCCTTCCAAGCCCACTTCTAGTTGGTCCGGCTCTTGCAAACATCATTCTTCGCTGCCTTTCTGCGGAAGTCTTTGTCGTTTCTTTGCTCTTTTCACTCTGTGAGTTAACCAGGCTTTATTTAGTACCTAAAAATGCAAAATTAATTAAGAAAAGTATTTATTCTTGAAAACAATGAAAATACAGAATATGGGTTAAAATGGAGAATTAGAACACAAAAGATGAGTTAATTGCCAAGAAAAATATATAGAAATATGCACTTTTTAGCACTCATCACGCATCATGAAGAAAGTTGCAAAGGAAGAAGTAATTGATGGAGTGCGAATGAGCTTGGGAGACCCAGAAGAACTAAAGGACAAAATACATAAGAAGAGGATCTCTTTAGCATGCGACATACTCTCAGCAACATCTCGTCCTGAGGAGAGCTGGAATATTCATGCTCCAAAAGGTTTTTAAGACAGTGCTTATATGAATTAGGACTGCATAGTAGAAGTTATCATAGAGAACATATTCAGAGTTTGCTAGTTTGTTTTAGACAATATCAAAGTTTAGTAATTATTCTTATTTATTTTGATAACAATTGTTCTCGAAACTATGGTGTTTGTGTTTAATGTATGTACAGTTGTTTGGCTTTATAAAAATGTTGACATGTTGGATGGTAAAAGTCCATAGTATGAAGTGTTTTGGTGTGTCTTATGTAACATAGACCAGCTATTAGATTCAATTGAAGAATATGACTCTCTAAATTTGTTAATCATGATGGGGAGAACATAAATCTCAGAGCTGGTCTCTTTGTTTGGTGTGTCTTAATTGAACACACAGTACATAATAGTTGTGCTCAGAAAGTCTTGAACAACCAGCCATAATGGCCTAGAAGAACTTAGGGTACATAATAGATGTACTCCAAAAATCCTGAACAACCACAATGACCTGGAAGAAACACATAGTACATACTCACTGTAATATTTATGTAGTACATAGGTGTGACATATTGTAACATTTTTCAGAGTGCACCTTGAAAAAAAATTCATCCAGATAGTTGTTCATTACAAAGTAGATAACAAATCATTATTAAAACAAATTTGGAAATCAACCTGAAAAACCAATAATATTGAAAGTGGATAATGCAGTACAAAGTACCATTAAAAGAGTCTTAAATGAGCACAAAGTACCTTGTCCCAGAAAGATATCAAACAGTACATAATTTCAGCACTCTAAAAAAAGCGAACAAAAGTGTTTAAAATAATGCGCAAAACAGAATCTGCATTGTGACCAATAGAACTAATAAGGGAGAACTGAAAATCTAAAACTCATGGGTATGAAGGAATGACAGTGCACGTTGCCTTGTTGTGGTGAGTTTTCTTCTTGCAGTTGGAACAACAGACGGACTTCCTAGCTTTCTCTCATGCATTCTTGATACGATTTCCCTTTGGCCTACATGGTGGAACTCGTGGATGGGGTGGGAAAATAGTATCCTCTGGCAGATACTGCTCTGGCCTGTTGTAGTTGGGGATTGGTCTGATAGCAATTGAATACAGCTGCTGAAAATTTGTAACTTTGAAGTAGTCTTCGATATAATCTACGTATCGATCACCCTTGGCAGAAATAGTTGCTGTAGCATGAGAGCATGGAAAACCATAAACACGCCATCTTTGGCAGGTGCAAGTCTTGTTCAGCAGATCAACAGTGTGAGACCTGAAGATGCGTAAAAAGCTTTTCAGCACAAATAACTTAAAAGCAGTACATATATGCAACACTGCAAACAAATACAAAAAAACAAAACATATGATTCACTCCTACATGTATGCTATAGTACAGTAAAAGTTGTTTTATGGGATAAAGCTAACCTAGGTGAATGAATCTCATACTCATATGCAGATGACTGAGTAACATTCCAAACTCGACCAATTTGAATATGTTCTTTAAGTAACGCCTCGTAGGTAGGAGTGAGCTTCTCTGGGTCCATCAAAAGACTTATTTCGCGACGTTCATTCATCAACTCCATAACGCGTAACCTATGAATGGAACAAAAAGAACACCTGTAATAAATTTTGAACAAAAAAAAATGAACCAAAAACAAAGAAAACACCAACAAAAAAAACACACACAAACCTGATCATGTCAACGAGGGCGCAGGCAGGAAACCTCTTGTCTTTCCGAATCCAATTATTGAAGGACTCAGCAACGCTTGATGTAGTCTGACCAAATCTACAGCCAGTGAAGAACGAGCTGGACCAATGTTCCCTAGGCATATTGCGGCAATACTCAGCAACCCCAGGCCTTCCCATTAACTCCATTTCCATTAGTGCTTCTTCATATCTTGCTGGTGTGAGAGCATAAGTTTATTTTTTGAAACAAGCCATAACTTCTTTGTACTTCTCGTCCGATTTCCTGATTGGTAAGTTTCCTTGCAAGTGGTAGTAACAATAGCCATGATGGGAAGTAGGAAAGTGTTTAGGAATAGCCCTCAACAATCCTTCATGACGATCAGACATAAAGGTGATAGGACGGTCATCAACAATGTTGCTAAGATTGCACATAAACCAATCCCAATTGTCAACATCCTCTCCTGGGACCAATGCAAAGGCTAGCGGATAAAAACCTGCAAAAAACAAACAGTACATATATTATATATTGTCACTAAATATGTTGCTATATTAATAGATGTAACATATATTATGTACTGGAAAATAGACTAAGAATTTCCAGTACATAATAGACATATTTTACTCAAAAAAAGGTCTTATGCTTACATATATGAATTAGTGTGTGTTAGACACAATAACTTTTCAGTACATAAATGGTATACTCAAAAAGTTCCAACGATTAAAAGCAGTGAATAACTTGTAAACAATAACAATTAAAACGTAACAAAGAGCACTTGCCTTGATTCCCATTCAGACAAGTAGCAACCATAAGGGTACCTCTAAATCTCCCGGTCAGAAAAGTTGCATCAACAAAAATCATTGGTCGACAAAGTCTATAACCTTCAATACAAGCGCCTATTTCAATGAATAACCTTTCAAATGTTTGAGTTGCATGGTTAAACTGAAAATCCACATAAGAGTCAGGATTTGTTTCTTTCAATGAATTCACCCACCAAACCAGATTAGAGTAAGACTTTACATCATTCCCAAAAATTTCATGGTGTGACCGTTCCAAACCATGATATGCATGGTGATATTTGATATTAACACCAACACCAACTTTTATATAATCTTCAATTTCGCGAGGCTTGATAAGTGGGTTGTGCATCACACGATCATGAATAAGGTTGTGTACCAGCTTCTTCGATACTTTAGGACTTCTCAACTTCACACCAGCTCCACAAGTGTGCCTCCCAACATACTTTTTTATCCTAAAAACATCGCAAGTAGAATCCTGAATAAATACGAACAAGATTCATAAAAAACAAAAAGAACACAACCGATCTCCATGAAACTGTAGCAGAAAGAAGAAAATAGAAAAGATTAAGCAACATACCTGTTAAAATCACTAAAGAAATCTTCAGAAACCATAGTCCAAACGCGAGAAGAAGAAAGAGAGCAGAAACCCGGATGTGAATTCGCTGATATCTTTTTTTAGAAACTTTGAAATAGGCTGCTTAAATATGGGATTGGAAGGGTAGTTTAGGTATTTGAAAATTTCACATGATTTGTCCCGCACGTGTACAGGACCTGGGATTAAAAAATTGGGTCCATTTTTATGTTTTCTTTTTATTATGGACCTCTAGTTACTGGGCTTTAGTGGGTGGACCTGCCACTAACTAGTATCATTATAATAATACCTATTAGTAATTCCTAGTGTTTTATATTCTTGAAGAGAATATGCTTTGTTTTAAAATCGTATGTGATGTTGATTTCTTCTAAACCCGTGTCGTTATAAACCAAGTTAAAGTTACCCAAGCCAAGATGTTATCACTTACGTCTTCTTATACCTCTTTATCATGCTTTCAGTTGTAGTCTTGTGTCCGGAAATAAGTACCTGAGTTGAGTGAAATCAAGTTCCCTCCTGCATAACTCTTGACTTGGCTTATAAAACACCGTAACAACACGGGTATATTAATTTATTCGTTTGAGTCCTTTCCTATATTGTTTTTGTCGATGAATTAGCCATGTTGTTTTAATGCAATAGGGTTGAACTGTTATTTTAGATTCACCAATATCATCAGGACATCAACATTCGAATTGTACCTTGGCTTGTAAATACTTTTCCTCTTTATCAAAACCATCCCCTTTCAGGAAAAAAAAAAACAAAAGAAAAGAAAAAAAATAAATTGATTCCCAGTTGGCATGAGTGATTCAACCTAAGATGTTGTAACATCCTACTGATCCTTCGTAGTCCAACATTAATTGATTTTTTTGCAAATATGAAGCCATCATATCATATTATACTTTCCAATTCTGCAACCCATATCAGATTTTAACAATGCAACATGGAAAATTTAGGCGGACAACCCCTTTCGAAATGCTTGCATCTTTATCATGAAGGTGTCCTTGCAATGAGGTGGTGCTACCCCACGCCAAAACATCCTCAGACTCTCTGTCGCTGCATGTAAAATTTCCTTCATATTGCCACAATAATAACCATCTCCTCTTGATGGTGCTCATCATCTTCACAGCTGCATGAGGAAACAAATCCTAAGTATCTCATAGATGAAGATAACAAACTTCATTTCAGGGAACCCATAAAAGAGATCGTTAAAAAATGTAACTTTAGTTAGCCCTATAAAACCTAGTGGCCTTGGGTAATGAACAAAATTTGATCAATATTAACTACCATCAAGATTAATTTACTGACAAATTTCTCGATCAATGGATATAGCAATCACCTGTATCAGAAAGTAAATAAGAACAGTTGCATGTTACAATGAAGTCATCACCTAACTAACATTGCTTAGTCCTAAAATGGCATAATAATCACCCATAATTTATTTTTGGTTCTTCTTAAACTAAATCATGCGTTATATGAGCATTTCCTATAACTCCATCCGTTTTTATTTCATCTACACTGGATGCAAGTAACACATTTCCTTCCCTAGGGCGTCGAGCCAATAGCTCTAAGAGCATGTATATATAGTTACTGCGATAACTGGCATTACAAACGATGTGAACCTTCTTTTTAGTGAAATGATTTCTTTTAAGGCACCGGCAACACAAACATTTCCTAAAATTTGGTTTCACCGTATCAGCTGGTTCTCTCTTTTCCAAGACAGTTTCAGGTTCAATATATACCACTATAATCTTTGTGAACTACAGAGATTGTATTAGAATGATAATTGTATCAAACGTATTGAATCTGTTTAAGACATATCCTAACCTATTGAACTTAGACTACCTCTAATTTAATTTCAAATCTTTGAAAGTAACTACCTTTGTTCCATATATACCAACTACTCTTGGTTCCACAGGCTCAATCTTATTTAACGAAAGAAATCAAAAAGTACAACTCATCCAAAAAAAAAAAAAAAAAACTTGAATTGAAAGAGATGATACATGAATACTAAGATCATATGATCCTTCATAATAAAATCTTAGGAAATAATCAGTAAATGGTTCACCTTGTATCATCATCTATCTTTCTTCCGAGCAAGATCAAAAGCATTTGCAGGAAAATCAAATTTGAATATGGCGTAAAAAAAAAAAAAAAAAAACAAAATCTAGTAAACAAATCTGGTTGATGGATTCCTTGTCTATAAGACCGAAGATCCTTCGAATTTTTCTCACTAATATCTCTTTCTTTGACATATCATTGCAACTCATTTTCTACAATATATTTCCATAAGCTCAATAATTAGTGGACAATCTTATATCTTGGTGCCATTAAATTTCAGGTGGTAACACGTATAATCAAAGAATTAATATGCACACTCTATGTTTCATATAGAAAATTTGAGAAGAAACACTTACCAGCAAAGTTGAGAATGAAGTAGAGGTCAAGTTCATATTCTGGGTTTAGAGGCTCATGTTTACTTCTTCATACGTGATCCAATATTGCTGAGGTGAGCTTGAGTGAGATCTCTGACCTTAATGAGAATGGACCATCTGGTACCCTGAAATCACCCTGTAAATTTGTTTCTTTTTTTGTTTTTTAATAAAGAAATCACCCTGTGCTAAAGAAGAAACAACACTACGGGCTACGGCGCATAGTAAGGAGGAAAGCAATATCAACAATCAGCCTAAGAATACAAAATCAATCGTACTCAATAGTAATACCAAATGAATTCAGAATTAATGATTTAATCAAGGAATTACCCAATATCCAAACTATCCATAAAAGTGATGAATTCAAAATCAATCAACGTACCTTAAGGGAACTAATAAAGTATTCATGTCTCTTTTTCATTGGATCATCCACAGAAGGACCACCATATATCTTCGATAGCTCTATTTACAGATTAACCCCTGTAAAATCTCATTAATAAAAACTAAGAATCCAAAGAATAGACTCTTCACTTAAATTGGAAAACTGAAGAAATATGAAATTCGAAATACAGTTAGTCAAGTGTAAATTTTGATTCAAAAACAGTTTCAATAAAAAAAGAAACATAAGAGTTGGGGATTTTGTATTCTTTCCTATTCCTCTGATTTATGATTCCATTAGCTCTCTCGAAAACTATATACTCGAAACTTATTTACGCAACCAAAGAGTTTATACTACCCATTTATCTCTCTATTCTCATTTTTCCCAATTATATTTCTCATTCATTACGCCTAATACTCTGGGACACAAAAGGGAAAAACGTAGAACTTTTAACACGAATGAAGAAGCGAAAGGTTTCAATGTTTTTTATTCTTCCTTTAAATCCTGAAATCGGGTAATAATGGAGGACAATTAAGAGGAAGGTGTAGTGATGGAAAACCGCAAGACCGCAGCCATAAATTTATCTTTCCCAAGGACCTGACCACTCTTTACATAGGCAGGGTTATCCAAATTATGCTATATATTCTTGATTTACGTAGTCCATTCACCTGAGTACAGAATGATTGTACTCTAAAAATTATCCAGGTACTTGTTGACTACGAAGTAAATAACAATGCAGAGTACATAACTCATGTACTCTAAAAAAAACTTATAAAACAACCTGAAAAAAATAATACCGAAACTCAATAATGCTTGAAAATAATCTCTGAATATTAAATGAGTTTTAAATGAGCACAAACTACTATCTCCCACAAAGATATATAGCATAATTTGGAGTACAATCATTATGTACTCAGGTGAATGGACTACGTAAATCAAGAATATATAGCATAATTTGGATAACTCTGCTTATGTAAAGAGTGGTCAGGTCCTTGGGAAAAGTTAACAATACATAATTGCAGTATTCTAAAAAAGCTAACAAAAGTTTTTAAAGTGATACGCAAACAAAATTTTCATTGTGACCGATAGAATTAGTAAGGGATAACTGAAAATTAAAACTCAGGGGTAAGAAAGAATGGCAGTGCATGTGGCCTTGTTGTGATGAGCTTTCAAATGACAGTTTGAACATCTGACGGATTGCATACTCTTCTCCCATGTATTCTTGATGCAATTTCCCTTTGGCCTCCCTGGTGGAAATCGTGGATGATGTGGAAAAATAGTATCATCTGGACCATACTAATTTGGTCTATTGTAGTTAGGAACTGGTCTGATCGTAATTAAGTACATATGCTGAAAATGGGTAACTTTGAAGTAATCTTGGATATAATATATGTATCTATCACCCTTGGCAGAAATGGCTGCAGTAGCATGAGAGCATGGAAAACCATAAACACGTCATCTTTGGTAGGTGCAAGTCTTGCTCAACAAATCAACAGTGTGAGACCTACAAATACACAAAAAAGCTGTTTAACACAATATCTTAAAGTAATACATATATGCAGTACTGAAAACAAAATACAAAAAAACAAATATGATTCATTGGTACATGTATACTATACTGCAAGAGAACTTGGTTTAGGGGATAAAACTAACCTGGGTGAATGAATCTCATAGACATTATCAGATGATTGAGTAACATTCCAAACTCGACTAATTTGAATATGTTCTTTAAGTAACGCCTAGTAGGTAGGAGTGAGGAACTCAGGGTCCATCAAAACACCGAGTTCGCGACGTTCTGACATCAACTCCATAATGCGTAACCTATGAATGGAAAACAAAAAACACTTGTAATAAATGGGAAATATATTTTAAAACAAAGAAAAATGAACACAAAACAAGAAAACACCAACAACAAGAAAAACCCACAAACATGATCATGTCAACGAGGGCGCAGACAGGCAACCTCTTGTCCTTGCGAATCTATTTATTGAAGGACTCAGCAACACTTGTGTAGTCTGACCAAATCTATAGCCAGTGAAGAATGTGCTGGACTAACGTTAACTAGGAATATTATGAAAATAGTTAGCGACCCTAGTCCTTCCCATTAATTCCATTTCCGTAACATCTTTATACTTGTATCCGGTTTCCTGATCGTTAAGTTCTGCTCCAAGTGGTAGTAATAATAGCCATTATGAGAATCAGGAATACATCATAAATAGACCTCAACAATACTTCACCACGATCGGACATAAATGTGATGGAACGGTCATCAACAACGTTCTTAAGATTGCGCATAAACCAATCAAAATTATCAACATCTTCTCCAATGACTAACGCATATACTAGAGAATAAAAACCTGTAAAAAAAATAGTACATTTATGATACACAGTCATAAACTATGTCGTTATACTGCTTGAAACTAGAAAAAAAAAACTAAAAAAATTTCAATACATAACAACCATAATGATTAAAACAGTGAGATTATGCTTACATATATGAATCTGTGTGTGTTAGATACTATAAATTTTCAGTACATAAATTGTAACGGACCAGAAAATCTGGACTTCCAACGAACCGGATTTCAGCCCGTTTGGCAAGCTCTGACTCTCTGATACGCCACTCAAGAAACTAGACTTTCAAATTTTGGAACCAATTCGAATTCGAATTATCTAAACTGCATTAAAAAGCAAGCACACTTAGCATTTATTCTCCAATTATGAGAGATGACCAGTTGTCAAAATGAGAGACGGACAATCGCCAAAAATAATAGACTTATATGGCCAGTTGCCAACTATAATAATTAATATGGCCAGTTGTCAAAATGGAAGATGACCAGTTTCCCATTCAAATAATTCATGTGGCTAGTTGCCAGATGGCCAGTTGCCATTTCAAATAATTCATATGGCCAGTTGCCAATTCAAATAATTCATGTGGCCAGTTGCCAGATGGCCAGTTGGCATTTTAATTAATTCATATTGCCAGTTTCCAATTCAAATAATTCATGTGGCCAGTTGCCATTTCATATAATTCATGTGGCCAGTTGCCAATTCCAAATAACTCATGTGGCCAGTTGTCAGACGGCCAGCTGCCATCGTTTTACAGTGACGCCATTGGCCAGTTGCCAATGGTGAAGGATGGCCAGACGCCATTGGAAGGTTGCCTATGGTGAAGGATTGCAATCATCTCTGAATAGATGGTATTAAACTGCAAAGCAGTAACCAAGACTTCCAGATGATATGAACAATCTTGTAGAATTGTGCTGAACCGCATAGCGTCTTCCTACGTACCCTCTCCGTTGCTCGAAGGGATCAAGCACGATCGTAGTTCGTCATTTATTTATTAATATATTATGAACTACTCATGATAGTAGCAATTATCTCTTACTAGATGATCATAACTATTAAGACCAGCCAACAATCATCGCTTAAATAGATTGTATGAACTGCTTGTTAAGACAACAATAATCTCTTAAATAATATGAACTTCTTAGAGTAGTAGTAACTATTTGTAGCGATGGATAAATGGCAAGATGTCAACATTTAAGTCTGCACACGTACATGTACCTGCAACTTGAACTCAACAGTAGAGTACGATTGTGTTGTATATATGACGACATACATTCACAATTTTTCAAATACCTCAAAACAGATAACCACACTGTCATAAACACTTTCAATATTAAACTATCCAAAAACACCCAATTACCACGAGCACCATTAGATTGACACTTTATTTGAATTTCATCCAAGTAAATATAAGGTCATTATTGAGTGAATCTTAATAATAGAATAAACATTCACACCCACCACTGAACATACGAATAAAAGTAGACCAGTAGACTAGTATAAGTGGAGTCACTTCTTCAATTATCCAAGGAAACAACGATTCATTCTAAAATCAGCAAGGGTCCATGCTTGAAGCCGGTGTTTAGGGATACAAAATAGTACTATATAGTACAAATGGCCATGCAAACATTTTAACAAATAGTACATGGGCACCCAGAGTAATGAGAAAGAGAATTTATCCAATTAATCATCACTGAAATGATCTTATATTACTATATTCTGCACAATGCATTGATCTCAGAGGACTAAATTCAAGACAGAGATATCAATAATAACGATTAGGACTACTACTAGTTGTGCATACAATTAGACCCAGTTCTAATTAAATGATTTAAGTATTCCACTGATACCTATAGTATCATTACACCCATATGCCGCGTCATTTCAAAACATTTCAATTTCATGGACAGTATAAAAACCAAATGATAGATAATCATTTTCATGGCATTCCAGAATCGGACCCAGTTTGTTCAAGTTTTTCAATATGAAAACTTTCCTGATTGACTTAAAAATTTTACAGTAGCCTAGTAACTCAGGGTACAACAACATATTCAAAAAATCATAATATTTCAACGGTTCATTAAAAAGATATACACCTCACAACCTAACTGCTTTTACTGCCGACATACAAAATTCAGTCAAGATATTCTTATAATCTGAGGTACCTAAATTGATTGGAACCTCTTGAAAATTATACAGTAAGTTTTATACAGAGTTCTAAATAATATACTATAAATCTAGCTTTATACGATATACAGGTAGTGAGAAACTCACTTATTTGTCGACTTTCCAAAGCTGCAACTCAACAAAATATAGTCAAGGTATATTCAATACTTTTAGTTCTTTCCCATGTCTAATCGTTCTCAAATTTTTATGGTGGCATTATAACTTATTCCAACGGTTTGAATTTAAGATATAAGAAAAATAAAATTCCGCATTCAAGGGTTCACAGGACATACGGGATTTTCAAGCAATAATGGATAATGAGATGAATTGCTTCAGTCAAACCATTATTATAAAAAATCACCATGATTAGAAAATACCCATTTCATCAATCTGTATAAGAGCATGAATAATAACAAAAAATCCCAATTTTCCAACAAGAACCCTAATTTCCATGTATATCAAACCAAAGTACCATAAGAAGGAATTGATGAATTGATTTGATATACATGAGTTCTCCTTTGTTTGCGACAACTCATTTCATCAACTTTTGCTAAAATTGCATGGAATATAACAAATGTAAAAATCATACTAACCTCATCGTCATAAGCATTTTCAAACACCATCCCTAGAATACAAACTCAAACACTACTCCAAGCTAGACATCTTCAACAATTTCATTTTTCAAGACTTTTGTGACGAGAGAATGAAATCCTCTTTCCTTTTCTTTTCATTTTCAGAGTCCAAAGAAGAGGAAGATAAAAGAAAAACCAACCTTTCTAAGATTCAGTAGTTAATATACTTTCTCTAACTATTTTTTTGCTTCTCCCTAACTTGTAAAACCCTGAAATTTTTCTTAATGCGATTTTTACGCCTTAAACCCATCCATATTGTTTTATTTGAATTTTAATTAATACTTACATTGTAAAGAAAAAAATATTAAACTTCGAGTATATTTATGATTGTCAAAAATAAATAAATTAACACAACAATAATTTTAAATTTTAATTACGTAGTGATTATGAAGTGTCACGTGTATATATTTTGTTGATAGAATTGGTGCATCTATCAATTGTTATTAATAATGTATGTTTGGGTGCATATGGCTAAATAGTGGGGTGTATTTATCTAAGTAATATATCCCTTATCAATACTTGAATGTTGATTAAAAGTAAGCTAGAATTTGATGAACAAAAATACGTATAGATAAAACAAACGGAAAAGCAAAAAGTGAGCCGTCACTTTCTTCTTCTCTATTTTTTTTCTTTTTGTCTCCTAACACAAAAACCCAAAACCATCATTTTCATCTCTCCTTCTCTTTTTATTTATTCTTCTACTTTCATTAAGAATACATAACAAAGTTCGGCTAAGTCAGCCCATGTAAACGGTAGGTTCAGATTTTTTTCTCACAATACATGATTCCACGGCTGTGGTTGATCCCCTGAAACACAATCTCATTAATTATACCTTAAATGAAAATTTTGTTTACTATTTCATGTCGTTTCTCTTCTCCACCGTAGTTTTCAATTTTCCAGTATCCTTTTACCTTCTCCAACTCGCGGCAGCATCTGTAAGCATAAGAAACCAAAATCTCTTTTCTCTTATGGGAAAATTCTTTTCTGTCTGAAATTCTTTTCTTTTCTTCACATGATCCATCGCTGAAGAAAGGGGGCTCAAACCCTAGAAACCCAAAAAACTTAGAAGAACTGAAGGAGATGACTATTCCCCCTTTTGTGATGTTTTGCTTTGAATTTCATGTTGACTGAATAAATTAGAATGATTCGTTTTTGTTTTTTTTTTTGGTATCGTGAGTTTTTCTGAAGTTTATTCTACTTGCAATTACGATGAATCAAGCGAGACATAATTGTTCCTCTTTGTCTAGCTTTAAAATTCAATTTGATTGAATAGATTATGATGATGGTACAATTGCTCTAAAAATGAAAGGCATTCTGAACAATCCGTGTAAGTTTCTCTGATTTATTGCTATTTTATTATATATGATTTCATAGTAAAGGTTTCAACTATTGAAACCTATGAAATTTACAAAACAGTGATTGGAAATAGTTGTTTTCCTGAAACATATAAGAATTCTTTAGTTTTTGGTGTAATTTGTGACTATGTTGAACCTTTTCTTATGGATGAATTTGAAATCATTGGATAATTTGTGACATGTGAATTTTAATCTCCATGGTTAGTGACTCAAGATTTTTTATTAATTTTATTGCAGCAGGACCAGTAATTTCTCAACGAGCAAGAGAAAACAACACAAACAAAAGATATGTTTGCACTAATGGAAGGTTTGGCTAATTACATGGTATTGAGCTAAAGGCTAAAGCCCTCTGGATGGTACAATTGAAGCTTCTCTTCAAGTTTTCTTTATATTCATCTCATAATTTTTTATTTTCATGTCACATATAGTCTATGATTAGTGATGATCATTTGCACTTTTGACTTCAATTTTGTTGTTTGGAGGTTAATGGTCATGTATTTTTACATACCTACATAAGTATTCCTATATATTTATTAATTACGTATATGTTTGTATGTCGTTGGAAGGTGTCATTTGATCCTCTGTTTGTGTCGACTATATAGGTAATTGGTGCTGGACCTCAAAGACTACCACTGGCAAGTAAAGAAGTGGTCAAGAAGCTTCCCATAATGACCGTACGGATATTGACGAGACTGCATAATAACACAAGGTCCTCTGCTTGTCATTAGGAATTGGTCATTGATGACAATATGCTGGAGTTACCTTTCAAACATTTCTAATTGATATGCAATTCTCACTTGCTTTCTCAGTTTGTATAGTAAGGTAACTATTTTATTTAACCCATATTCTTTAAATAATTTTGTTTTGTGGTCTCAAAAAATGCGAGTATTGGTCATTGTTGTTTGCATTGGATCTAGAATTATATGGCTAGACACAATGGTTTCCTTTAACTGTTCAGATTTCTAGGTAAAAGTTTATTTCAATTAGTTCATGTTAAATTTCTGTCCAGATTTAGATCAAACTCTGAACTTATTTGTGAGTAAGAATATACAATGTTTTAGTAATTTGAAATTTGTATTTTAACTTTAAAAAGGTTTTTACAGTGCCATTCAGAAGAAACGCCTTAGCCTATTTTGGTTTTGCTTACCTGAAGATGTTGAAGGAATTTTAGAAGTAATTTTGGATTCTAAGCTGAGTACGTGGAAACCAGTTTTGGATTATGGAAAGGAGAGAGATTGATCAATCAACAATGCACAAGTTGCTCTACAAATGATATAGGAGTTTACCTTTTCCCTTGAAGTTGGATCATCCGAATTGTACTTTTTAATGTCTGCGGTTGAAACAAATTTTGGCCAGCTCCCTTGCAATATTGTTTACAGTAAACCAGTTGGTTCAATTACTGAAAATATCTAATAAGGTGAACATTGTCCGTTAAGATCTATGTATGAAGTCTCATTAGGTGTTTTTGTTTCAGAAGCTTAACGGGAAATTAAAGTTTCTTTCGTATAAGTTTGAGTGACATCTTTACACCTCGAGATATAAAAGTTATTTAAAAAAAAAGGAGTCGAGAAGAAAGTATCGATGTTCATTTGATTAAATTTTATATGTTAGGTTGACCCAAAGCCTATTTCTGTTTTCTTATTTTATTTTGACCAACAGAATTTGGTGTTTCCTTATTTCACGTGGAATCAATGGGTCTTCCTCTTCAACAGGTGAGTTTAACTTATGTGGTCTTAGACTTAAGATTTGAATTTTGGTAATTAGGAGTTCTTAGTTTGTCTTGCACTTTTTTTTGGGACAACTAAATTTGTAAATTTAAGTTTTGATCCATGTTCCTTTTGGTTTTTATATGGACCACAACATAGCGATGGTGTTCACAGATGATGCCATTGCTAGAGCCTAAAATGGGGCAGATTTGAGGCTCTGTTGCTGTCGCACCTAGGTTTCTTGCGATGGTGTTCATAGATAACGCCATTGTTATGGCCTGAAATGGGGCATATTTGAGGCTTTGTTGCTGTTGCACCTAGGTTTGTTTCGTTAACTTTGTTTGTTGATTATACTCACTAATTCGGCATCATGACATGCTTGGTTGAAAGAGAATATATCAATCCTTACAACTCATCAATTAGCACTCAACTATTCTCATTAAACTTCCTACACTTCCAGAACACACCCAAAATACAACAAAGCAACTACGGAAACTAAGGAAAAAAGATCTTTGGTTAGCTGAGTCACACAATAACAACGGCAATAAAAAATCGTTGTTTATACTGTTAAAATGGTACTTTTGGTTTAGTACAAAAAGAGTTCTTATTAGAGCGTGTCTTAGACTCATTAATGTCTGAGGTTCATCGAGGTTCATTACAGATATGAACAATAAAATAAATGACAATACTACAATATCCTAATATTCTTGCTTCCTGCAACTTATTTACTACTTAGGTATTCGTGATACCGCATCCAAAAATGTCATCATCTGAGTCGCAAACTATAAATGACAGCACTGTTGAACACTGTCGTATATCTGCTACTGCTGCCATGTGATGAAATTGTTTGAAAAATACTGATGTACCTTGATTACTCTTTTCTCACCCATTTCTAGAGTCAATTTGGAGATGGGAGTGCGAAAGAGGTTAAGACAAACAAGCATTTCTGGTAATACTGAAGATGAAAACTGGGATAAATTAAGTATTTGAGGGAGAGATTGATCTAATAATATCGGAAGGGACCCGACTGTTTTTTTCTTCACAGTTTATTATTTTTATTAAACATTAGTACAAGACTATTGTTCTCATTATCTGTCATTGTAATTGTTGCCAAAAAAATTTCAGTAACATGAGTCGTGAGTCTCGTGACTACTTTTTCTTATTGATTTAAATCTTTGGAGCATCTCCAATGCTATGGGCGCGCTCTTAAATAAAACATGTCACCTAGGATCTAAGATATTTTCGAGCAAAATTACATTTCCAATGATTTGAACTATTTGTCTGTTTGATTTTATTTGAAATAAAGTATCTCTCATATATTTATTTATTTATTAAAAAAGAAAAATCTGCATCATCATATTTGTCTCTATATAGAATTAAGATTTGTTATACAGATTGGAGATGAATTTTAGATGAAAAATCTTATCTTTGCCCATTTTTATCACATCATGATAACCACAAAGAAAATGTCAATCTCCACGTAGAATTACCTTGACCGGAAGCATTGGACATGCTCTCAAAGAAGTTGTAAAATATGATATAATTGTTTCTAATTGACATATAAAATCGGTGGATTCAAACAACCGACATACTCATTGTTTTCTTCGGTGGCGAAGCCTCTTGCATTTTTAGAACCAAAATGGGGGTGATATGAAAATGAATGGAAAAATAGCTACAACACACGGTGATAATAACTATATAAAAACAGGGATTTCCTCAAATCATAGAAATCACTTACTTTTCTACGCGTCATTATATCAAACAATATTTATTTTCTTGAAGCAGTATACGCCCTCCGTACCACATATATAGGCGGATTGCTAAAATCTCTTAGATTAAGATTTCTGTTTTGGTTTCACAAATATCAATGGTCTTTCCTGTTTACCTTTTATTATATTCCCTATGTTAGAGACATAAATTCAATTGTGAGGATAACCAAGCATCACAAATAGGGGTAAAATGGATAAAAGCCATTTCGAATTGTCACTCCGCCTATCTAATGGTACAAGGAAAATGCAGTATTCCGCCTATATAATAGGTACGGAGGGAGTATTAAATAATGTTCTTTCACCAACTATTTAAAAAAAAAAATCAATGATAAATGGATCCCCGTGCCATTATGGCACGGGCTAAGCCCTAGTCTTAAGTACAAAACACAATTTGGCTAAGTTAGCCTGTGTTACTGGTGGTCCAGATTTGCCCTCAAAAAGATAAATCTACGGTAATAGTTCTCTAGACCACACGCTCATCTCGCACGTGTAAGTGGTGGCCAAGATTTCATCTCCCAATTGATAAATTTATGGTTGTAATTTCTCTCATAAAACTAACATTTAATGACCCATGAGTGGAAATATAATACAATAAATCTAATAAATATAATAAATACCTAACTAATTAGTATTTCACACTAATTGATGATAATAAATGATTTATTAATTGCTCATAATAATGTTTGTTCACTAATTGCTCATAATAAATAATCTAGTAAACATAATAAATAATGCTTGCCCACCAACAATGTGTAAAATCTTGTAAAAAGAGAAGGAGACAGGAAATAGAGAGAAAAGAGAGAGATTGTTATTTATTATCAGTGTATAGATTACAATGTTTAAGCCTCTATTTATATAGATAGAAGACTTGGTGTCCAAGATATGTAAACCCTAAACTTAGACACAAAGGGAATCTTAGTAAATAAACTTCGTTTATAACACTTCCCTTGATGACCACTGTGGCTAAGTTATTAAAAACATACCAGGAAAACTCAAAAGAGAAAAACCTGAAAATGCATAAGCATGTAAAGATTCAGATAGTGTTGGACACGCATATGTTACCTCGTTAAAACCTTGACAAGGAAAACCCAGTGGGAAAAACCGTGACGAAGGAAAAAGAATACAACGTGATAAGTCCAGTGAATGCACCTTAATTTGATAATGGCGCTCCCCATGACAAGTACTTTAATCAAATCTTGTCTTGCAAATCTTTAAGACGAGACTTTCCAATTTCCATGAAAGAAATTCTTGAATGCAGAAGATTACTATGCTTTTGTGAAGAAATTTGCTAGTTGATGAAGTCTTCTTTTGTGTTCGTATCTAATAGTAGTTTTCTCGCGTCTTCATGCTTCTTTATATACATTGAGGACTTGCTCTTAGATAGCTAGCTTCTTGAATATGATTTGCAGAAGTAGTTGATGTAATTCCTTCAACAAAGTGTCAATATGTAGTTACCGTTGTATAGGTGAACAAAAGTTGTGATCATACCTTATATGGATTAAAATAATATCCAAATTCATGGGAGATGGCCATGTTGATGTGGTCTAACAAAATTACCTACTTAATGGTGGGAATCCACCAAATAACCAAAATTGATACAACTCCCCCTTGGATGACCACCATGTTGAATTTAATTGCCTCACTAAAACTTTTTCCACAAAAACCCAATGGGGAAAAAATATATGGACGGAGGGAAAAGAGCACAATCTCAACATTTTGAATAAAAATTCATCGTCGACGAGATGTTGACTCGTTAAAACCTTGTCAGGAAAAACCACATGGGACAAAACCTGAAACGAAGGTAAAAGAGTACAACTTTTGACGATTTATGGATGCTAACTCAACTATATGAGTATTACAGAAAACAAGCATCAAAATCATAAATCTAGTGTATCTCAAAGAAGACTTTAAGCTAGCATAATTCTAACTGCAAATTTAAGGAAAAAAAATAGAATATATGATGCTAAAACGTGGATTTTTGTGTTTTTAAGGAATCCTCAAGAGACCTATATATAAAGCTGATATCATCAACTAATTAATCCGGATTCTTGGTTTCGCACCAAATTTCTAAAAACACATATATAAAGGATTGTTAAACCTGATATAATCGAGTCAGGTGGCTACCAGAATATAATTTGAATCCTTGAAGGATTAAAAAATCGAATATGTTCCTCGAGCATGTTTCTTGTGTGAATGCTATACGAGTCCTTCGAGACTACCACGTCAAATGCATTATATAGGGGAAAAAAATGTAATATTGAACCAATCCTGGGGTTTGAACATATAACCCTCAATCGCTCTTAAACGATTTATTTCTCTTAATACGCAATATGACTAACACCAACCTGTAATTTTCAGGCTTGACATTTTATGGTGTCAAGTCTTGGATCCAAAATTGCGTCAATCGAGAAACTAATCCAATCTAATTTGGATTGTATGCCAACCAATCACATATGTCGATATTTCTCTGCAGAGGGGTTAAAAACCACCATCATTTATATAAGTAGCTACTTTAAATGAATTTTCGAAAATTATTAGTTAACTACGATCCCACATGATTTTCAAATATATGCATATCTTGAAAAATTCATAGAGTTATTGGTACCAGTTCCCGCAGGCATTATAATCTTATATCATTTGAATGAGGAGATACGATAATGAGAATGTGAATCGTATTATGATAGACTCTATTGGATTACTATATGCAGCCGATATAAAAACGCTACATGCTTGCTAGATGTGATTGGATTTTTCTTTTCAAATGGCATAAGCTTATGGGAAAGCTAAATGAGATATTTTCACGCCTATTTAATAGTAGCCTTTTTCAATTTTATCATGATGGGAGAGAAACCGATGTAACATTTAAGTTAATTAACACCAATTTTTGCTGGTAGTGTATAGTCTCCCCCTGATTATGGCGCAAATATATTCATCTCATAAAAACGAAAACAAATTTCATAAAGTATTATACGATAAATTCGAGGACATATACTTATTATAATTTCTAGATGTTAACAATACCAGGTTGGACACTAGATACTGACTCCAAGAGCCATAAAAAAATTGTCCCAAAATTGTAATCTTTTTGAGATACAAATTGAATATCAACCATGTATTTTATTAGTTACAGCCAAAGTATACAATTAAAACTCCAAAATAACTTCATGACCTCAAGGATCAACGTGATAATGAACTAGAATGAAATTATGGACCTTTCTTTATCAAAAGAAAATTATATCAAGACCGATATAATCACAACAAGGACTAATGATATAGCTAACGAGTCGGGTGCGCACCCTTTGATCTTTAGTGTCCAATTCCAATTACAAGTGGAACAACTTCAAATTTTGGAGAATAATCCAAGGAAGAGAACTAAAAACTGCTAAATATCCCTCATGCAGCAATTCTCCGTCTCATTGGTGTTTGCAAAATACATGATAACGACATCTCATTTTTCTAGGATTTACAGTTTCAATTGGCTTATATGATTCTTTTTAAGAAAATAAAGAAATCATTGTCATTATCGACTTTAAAAAAAAATCCATTATGTGGTCTAAAAATTCACTCCTTTTTGGCAAAAATTTAGAAAATATGACAATCTCATGGAAATGATAGAGAAAATTAGCACCAATTAGTTTATACGATTTATCAAACTCATATGAAAAAATAAAAATATTTTGTTTGTTATCGCATGGGAAACCTACTTTGAGGTTGGAGGATGGTTTCTTGTGAAAAATAGAACCATATGTAAATCACATGATCCTCGTCTAAAAGACAAAGATACCAAATTGTATTGGCCGTAGTATTTTCAACCATCCACGTGATTAGTAACCATAAAGGTAATGAAATTGCGATAACACCAATTTTTGGTGTTTACAGTTTCATTAGAGGAATAGAAACGGGTGGATTTTTTATTTTCCTCTCTCTATAAAAAAATAAGAGAAAAAAATAATGTAAATCAATTTATTTAAAAAAATAAATAAAATTTGATCACCCGTATCAATCCCATAAATATAGGTGGTAATAATTGCCCTCTGTTTTGACGGGCTTCACAATTACCCTTATGACACAATAAATATGCCCCTCCCAGTCTAAATCCCATTAGGGATCCATTAGTATTTTTATTTCTTCCATATTTGTCCTCCTACCTATCGTCAAAACATATCTTATTCGTCTTCTTGTTCTTCATATCCTGTTCTTCTTCTTCTTCTTCTGCTTCATCGCTCCCACCGCCACCAGCAACATCTCTACCGTCGCTACCACAAACAACATCAGCACCAACACCAGTGCCGCAACCACCACCACCATCTCCATCGCCACCATCATCATCTTCTTCTTAACAATCAACAACAATCGATTCTGGTATCCAACCTCCACCACCGCTACCACAGAATCATGAACAAGCGAATTGGAAAATATATATTAGGTTTAACTTGATTTAGATCGATATAGCATGAAAAATCTAAATCGAAGATTTAATTTACTGTAAGTCAAAGAGAAAAATTTATGAGATTCATAATTTGAAGAATTCATCTTCATAAACGATTGAACAGGTAAGTAAATCGAAAGTTTTTGATTGATTTTCAGATATGAAATTTCTGAAACTAATTTTAGATTTTTCAAAACTTTCTGATTGAATTAATATGGATAATAATGGTGGTGGTTTGTGTTTGGTCATGGACTGGTGGTGGGTGGTGGGGTGGTGGTGTTGCGGCTGTGGTGGTTGTTGGTGAATGTTATTCTTTTTTGTGGTGATGGGATTCAATACTGTTCCAGATCAATTTTACAGGTACTGTTCTTAGGTATTAACTTCTACGGACGAGAGGTCTCTGGACTTCAGTTTTTATGGGATCAACAATTGTTATTGGTACCGTTTATGGAATCAACAACTGTTGTTGATCCCATTTATGAAATCAACTCCTGTTGTTGACAGCGTTTTCTATGAGATCAACTACTAACTCTTATTTGTTGACAGCATTTCCTTGGATTAGTATAGTCATGTTTGTAGTTGAAATCATGTTTGTTGATAGGCACCTAATATTGTATATATTCTTATCATTTTGTAGGTGTTTATGGTATCTTGTTGCACTAATTTCTTATATTTGTGCCAAATTTTGTATATTTTGTTTCTCTTGTTCGTTGCGAGTAAAAATGTGGTAATAGTCTGATTTTTATAATGGCAGGAGACTAAATTGAGTCAGCGAAGAAGGGTTGAACAATGGAAAGTTGTCGCACCATGTTAAGCTAGACATTTCAGTGCAATATATATAAGTGGATGCATGAGCAGCAACAAGAAGGGATCAGAGTTGAGGTGTTGGCTAACAATTGATAGTGGATGACTGAATGGGCCTAATTTCAAGTAACAGATGCTACACACGTTTGGGAAAGAAGAAGCCCATATGACTTTAAGCTAGCCTCAGATACTCAAGCTAGGTGTTAATGTTTAACATCCAAGTGAACCCTTTTATCATCTTCCCATTTCCATTTGCAATTCCAAGGTCAGAACAAAAAGCAAAAAGAATGGTACTCTTTCACCTGACAACTGCACCCATTCCTCTATCTTCTATGTACTAGACCATCACTGCCAAACTTTGTCTCCTTCTCTTTCAAGCTGTCAAGTACCTCTATCACCATCTTTCACCAGTCATCTTTGTACTCATTTCAAGCTAGCCCTAAATATCAGTAGGTGCTACTTAAGGAACAATAGGGTCTGCGAATTTGTCTCTAAGAGCAGTAAGAATCGCAGCTAAAGGTCTGATTTTCAAGATCTCCGCAAC
This sequence comes from Papaver somniferum, assembly GCF_003573695.1. Lineage (NCBI taxonomy): Eukaryota > Viridiplantae > Streptophyta > Magnoliopsida > Ranunculales > Papaveraceae > Papaver > Papaver somniferum. Next base: position 70,809,135 of record NC_039368.1, on the reverse strand, counting down.
ATCAACATCATCAGAAAATCACTTATTGAGAGCAATAGGGTGGCGGTGCAGTGGTGAGTAGTCATATCAAATCCCTAATTTCTTCTCTTGTAATTGTTGACTATGGGGATTGATTGATAATTGAGGAGAACTTTTTGTATAAATAGAGAAGGGGGTTGTGATATAAAACTCAAGCCCGAAGTAGCCGGTGCAACTTGCAGTAGTAAATTAGGTTTAATTTCATTTTGTATTATATTCTAAAATTCTCTGCTAGGGCAGAAATGAAACCCCTTGATAATTAGAAATACTTGGTTTGATTTTACTTTGTTTTCCATGGAATTTAATTGAAAGCATGATTTAATCTCTGAAAAACATCACCTTATATGTTATGCATCCATGGTAGTTAGAGTAATTATGTGTATGTTTTCAAGCACTATGTAAACTGATTTAACTCAATTTGTGATTATCTATGCCTTAGAAAGATAGGTAATACTAGGAATTGACATATTTTGCTGAGGTTAAATTATCCATTTGAACTAGTGATTTATCACATCTTCAAGGTAGTTTGAGGCTAGAACTTCTATAGATCCTTGATTGAAAGCAGAACTAGTTTATCAAATCTAGGATTTCTATGCATTTAGGTGGTGGATTCAAAACCCTAGTTCATCTATATCGCTTTTTAATCTTGTTTCCTTAGTATAACAATCAATCTTCTTGTCTTATCGACACAACAAACACCCTTTTGTTACATTGCGATATAAATCAGTTTAGTTTTCTTCTAGTTTCAACTCTACACCCATCAAGTCCCTGTGGATCGACCTGTGCTTGCCCTGTGTTGCATATTAACACTTTGCATTTGCAGTTTAATATAAAATTGTAGGCATTTTTTTAACCTACCAAGTTTTTGGTGCCGCTGCCGGGAATTTGGCATACGGTGTAGTTAAATTAATAGTTTCTGCTTTACTGATTTGTAGTTAGGATTGTATATAGTCTTTGCTTTTCGTTTCGTGAAATTTAAAAAAAGAAAGAAAAATACTGATAACTTGTTTGATAATTTTTACTTGTGCTGTCGCATCTGTTTGGCCTTTGTTTCATTGCTGCTCTGTAGATAATTCTAAAAATCCATGTATCTTGTTTACATATTTCATTGTCGGTAGCTGCGTAGCTTTTGTTTAGTTTAATTCTTCGTTGTTCTGTAGCTCTTTGCATATTTGCTTCACTTGATCCATAGTTTCTGAATTTATTTTGTTTCGGAGTCCAATACATAGCTAGCTACCTTGTATAGATTACATGTGCTCACTAGTCTTCCGTTAGTTGCATGTTGTCACCCTTTTCAGTAAAATTGTGTTTGTAGTTAAGCGCATTGGTTAGCTGTGTTTCATATTTTATCAAAATTGCATAATAATTTGTTACTTAGCCTCTCATTTTTCTTTGTTATTGAATTATTTCATATCCTATTAGTGGCATCTTGTCAAATTATTTTTCTAGCACTTAATAGCTTGTCTGTAGTTTGATATTTGTTAAGGATCGAGCAAGAGAGAGGAGAGCATAAACGCGTGGAAGCATTAAACGTCTACATTGATAATAATTCGGTGTATATAATTCTTATGGCTTAACAGCCTATTTATATTGTTCACAAACTTGACGACCACTCAAGGCACTTTCCTATCTAAGATCAAACTCTAAACATAGACACTTTCCTAATATAACTCAAACTCCTTAAAGTGTATATCTCCTAAATATAGACTCCTATATTATTTTCTAATACCCTCCCTCAAGATGGAGCATGTAGATCACGAATGCCCATCTTGGATAAAAGAAATTTAACTTCGGTTTTCTTCTTTCTTCTTCTTTTTTTTTCAACGCTTTTGCGAAAAAAAAATCTTCAGACCGTAGTTTAAGGACGTTTCGGTCCCATTTTCGGAAGTTTAAGGACATTACGGTCCCATTTTCGTAGATTTAGGACATCTCGGTCCCCTTCGGAAGTTTAAGGACGTTACGGTCTCATCTTTGTAGTTTTAGGACATTACGGTCCCATTTTCGTAGTTTTAGGACATCTCGGTCCCCTTCGGAAGTTTAAGGACGTTACGGTCCCATCTTCGTAGTTTTAGGACATTACAGTCCTATATCTTCTGAAGAATACTTCTTGTACTCTTGTTTTCTTGGTTTCTTCGATAGAATATTTTTGTACTCTCTCGACAACTCATAGGATTTCAACCTATTATTGTTGTTCTTTTTCTCATCACCTCTTGGTGATTGTTTTCTTCTCTTCTTTTTTTTTTTTTTTATTCACAACATGAATGTTGTTTCCTCTTCTCTCTTGTTCAAGATTCTCTCACAATCCTGTCGTCTTTACAAAGTCTGCCACACTTTGTAGGATCTCCAAGTTTCTGCCACAAACTCTTCAACCACTCTTCACTTCTTCCAACATGTTTAACAGCTTTCTGCAATACCTCTGCCACAAAACTGTCACACTTTTCTTCCGTTACGCTTCTGTAACGACTGTGACCTCCTTCAGTCACACTATTCCTTATCTGTAACAGTTCTCCTGTAGTTTTGTAACACCCAGACTGTTACTATTTTTCAGTAACATTTCTGTCCAACTGTGACAACACTTTAGTAACGCCTCTGTATCTTCAGCAGAATCAATCAATTCTTTTTTTTTTTTACCGATCATCACAGGTCCATTGACTTCAACAGAAGCTTCTCTTTTCTGGAATCACCATCATGATCATCATTAGCATCCGTCAATGGACATCTTCCTCCAACTTCACAGACACATCAAACATGGCATCATAACATCACAACACCTTCCCATCTTCTCTGTGCTTGCTTCTCGAGCTCCAATCACCGATCGAACAGCATCAAGCTTGGGTTCTTCTCTGCAGTTTCATCACAGCAATCTCGTGATTTCTTCCAACATCTCCATCAATCGCAGCACCCATTCTCGAGCTGTCCATCTCCAGCTGATCACGATAACTCCCAACAATCACCGATCATCATCAAAATGCCATTAATGACAGTTACCTACCGATTCCTTCACTGACATCATCTACAACAGCAGCAAAGCCAAGGTCGAGTTATCCATCTCTGCCATTCGAGTTCCATTCAACTGCATGTTCTCGAGTTCTCATCACTGCTCACAACTCCAGCCAGCCATCAAGTACTCCCATCACAGAAAAACCATCTCTGCCATGCTCGAACTCATCTTCACCATCAATATCTCGAGCATCATGTAACAGAACAACAGGTCGCTGATTTTTCAAACTCTGTATCTTCACCAAACACGAGTACTCATGTTGTTCTCTCGTTCATGGCAACACCCAACTTTTCTTTCTCAGCCTTCTCAACGACAAGAAAATACCTCTAAACTCAAACCCTAACACCACTCGTGTGTTGTTCTTTACTGATCTTTAACTTCTAAACCCTAGGTGAATTAATCTCCAACACAAAAACTCTGACCTCTTCTCGATTTGTTAATGAGTTCTCTCGAGTCAGCAGCACACGAACAATTCGAACCTCATCTTCAAACTCCACAACGTAACTTCTCTTCTGCAAAGATATCCAGCTGACCTCTCGGATTCTAAAACTCGTTCAGAAGTGTAGTTTCTTGTGCATCCAAAAGCAGTCATAACAACTGCACTTTACCACTTTTCTTCTTCTTGTTTGTTTGAAAGACTCCTCGTAACCCTTGGTATGAGCAGAAACAATTTTTAACAGCAACATCACGTCTTCACCTAGCTTGTATCAAGTCCTTATTTTCCTTCACACGAACATGACTTGCTTATGCTCTCTTCGCAGAAAAACCAAACGCAACTTCTTCTTTTTTTCTCCAAACTCTAATGTCTTCTTCGCAGCAATCTTTTTTTTTTTTTTTTTTTTTTTTTTTTTTTTTTATAAACCCTAAAACGAAAACTCTCTAACTTTCTCTCGCTCTCCTCTCTCCCTCTCACCTGGCTCTGATACCATGTTAAGGATCGAGCAAGAGAGAGGAGAGCATAAACGCGTGGAAGCATTAAACGTCTACATTGATAATAATTCGGTGTATATAATTCTTATGGCTTAACAACCTATTTATATTGTTCACAAACTTGACGACCACTTAAGGCACTTTCCTACCTAAGATCAAACTCTAAACATAGACACTTTCCTAATATAACTCAAACTCCTTAAAGTGTATATCTCCTAAATATAGACTCCTATATTATTTCCTAATAATACTAGTTTTAGTTGGTGGTAATTTATTGTTAATATAGGCTGCATAAACGTTTAGCTTCACATCATTTGCATAATTATTTGTTGCATTAGAGGACCTAAGTAGATTCTGTTGCATTTGGGCTTGACACTTCATTTTGGTTCTTTTTATCTGTAGCTTGTGCATTTTGTATTTCATTTAGGAACTTGTTTGCTCTAGCCTTTGTGCATATTAGTTTAGATGTCGTTGTACTGTTCAATATCATTTCATGACTTTGAGTAGGGTATATATACAAATCCGTAGGTTCTGTGTTGTTAGACATTTTAATATTTTTGTTTGTTTGTTACCATTAGTCTTGATAGATTTTAGCTTTAATATTAGTTAGTGGTAGAGTAACGTTCTTTAGTGTTTTTCTTAGTTCAGGACTTACTGTTGGATGTGAAACTGTAGTATCGTGTCAGTTCGTTGCTAAATTTTTTGGAGTCAGTACTAGTAGGTTCCATCTTATTGAATTTTTCTGTAGTATATTGCTAGTGTAAGTTATCAGTCCCCTTAGCGTGTACATAAATTTTTTCTTTTTAATTTATTAGGTCCCAATACTTGTAATTTGTCCCGTAGCTCATGTATTTTGGTTCAAGTCACTTCCGTTCTGTTTGCTTTCATTTCATATGAATCAAATTAGCAATTTGTAGGTTCTGAGTGTTTTATTATTTTAACGTTTCATTTTTGTTGTTACTGTAACTAGCTTTTAGCTTTAGTATTAGTTAGTGCTAGTGTTAGTTTTCAATGGTATTAGTGTTGCATTAGCCTTTGCTTTTCAGTTTTAGGAATTGTGTTAGGATTCTAAACCAAAACAACCGAAAGAGAACTCAAAACTAACAACAACTCTAAGATAAAATTCTTTTTTATGGGGATTAGCCACCTCTACTGTGTAACTAATAATGTAACTGAGTTTTGTATTAATTGAATGATTCGTTTACAAGCTCATGATCGAGTATTTAAAGCGAAACTAAACTTGTTTAACAAATCTAAAATAAGAAAACTAACTGAGCTAAACAGAGTTTAAATAAATAAGGAAAGCTAGCTATATATGGTGTTGGTATTGCAACATCCCCTACCCCTTGAGACACAACTTGTCCTCAAGTTGGATCATAAGACTAAACTAAAATATATGTAGCCAAATAGAATTGGCATCCTGACATTCCCAACCCCTTGAAATTCATCTTGTCCTCAAGTTGATCGTTATAGCTTATTATGAGAACATCTGTAACTGCTAACCAAGGAGGCTTCCACAATCTTGACAAGCATGACCAATCACGCTCTGCAAATACTGGCCAAGGCGGCTTCCATAATCTTGATAAGCTTGACTCATAAGAAGGAACATTACGGTCTAGAAAATGTGCTCTTATCGCGTTGTGCACTTGTATAGACAACTCTCGCACTAGAGTAAGAACCAGAATGCCCATAAAGCTTATACCGTATTTTTGCTTTCGATGAAAAAGAAAGCTTCTCATTACATGTAATGTGAATGTTGTTGTCTGCCCATAAGTATTTGTATCAGGGATGACAATTGCATGATTTTTGTCTCCCATATCCGACTGGACACATTTCCCAGTAATTGCAGTAGAATGTCCTGCATACGTGGGTGATATCCAGCTTGTTAACTCCTTCCAATCAAGTCTATCGCTATCGAAAAGATGAACACCAGACAAGGAGTAATCTAATGCATGTTTACAACCAATGAAAACAATTTTGTTATTCCTTGATGCATAGGTGTGACTATCTCGAACTGACGATGGGATTCCATATGTTCCAACATATCTCCATACTAGAGTCTCGGTATCCAGTATGCAAAGATCACTATAGTAAACTTCAGATGGATTATCTTTTTTACCCTTCGTAAATAGGACCTTGTCATCAATGGCAGTGTGTATAGATTCATCCTTTTTAAATTGCACCAAGCCATACTCTTTGGACTGACAAATATTGTTATCAGTAGCCACCTTGCAAGAGAGAACATTACCAAAAGCTACAAAGATATCAAGCAATGTCTTGTTATCTATGGATGAGTCCAGATTATTAATGAATCTATTTGCCTGCCCACTTTCTCCGCAGGTCTTGCATAATATTCAACATCCATAGCCAAATTCAATTGAAATGGATCTTTGTTTGGAATTTTTATAGTTGTTTCTCTACAGGCATGCTTCTCCAGTAATTCTCGACACCCATGAGTCATTATATAAACTTCCCTTGTATGATATACCAGACGCAACATGTAGATGTATTAAGACACGTATCTGAGACTGATATGGAAAGTATTTCATATATAAGTCTCTTAAAGGTGGAATTTGTTTAAGACTCGGATAGACGGTCTTAGATATGGTTTAGGAAAAGGAATTATATGCGTGTTAGGAAAGTCTTTGTTCCTTGAGTCCCAAGTCTTGGCTTGTATAAATATATGTTTATGGAATAAGAATAAACAAACCAAATTATTATTATCAATTCTTGACATGGCATCAAGAGCCAGTTACAAAACCTAAAAAAGAAAAAAAAAAAACAACGTTCAAACCCTAAAAGATGGGTGACGAAATAGAATCATCCAAAGGGAAGATGGTGGAGTATGATATACAAAAGAAGAACCCAGTATATCATCTAGGATCTAGTGATGGACCGGGAATTATCATCACGCCAATTATTCTAAGAGGAACTAATTATGATGAATGGGCTAGAGCCATACGGAGGTCGTTGATAGCCAAGAGAAAATTTGGTTTTGTTGATGGAACCATCAAACAACCTGTAGAACCAGAACAGTTGGAAGATTGGATAGTAGTTCACTAGATGCTAGTTTCATGGATTAGTAATACATTAGAGGCATCAGTCAGATCAGCTTTAGGAGACTATGATGATGCGAGTCTGTTATGGGCACACTTGAAGAGAAGATTCTGTGTCGTGAGTGGAACAAGAATATGCCAACTAAAAGCGTCTTTAAGTGATTGCAAGCAAAAGAAAACAGAGGGAGTTGCTGTATATTATGGAAGATTGAATAAAATATGGGATGAGATGGTGACTTATATGAAGATACCTAAGTGCAAGTGTGGAATATGCACTTGTAATATTGCAACTCAGGTAAGTACATTAAGAGAAGAAGATTTCTTGCATTATTTTTTGATTGGCCTGGATTCTGTTTATAGTTCTGTGCGTGAACAACTGTTAGCTAGGGATCCACTCCCGTCAATAGACGTTGCGTATCAAACAATTGTCAACTCGGAGCGCCTGAGAATTGGAGATGTAGGTGTGTCTGCAGATGTACAAGACAATATCATGGATTTCAAAGTACAAGCTGATCAACGTATGCTAAATAGCGCCTATGATCCTTCTAAGCACTGCAAGTATTGCAACAGACAAGGACACTCTGATGATGGGTGTTTTAAAATTATTGGATACCCTGAATGGTGGGTAGATAGAACAAAAAGTGGAAGAAGAGGTCGAACTAGAGGAAGAGGACGTACTGGTTATGCAGGCAGAAGAGGTGGCATAGGACAAGGTGGTAATACTGTTCGTGCACACAACTTGCATATTCCAGCAGCAAATCAGTCTGGTGGTGCGTTGACAGCCGATGTATCAGGACTGGTGGGAGTTACAACATCACAGGTTCAGCAGGTGATGGAGTTTTTAAACTCAAGAAAGTCCGGTTCACATCTACAAGGTAAAAAGAATAAAACTTCTTGGATTGTTGACACATGAGCAACAAACCATGTCATGTATGAAATACGTGACATGTTAAATGTAAGGGATATTAAGGCATGTTCCGTTGGATTTCCTGATGGAAAATATGCGTACTCTGAGAAAATAGGGACTGTGATTCTTCCTGGTGGATTGAGACTTGATAACGTACTTTATGTGCCTCAGATAACTTGTAACATAATTTCTGTTACACAACTTATTGATGAGATGAGATGTATTATCCAATGTACTAATAGTTTATGTCTGATACAGGACCGGTTGACGAGGAGGATGATTGGAGTGGCTGAGAGACAAGGTGGACTATATATTTTCTGTGGTGTGCCTCAGGTTGAAGTTATGACCGTGAGTGAAGATACATATGAGATCTGGCATATACGAATGGGACATCCTTCAGAAGAATAATGATGTTTGTGATATTTGTCCACGAGCAAAACATCGTAGAAGTAGTTTTTCTAAGAGTCTGAGTAAATCAAACTGTATTTTTGAGTTAGTTCATATAGATTTATGGGGTCCATATAAGATAAATTCATCATGTGGAGCTCAATATTTTCTGACAATAGTAGATGATTTTTCAAGAGGTGTGTGGATATATTTACTTCAGAGTAAAATTGAGGTTGAATTAATATTTCGTAATTTTGTTGCTCTGGTAAAGCGACAGTTTAACAAAGAAATCAGAATTGTTAGAAGTGACAATGGAACTGAATTTAATGCATTGCGTGCTTATTTCAAGACTAATGGGATAGTCTTTGAGACATCGTGTGTAGGTACACCTCAACAGAATGGAAGAGTTGAGAGAAAACACCAGCATATAATGAATGTGACAAGGGCTTTGAGATTTCAAGCGAATTTGCCTATACGGTTTTGGGGAGAATGTGCACAGACTGCAACATACTTAATTAATCGTACACCTACACTTATTCTGAACAATAAAACTCCTTATGAGATATTGTTTGGAAAGCAACCTCCATATAATCAGTTGAAGGTGTTTGGATGCTTGTGTTATGTGCATGATCAAAGTAGTAAAGGAGATAAGTTTGCAAGTAGAGGAAGAAGATGTATATTTCTTGGTTACCCTTTTGGTAAGAAGGCATGGCAAGTTTATGACTTGGACACAAGACAATTTCTGGTGTCGAGAGATGTAAGGTTTTATGAACATCAGTTTCCATATAAGACTAATATGGAAAGTGTTTTGAATAAGAAAGGACAGTCGGGTCCTAATGCTTCGCCTGTCAAGGATCTGTCGAGTTATGGAGACTCGATTGAGACGGATACAGAAGGTGCTGTGACAGGGACTCATCCATCCAGTCCAGATGTGAGTTGGAGCGATGATGAGGATAGCTCAGTCACGAGCATAGGTGAGGTCACAGACGCAGTCGCAGACACACAAGAAGTTACTCCAGAACCGACTGAAAGGGATGTCGATGCTACATAAGATGTTGGTAGTCGCAAAGATGTGACAGCAGAAGAAGAGATGGGTAAGGGTAAGCGTCAGAAGGTTCCTTCTAGTCGGCTCAAAGGATTTGTGACGCACACCATTCGGGAAAATAGTCCATCTCAACCTCATTCTGCACAATCGTCGTCCTCAAGTACACCTTATCCTTTGACATATTATGTTAGTTGCGATAGGTTTTCTGCAGTACATAAAACTTATCTTGCAGCGCTAAATGCAAAGTCTGAGCCTAAAAGTTTCAGAGAAGCAATGAAGTATCCAGGATGGAGGAAAGCAATGGCAGAAGAAATAAGAGCATTGGAAGAACAAGGTACATGGGATTTGACAGAGTTACCGCCGGGTAAAAAGGCACTAGGCAGCAAGTGGATCTATACAGAAAAGTATGATGAGAACGGGAAGTTGGTACGATTAAAAGCGAGAATTGTAATCTTTGGAAATCATCAAGTTGAAGGATTAGATTACAATGAAACGTTTGCACCAGTGGCGAAGATGACAACTGTTCGTATCTTTCTGGCCGTTGCAGCGGCTAAAGAGTGGGAAGTGCATCAGATGGATGTACATGATGCATTTCTTCGTGGAGATTTGGAGGAGGAAGTGTATATGAAGATACCGCCTGGGTTTGCCAAGGGTAATCCGAATATGGTGTGTAGGATGAAGAAATCCTTATATGGTCTACGACAAGCTCCCCGGTGTTGGTTTGCAAAATTGTCAGCCTCATTGAAGAATTATGGGTTTCGTCAATCATACTCAGATTATCCTCTCTTTATTATGGTTAAGGGAAAGATGCAACTTAATGTACTGGTGTATGTTGATGATTTGGTTATTGCAGGTAATGATCTAGTTTAGCTTACAAAATTTAAGACATACTTGGGTCAATGTTTTAAGATGAAAGATTTGAGAAGATTAAAATACTTCCTAGGTTTGGAAGTGGCTCGTAGTAAACAAGGTTTCTACATATGCCAAAGAAAATATGCGTTGGATATTATTATGGAAACAGGTTTGTTGGGAGCAAAACCTGCGGAATTTCCAATGGAAACGAATCATCGTCTTGCTTTGGAAAAAGGTGAGTTGCTCAATGATGTGGAGAAATATAGAAGACTGGTTGGACGTCTAATTTATCTGTCAGTCACAAGACCAGATCTTGCTTACTCTGTACATACTTTGTCTCAGTTTATGCAAAAACCTAGACTGGAGCATTGGGAAGCCGCACTGCGTGTGGTTAGATAATTGAAGAAGAGTCCTGGACAAGGAATTCTGTTGCGCTCGGATAGTAGTCTAAACTTGAGAGGTTGGTGTGACTCAGATTGGGCAAGTTGTCCTCTAACTAGGCGCTCTCTAACAGGCTGGTTTGTACTTCTTGGAGAATCGCCAGTGTCCTGGAAGACTAAGAAGCAACACACTGTGTCACGTAGCTCAGCTGAAGCAGAATACCGCTCGATGGCGGCAGCAACGTGTGAATTGACATGGTTAAAACAATTACTCCGAGATTTGGGAGTTCAACATACACAAGGAATGAGTCTTCTTTGTGATAGTCAGTCAGCATTGTACATTGCTAAAAATCCAGTTTTTCATGAACGTACCAAGCATATAGAGGTGGATTGTCATCTGGTCAGGGATGCAATATTGCGGAAGATTATATCACCTTCTTACACTCCTACCAAAGTGCAATTGGCGGATATTTTCACTAAATCATTAGGGAAAGCTCAGTTTCATGGAATTTTGTCCAAGATGGGCATTTGTGACCTGCATGCTCCGTCTTGAGGGGGGTATTAAGACACGTATCTGAGACTGATATGGAAAGTATTCCATATATAAGTCTCTTAAAGGTGGAATTTGTTTAAGACTCGGATAGACAGTCTTAGATATGGTTTAGGAAAATGAATTATATGTGTGTTAGGAAAGAATTTGTTCCTTAAGTCCCAAGTCTTGGCTTGTATAAATATATGTTTATGGAATAAGAATAAACACACCAAATTATTATTATCAATTCTTGACAAGATGTGACAAGGAAGTAAGTATTGAGAAAAATTAAAATCGCACATACCCATCCTTGGGTTGTAACCCGAACGAAGATATTGAGTCAGGTACTACACAAACAACTCCAATAGGGATGTAGAACTACCCCAAGAAAGACCAATCTCTCAAGTGCTTCATATCCGAGAAAAGGAGAGTGCTGACAAGATAGTATTTCCCAGAGATAAGAATGAGAATTAACCACCGTGGGAATGGAAAATTGTAACAGCAAAAATAAAAACTCCCTCAAAGGAATTTGCAGCACAACACCTTCATTTACATTAATTAGAACCTTAAAAGACTCAATGCAGGGAACATCTTTTCCAGCCAGTAAAAGATGGTGAAATTGCAGGGCTATATCACCCGGACATTGACTCAACCCCTAAAGTAGACGTCCAAGCACAGTATCCAACAACTCTCGTACCTCCCACTCCATGAGGCCATGATGAAGCAATTTATCATTATGTGGATAAGTCTTCCTAGGTCTTTCAACAAACCTCTTTTGACTGACACCATTGTCATCAATATTATCACACACTAACAAAATTGTGATTTCGAAAAACATATCAAATTGGCAGCCGTTTTTTAAAACAAGCTCATAAACGGGTTTACCATTGGAAGTATCCATTAAAATTGATTTATCAATCCTCTTTCCTGGATCGAATATGGAACAAGTAGAAGCAAAATGAAGACAAAAACATACACCATCCTTTAGACTCCTCACAACAGTATCAGCAATTTTGCCAAACCATCCGTGTACCTTCTTAGTTGCATATACCCCTGTCTTCAAAATTAGCAAAATTCTATGTCTACCAGACATTTGAATACACAACTTACTGACACTACTAATGTCAGCCCGATTTATACACATAAGAACCAATGAATCCATAAATTGGGAATCATGATGATTCCCAAGCCTTGGAAACAGGTCACAAACACAATTCCCATTGTAGATATCAAGTATTATCAACCCACGAAGAGCAGTTAGGCAAGAAGTACCAAAATAGCCTTCAGAATCACCAACAAAAGAAGATAACCCGGTAATAAGCTGAACCACCTTACCCACAACACTACCATCATTATGTTTACCAGATACGAAAACAATTGAATTCGTAAACAGTGAATCTAATTGGTACCCATACTTGAAAAGTAGTGCACTAAAGATAAGAACAATCTTAGAAGAACCAAGTATATCAAGGTAGTATTTAGAACTACTTCTAACATAGTAAGGACACCTGCCAATAACTCCATATTGTCTACCACGATCAAAGAATAGCCGAAAATACACCAAACGAAGAGCAAAGCATTTCTTACCGATTAGTTTAGCGTATGTAGTGATTAACGCCTCTAAAAGCTCGCAGTACTTCTCAGCAGACGTAATATGATTTTGGATGTCAAAGTCCCGTACTAACTTATTGGTAATATTATCAAGTTGAGAACCAAAATTACTCACATCAGGAACTTCATCATTAATAACAGACAACAAAGCTATCAAATCAATAAAAGAAAAATCTGATTGATGCCCAAATCTAGAAACCGAAATTGATGGCATAGCTGCATACTTCCCACGATCATATAATGAACGTCTACAGTTGAGATGGAAAGAAAAATATTTCTCACCAGGCAGCGTGTGGTGGATAATGATTAAGGCCTTGTTATCCATTTGTTCGTAATATTCTTCACTGATTGTAGGTGGATTCAGCTTGTAGGCCAAGACCAATCTATCAACACATTCCATACGGAAACAAATAACTTCCAACTCCATAGCGCAGCTTGGCTTATCAGCATGTGCTTTTCTTGTGTAGTACAACCACCAATTATTGCATGAATTTCTTTGATCCGGAGTATATGTGGTTATAGAGGGTAACTTTAACTTCAAGTCAACCGCCGTATGAGAGCTCCATGATACATTGAAACAATCCTGGTTGTAGGCACTCTCACGAGGAACTTTCAACTTCATATAGTTTGGAACTTGTAGACTGATAGGCCTGTTACATCGAGTACAAGGAAAGTTTGACAACGATTGAACAATCCGTTCTCTACTAATTTCTTCTTTCTCGGTAACATGGTCGATTTCTTTTTCGGTGTTCTTCTCGAGTAAAACACTCCCAAAAACAGCACCATCTCCTGTTACTTCTGTTGTAGTAAAAGATTGAAAACGAATGAGGGATTTGGTACTTGTTTTCTCTAATGTAGAAGTAGTGTCACATGAGTCAATATGCTTGTAAGATCCGAATCGAGAATGAAGTAAAGAACAAAATTCTTCCCATGTCGGTTTAGTAAGAGACTTTCTTACCCATCGAAACCAAGAATCGGCATCACCTTTAAGATGAACAACAGCTATTGGGATTTTAAAAGATGGAATTATCCCATGTAAGCTGAAATATTGGTCAGCTTGAAAAATCCAGTCTTCTGGATCAACTCCTTCAAAAGTTGGAAACTTCAAGTTAATGGTTCCTGTACGAATTGTTGTAATAGTTTCAGCGCCACCAATATTATTTCCATTAAGAGTGTGCTGATATTGAAGAGGAGGAACACCATTATGGCCATGCTTTCCTGTCATGAGTGTCTCTGTAATAGCTTCTGTAACAGTTGTTGGCAAATCTGTTGCCAAAGCAGCCATGTCTTCTTTAAGATTAGCTCTATTAATTCCCTCTTGAATCTTGGCTCTCTCAAGATTTTCCATACGTTGTTTTGTTAAAACTTCGAAAAGATCATGGATCCCATCTTTTAAACCCTTGATTTCCTCAGTTAATTCATTAACCGTCATGGTATAGAACTTTTTTTTTTTTTTTTTGTAGTGGATAACGGACGACGATAAAGAAAAAAAAAATAGGGAAAAGATATGAAGACCTAAACCTGCTCTGTACTAGATGTTAGGGTTCTAAACCAAAATAACTGAAAGAGAACTCAAAACTAACAAGAATCCTAAGATAAAAATCTTTTTTTATGGGGATTAGACACCTCTGGTGTGTAACTAATAATGTAACTGAGTTTTGTATTAATTGAATGATTCGTTTACAAGCTCATGACTGAGTATTTAAAGCCAAACTAAACTTGTTTAACAAATCTAAAATAAGAAAACTAACTAAGCTAAACATAGTTTAAATAAATAAGGAAAGCTAACTATATATGGTGTTGGTATTGCAACAAATTATTTATATAATCATTTTGTAAATATGCATATATAGTCTACAGGTTCAGTCTAATTTGATTGTGCAGTGTGCTTTATCGTTTACATTGGTCTCCTCCACTTTTGGTACTGAATTCTCTTTGGGCTTGTTAGGATCTTCAGCGATTGGTGGACACACCAAGGAGTAAAAGGAAAAGAGTTAACAACTGATTTATCTGTCTCTCTACTCCTGGTTTATTGCTGGAGCCTGGAGGTAAGTGTATCTAAACACACTGTGGGTGTGTGTTTAAGTGGTCTGTATCACCTATTGGTATACTGTCAGGGCTGAGTTGCATATTCTGATGATCTATTGTTAATGTCGTTACACACATTTGAGTCTGTCTAGTTGAAATCCCATTCCTAGTTGTTGACACACCTGTCCAAGCTGAGACAATGTGTGATGTTATCAATCGACCCCGTATTCTCCAGGATTACATGTATCCTGCAAGAATCAGTATGTCCTCATGTATTGTCTTACCCCAGACCGATGGCCCATTTGAATTGGATGCAATCATGATATAAATGCTTCCAATATTTCGAGGGGTTGAATCTGAAAGCCTCTATCATCATGTAAGAGAGTTTGAGCAAATCTGTCAGACTATGCAATTTGAAAATATGTCCGAGGACTCTCTAAAGTTGTATTTGTTTACATTTTCCTTAAAAGAAAGGGCTAAAGCATGGTTTTACAGTTTGAGACCACAGTCAGTCACCACTTGGGACCAACTCACAAATATATTTTTCAGAAAATTCTTTCCATATCATAGAACCATCAGCATTCTTCAAAGTATTAATTGTTTTGTTCAGTTAGATGGAGAGACACTTTTTCATTATTTTGATCGGTTTAATGATTTGTTGTTTGAGTGTCACCATGGATTTGAGAAGTGGAGACTGGTCGCCATTCTTTACGAAGGATTAGACTTTAATTATGGAGCCTTGGTTGAGTCTATGTGTAATGGTGAGTTCATTGATAAAACTGTGGACGATGCATGGTCATTTCTAGCTGAAGTTGCAGATAAAACCCATCAATGGAATCCTATAGGAAAAATAGGACAGTGTCACATGATATGGGTGATCTCCATGAGTCAAATGTTGATTTTGACTCTGATACAAATATAGAATTCTTAATTAGGAGAGTTGAAGCTCTAGAGAGGTGGACAGATGAAAATTCAGATGCACCCAATTTATGTAACCAGACTGAATTCTCTTTTTGTATCTTGTGTGATAGCTTAGGCCATTTGAGTGGAAACTGCTCTGAATTGCATGCCATTAAGCAGTCTAAAATGCATTGTGCCAATACTTTCCATCAAATGCATGAGAATAACCTACACTCGTCAACTTGTAAACTAGGAAAGAGAAACAATATGAATCTTTCATGTACTGATGACCCTAGACATGGTTTACAGCCTGCAGTGAGCAAAATTGCCTCAGTTTCAAATGAAAGAAGTGATGAGCATGTGGACTATGAATGTGAAATGTTTGTTTTTCCCCATGAACTTAATTCTGAAAATGGTGTTTCTTACCTTATTGCTGAGAATGTTAATGCATGTTCGCCTATTTTAGAGGCAGATGTATGGGAAGAGAACACTAATGGTTTGGACGAGGTAAGCTTTTCTTGTATATGTGATGATATTGATGATATGGTATTAGAAGAGGTTATTAATTATGAATGCAGAATTTTGGAGTTTTGCAAATCTGAAACGTTGGACCACATTGTAGAAACCTCCACTACTAATAGTTCATTTGATCTTCATACATCTCAGTGTTTATATATGCATGAAATTGATGTTGATTTGGGGCTTGTGCTATTTTTTTGTGATGATGAGCATGCTACACAACTTGTTTGTGACTTAGGGAAGGCTGAATTTTCTATCGACACCAATGATCTTATGTATGAAAATAACTTTTATGTGTCTGATTCCCTGCCTAGGTTTCTATATGCTGCTTCTTGTTATGCTAATTTGGGTACTTTGGATAATCATGAATATGATATTGGTCTTGTTGACTTGTTCTATGAATATGAGCATGTTGTGGGACTTGTAAACGACTTAGGAAATGCTGATGTGATTGGTAATAATGGTACCTTTGATTTCATACATGTGAGCAACATAGATGTGCCGAATTTCCTGCCTAAGTCACAGACTGAGACTCTTCCACACAATTTAGATTTGATTTCTAACAAAACTGTAAAACCAACTTTTCTAAAAATACCTAGTCTAGGGTTGGAACTGTGTGCCTCCCAAGTCCTCTTGGACTATTTTGCTGCTAAATATAATACCTTTGATGAGCCACAGTTGGAATGTTTGTCTCTGCCCGTCCCTAACAAAGTCCATTTTGAATTAGATCTTGTGCATGCAGAACCCCTAAGATTGCAAGATTTTGTGCTCAAAAACACATCTGTTGGCAACTTTAGGTTTGGGGGTAACTCGTTTACATATGCAGCCTTACTTTCACTCTCATGTTATATATGTGTAAGGTTGTTGATTGTCTCTGCATGTCTTCTTTTGGGTTGATCCTCAACTCTTTAGGTTGTATGTGTATGGTGAAGTTTTCTTGTATATAATCCAGTAGGTAATGTTTAAATTGAATCTTATGTTTCTTTTGTGTATATTATGCTAATCCAATGTGATCTCACCTGAAAAATGTTGGATCCTAGCCGTAAATAATGGAGTTTGATTCTTTTTTACATCAAATCTGGTAATCTCTTTCCTTATTCTCAAACTCAGCATGTTTCTCCTGGTATGTTACAATTATATTCCGTTTATCATTAGAAATATTGAGTACAATGTTTAGTTTAGGTTTGGGGGTGAAAAGTAGATACCATATGGTTGTCATTATGCTATCATTTTAACTGAACTCTGCCATCTTTAAAAAAAATAAAATAAATAAAAATGGAGCTCATTTACCTTGATTTGTGATACCTGTGCATGTATGATATCTTAGGATTCTTAGTCTAGATGATGAGGCACCCCTGATTCTAGCACAATTCACATGTGATATAGAAATTTTGTACGTGCACGACCGACCAAGTGTGTATAGCATCGGTGTTTCATAGGTTAAGTAGGTTGCCAATCATCTAGAATACTGAATGAGACTTGACTAGCTTGTTCTTTGGTTGGATGGGATAGAAGTTGGAGGATACATTAAGAAAAGCAACCATTGAATTTGACCGGGTGCATCGAAAAGGGATACCTCTTGCTAAAAGTGTTATGTATTTTTCTGTTTTTGTAAAGTTGTTGTGTCATCTTATGCTTGTATCTGCGTTATTCCAAAATCAGTTCAAAAGAAAGAAAAGAAAAGAAAAGAAAAGAAAAGGAATCAAAAAAAAAAAATAAGAAAGAAAGAGGAAGTATCAATTGCCTGTTATGTTCTGTTTCAGAGTTAAAGTTTCTCTCTTGACTCAAACTAAGAGAGTAGTCAATGTAAATATGCACTCAATGTTCCTTTTTGTTATGTGTTGTAAATAGTCTTGTAATATGCAAGGAGGGTGTAGCCATCGATGTACAACGCGGGTAAGCTGAAATATCACCAACTAATTAGGTGAACATTCACAATTCTCGTAAAGTCGGACAACTATCTTGGCTATGAATTCAGTTCTTAGCCTAAAAACTATCTCTTAGTAATTGGTAGTCATAACTTCCTGGGGTAAATCATTCTCTATGCATGTCTAAGGCAGATACACTTTACACTCTTATCACATGTCCTAGTTGTTTCAGTGCTACAATTGTGCCTTTGAAATCTATATTGACATATCCAATTGTCGTGAGCTAAAACTGAATACAGGTATCACTTTCATGGAATCTGAGCTTATATTTAGTCTTAGAACTTTTTGGTTATATTTTGACTAGTGACAGTGGTGTAGGTTGGATTTTATCAGTTTTGTGTTTTACTCGAGGACGAGCAAAAGGCAGGTTTGGGGGTATTTGATAGGCACCTAATATTGTATATATTCTTATAATTTTGTAGGTGTTTATGGTATCTTTTTGCACTATATTTTGTTTCTCTTGTTCGTTGAGAGTAAAAATGTGGTAATAGTCTGATTTTTGTAATGGCAGGAGACTAAATAGAGTCATCAAAGAAGGGTTGAACAATGGGAAGTTGTCGCTCCATGTTAAGCTAGACATTTCAGTGCAATATATATAAGTGGATGCATGAGCAGCAACAGGAAGGGATCAGAGTTGAGGTGTTGGCTAACAATTGATAGTGGATGACGGAATGGGCCTAAGTTCAAGTAACATATGCTACACACGTTTGAGAAAGAATAAGTACATATGACTTTAAGCTAGCCTCATATACTCAACCTAGGTGTTAATGTTTAACATCCAAGTGAACCTTTTTATCATCTTCCCATTTCCATTTCCAATTCCAAGATCAGACCAAAAAGCAAAAACAATTGTACTCTTTCACCCGACAATTTTCTCTATCTTCTGTGTACTAGACCATCACTGCCAAACTCTGTCTCCTTCTCTTTCAGGATGTCAAGTACCTCTATAACCATCTTTCACCAGTAATCTTTGTACTCATTTCAAGCTAGCCCTAAATATCAGTAGTTGCTACTTAAGGAACAATAGGGTCGGCGAATTTGTCTCTAAGAGCAGTGAGAATCGCAGCTAAAGGTCTGATTTTCAAGCTCTCTGCAACATCAACATCATCATAAAATCACTTATTGAGAGCAATTGGTTGGCGGTGCAGTGGTGAGTAGTCATATCAAATCCCTAATTTCTTCTCTTGTAATTGTTGACTATGGGGATTGATTGATAATTGAGGAGAACTTTTTGTATAAATAGAGAAGGGGGTTGTGATGTAAAACTCAAGCCCGGAGTAGCCGGTGCAACTTGCAGTAGTAAATTAGGTCTAATTTCATTTTCTATTATGTTCTAAAATTCTCTGCTAGGGCAGAGATGAAACCCCTTGATAATTAGAAATACTTGGTTTGATTTTATTTTGTTCTCCATGGAATTTAATTGAAAGCATGATTTAATCTCTGAAAAACATCACCTTATATGTTATGCATCCATGGTAGTTAGAGTAATTATGTGTATGTTTTCAAGCACTATGTAAACTGATTTAACTCAATTTGTGATTATCTATGCCTTAGAAAGATAGGTAATACTAGGAATTGACATATTTTGCTGAGGTTAAATTATCCATTTGAACTAGTGATTTATCACATCTTCAAGGTAGTTTGAGGATAGAACTTCTATAGCTCCTTGATTGAAAGCAGAACTAGTTTATAAAATCTAGTATTTCTATGCATTTAGGTGGTGGATTCAAATCCCTAGTTCATCTATATTGCTTTTTAATCTTGTTTCCTTAGCATAACAATCAATCTTCTTGTCTTATCGACACAACAAACACCCTTTTGTTACATTGCGATATAAATCAGTTTAGTTTTCTTCTAACTTCAACTCTACACCCATCAAGTCCCTGTTGATCGACCTGTGCTTCTCCTGTGTTGCATATCGACACTGTGCACTTGCAGTTTAATATAAAATTATAGGCATTTTCTTAGCCTACCATTTGTTAAAAAAATTAGCTTGATTTCTTGTTGGTTTGTGTTTGTGTATTGTTGTTTGACTAATGGTACTGGTTGTGTCTTTGGATTTTATAGATGTAAAGTTCTTCGAATGTTGAATTTGTGGTGCAACGGTAGCATGACTGATTCCACGTCAGATGATGTGTGTTCGACTCACGCCAAGTTCACTCATTCCTAAATGTCATTTCGTTTTTTTGTATCATAGATAGTTGTTGCAGAAATTATTGTTACTCTTGTGTTTCTTAAGGATATGTCAGTTTACAGGTTTCGGGTTTATCGATTTTTACAGTAAACAGACACGTATAAATGCTTCCAACTCTAACAGTTAATCCCACTTAATGGGATCAACTTCAGTTGTTGATCCCACTTAAAGGGATCAACTTTGGTTATTAACACTATAATATGGAAACATTGTTTCTGGGTTCCACCTTTTTGTATCAACTTTGGTTGTTGACTCCATTCACTGGGATCAACTTCTATTGTTGACGCAAAAAAAAAAAAACAAAAAAAAAACTGAATATTAGTCAGTAAAGTTATTTTTGAACTTTTGATTTTTTTGGATCAACTTCAGTTGTTGACACCTAATTTTAATGACGGCGGTGGTGGCTACGGCGGCGATGGTGATGATGACGATGGTGGCGACAGCAGCGATGACAACATCTTCAATGACGGTGGTGGTGGAATATCAGCGGTGAAGTTCCCTTCCATGGTCTCTCATGCGCACCGTTTGAGACAAGAGTGATCATGTGATTCAATTAAATCTACATAAGAACAAAATACGAGTTAGCAATGTAAATCAAACGGAACCATTATCTATATTAAATTAATATAATAACAAAGGTTAAGAAATTATCCATAGGGTTCGTATCCTTTATGAGAAAAAAAAAGTAAAACTTCTCTGATCTGATCAATCGTAAGCTTTTCTTATTTTTTAACTGTGAGATGATCAACGTAGCTCGGTGCAGAGCGTGTTGATGACGTTTTGTAAAAGGAGAAAATAGAGAAGGAAACACAAAGTAGAGGGCAAAAAGAGAGAGAGAGAAATTATATTAGATGTGTGTGAACACTCAAACCACGAAGGGATCCGACTGCTCACAATCAATCATCATCATCTAAGGAGATTTGTGATGATGATATCCAAGTGTTGATTCATTGGCTCAAAACCTTCGGGTTTATCATAGCCTCATCTAACAACTCCATGCGAGGCGTTTGCGCACGGGATATAAGTACAAGCAAAGAAAACAAAACGTATAAGTAAAGATCCATGGGGCTAAATAAATATAAAGTGCTGAAATGTAAATAAGACCAAGGTTTACGTGGTTCAGCACTAAGGCTACGTCCACGGGGTTTGTTGTTTTACTATATTCTTCACCGTTACACGAATAGTCGAATGACTTTTGGGTTTACATGTTTCTCTCCTCTAAATGATTAACTTACACTTGCAAACTCTCTCTCTCTCCTCCTCCTTTCCTCATTCTTCGATCCCCCTTCCTCTTGGTGGAGACGTGGTATTTATAAGGTTAGAGTGTGGGACCCATCTCTGATGACCGTTGGAACCTTATCTTCTTGTGTCCTTGCGTCTATCACGCAGAGGTCTGCGTTTTCCCTTTGATCCCGCAGAGGCATCCACGCTCGTTCCACAGGTTGATCGACACGTACACTGCTCAGAGTGTTTAATGCGGGTAGTTGAGGAGTCTGCTCGTATCAGACAAGTGTCTTCTGCCCCTGTCACGTCCGTGTCAGCTAACTTTCTCTCCACCGTT
The DNA here is from genome assembly GCF_003573695.1 of Papaver somniferum. Classification (NCBI taxonomy): domain Eukaryota; kingdom Viridiplantae; phylum Streptophyta; class Magnoliopsida; order Ranunculales; family Papaveraceae; genus Papaver; species Papaver somniferum. The sequence goes on along the minus strand of NC_039368.1, from coordinate 70,787,286 downwards.
GATCCTAGCTTCTCTTTTGGGGATGCGATAAAGTAACTCCTTGGGGTTTATTTGGTGTTTCGTAGCGCATCATGTTTTGATGTTTTGGTCTGCATGCTTTCCACGTATCTTTTTATATACACGTGTCTGATAGTGAGATATATGTGTACACAATTTGCCCCTTTTCTTCGGGCTTGAATGTCTAATGGGTGCCTTGAAGAAAAACTATCGTCGCATATTCTTCTCACTCCTAATAACTTCTCCTAGATACTTGGGCACGTCTTTTATTCGTGCATTAAATGCTTATGTAACGGGCACGTTTCCTATTCCTCCATTAATTTCCTTCTCTTTCTTTCGGATATATTAAGGAGAGAAAGAAAATTAATTTCATTCTTCCTAAACATTCTCTCAGTTTTCAATTTTTGTTTTTCAGCCCTTAAATTCTCTGCTTGTCTTCATTGAACCTGTGACCTTAAATTCTCTGTCAGTCTTCATTGAACCTGTGATCTTAAATTCTCTGCGCCTTAGCATTAATCACGCCCGCTTCCACTGTTTGTTTCTTCTGCTACTGTTTATGCCGGTAAGTTTTTCTTTTCTTTGTTTCCACTGTTTTACGCTGTGTTGATTTGTAAATTCTCTGCTACTGTTGTTCCTTGTTTGTGATGAAGAACTTCTTTTGATGCTTGCATACTAGTTTGCCCCTGTTCTTTATCTTAAATCAAGGAAGCCTGTATTGCTTGTATTTGAGTTTTTGAGGGTCTGAATTTTATGAAATTTTGAGCATGTATAATAATTTTAGGGTTTCTGCGTTTTCGTGTGTGTATTTCTATTGATGTGGTTTTTTGATCTTTGGGAATGTTTTTGAATGTGTGTAACTTGTTCTTGATTTTAATCTTTTCGCAGCCATGTCTGATCGTCCGCGGCTTACTTGTCAGACTCCTGGTTCTGGTCTATCGAGATCTCCTCCGCGTAGAGAGTCACAAGATGATGTTCGTCGGAGTCGAGTTTCCTCTGGAGCGAAGGCCTCGTCTTCTAGGGAAGAGATTCCTCCGACAAATCCTTCTGGTTCCCGAAGAGTCTTCGATCGCGCAGCGTCTCGTCCTCGTGATGATATTAGGAGTACGCAGGCTCCGCCTCGTGTTGTTGCTTTTGACGTTCCTCCTCTACGTTCGTTAGTGCCCGAGCATCATATGCGGTCCCCTCCAACTTTTAAAGGGAAGAATACGAAGGGTGTAGTTCTGAGGGCTGAATCTTCAAAGAATCCTCCGGTGAAGAGAAAAGCTTCCGAAGCGTTCATTAGTTCATCATGCCCTGCCGAGGAGGATGAGGCTGCCCCCTTGATACGCAGTGTCTCGGTTAGTAAGAAAAAAGTAACCTTCAAGCATATTGATCTCGAAATATTCAAGGAAAAGCATGAGCTCCAAGCCTTCAGAGTTCGTTTCTATGCCCTTGAGGATGATATTACTTATGAGCTTATCTCAAAGTATGAATTCGATGAATTTCATTTGTTAACGACGGTTGGAGCGTTCGAAGCTGGTCTTATGCTGCCGTTGTACAAATCAGGTGATTCCTTCTACTATGACGTGCTCGCTAGTCGTGAAGGCTCTTCCACCAATACTCACAGCCGTTCCGTATCCCAACTATCGGGGAATTATCTCCGCGCCCTGAAAGAGTGCTATCTGCGGAGTAAGGGGGAGACGTCGATGACTTGCTACGTCCCCAATCCCGCGGAGAAGGAATGGTATACTCCTGAGAATTTCAATAACTCCTTCGGTGATTACGTCAATAGTAGGAACCGCAAGCCGTGGAGTGTCAGCCTTCGGAATCTCGCTGCTCCTCGGGGCGAGATTCGTCTGTTAAGTGAGGTCAGCGATGCCAAGCTGAAATACGTTCCTGGCACGGAGGGGTCTAGTCATCGGAAACTCTTCCCAGCGCGCGAGAGGATCAAGCGCGATCATGACTAAGAGTGGCACGCCACTGTTATCAAAATAGTTGGTCCGTGGGCTTACGGTTGGATTCCTGGTCCCCGCGGTTGGCGGCCTACCGAGAGTAGTAAGCCACGCGAGTCTCCTCCTGCTCGTTATGGAGAATTCTGTCCCTGGCATTTGAACTTTACGGGTATGAATTTTCCTTATGCCCTTGACGTCGTAGAGGGAGACGAGGAGGAAGGTTCTGGTGCTATACTTCCACCGAAGAATACCTCAACTTCTCAGGTACGCGGATTCTAGCTGCGCTGCTCCTTTTTTAGAAATTCATCTGACGGGAAAAATAATTCTTTTTGTGGTGTTGTTTTTCAGGTGTTGAAGAAGAAAAAGATTAAGCCGAAGCAGACTTCTACTATTGTGATGGGCGAGGCTGAGGCCCAAGAAGAAGTTACTAGTCCAGTGACCGAAGAGTTTGCTGAGGATGAGGAGATTACAGATGGGGAGGAACGTAATGGTACTTCCCCTATCAATGTCGAAGAAGAGGTCTTCGTTGGTCATGTTGGTGATGAAGGAAGGAACGAAGCCGTGGTGGCTGATGACGTTGTTATTGGGGACATTTCTGTCCCTGCTGGTGATGTCGCGGATACCCTTCCCGCCTCTCAAGAATTTTCTTTTGATCGGATGTACTCCACGGGAGAGTTCTTTGACGATGCCCTCGATTTTCCCGAGGACTTCTCTTTACTTTCCCCCAATGATAATTGGGATGTTCTTGGTGGTGATGGTAATGGAGACGCTGCTGTTGAAGATGGTGGCGCGGAGGAGCAAGCTGCGCATGTAGGCGCGGAGGAGCATGTCGACATTTGTGCTGAGGGGGCCGTGTCAGAGAAGGGGAAATCGGTCATTGATGCGCCTGCTGATAATCTTCCACAGTCGCCGACGTCTGAGGGCGAGGACGCCATCATGGATTGGTTCAAGGAAAAGAATCTTCTATTTGTCCATCATCCCGCCCCTGTTGTTGCTGGGGAAAAGGAATCTACTGCGTATACCCGTCGCATGATGGAGATGTCTTCTAAGGCGCGGGTGTCTGAAGCCTGGGGAAAAAATTTGAGTGTTCCCGAAGCTACCCTTGTGTCGGAGCCTCCTACTTCCGTTGCAGATATGATGGCCATCGCCGACGGGTATCAATATGGCTTTCCGCAGCAGCGTGTCTTGGAGGTGAATTTTCGTACATACTTTTTCGTGACAATCGAATGCTTCGGTGAAATAATGTTTGTCATCTTGATGTGTAGATGATGAGGAGTGAGCACTGTAACCACGTGCTGTATCAGTTCTTCAAATAGAAATCTCTGAAGCTCGAGGCTAAGCTTCGTCACAGAGAAAAGGAATTATCTGCGGCTGAGGTCGAAATAGAAGGACTGAGAAAAAGCCTCAAGGAGAAATAGAAGCTTGGTGAAGCAGAGGCCGGTCTTCGTTCTGAGCTTGTTGCTGTTCGCGCTGAGTTAGAGCAAACTCGCAGCCAAGTTTCAACTTTCACAGGTTTGGTTCTTTTTCCCTCGCAGTATGTCGTCATTCCTCTATTTCTTAGTTGTTCTGTCTGAGTCTCCCCACCCTATCTCCAGTGGGTGGCGTCCCCGAGCTGATATGGCTTCGAAACGAAAGAGCTCAGCAAAAATCTCGTATTAGAGATCTGGTTGAGAAAATTAAGAATGAAGCCAAGAAATGGGATGCTCGGGCTGAGGTATGGCGCGCGAGGCATGTTCAGATGGTCGACATGCAAAATCTGTACAACCATGATCGTGCTTTATTTAATGGCACACTGTTGTGGACACGTGATAGTCTGCGGGAAGCCCGTGAGCGTACTTCCTTGCTGGAGTCTAGGATTCAGCTGCTGGAAGAAGAATTACAGAAGGCTCGATCCATTCCTCTTTCAGGGGTTAAGGATAATATGCTCTGTCTTGTCAGAGAAATAGATGATGCCCGTGCCGAAGCCCATGCTCTAAGCCAGGCCCTTGCCGCGTCCCGCGTTGAAGTGGCTCGTCAGGCTGAGTCTGAGAGGAATCTCGAAATGTGTATGTACAGACTTAGAAAAGGGGTCTCAGAGATAAATAAAGAGGTCGACCATCTTCGTCACACGGACTCGATGAAGCAGGTAGAATTAGATGCCTGTCAATTTACTCTCACCAACCTTCGACTAGACTATAAGAAATTATCCGCGGAATATGACCATCTTGATGAAGCGCGAGATGCGGTTGTTAATGAGTATGAAGAGGCTTCGGCTTGTGTCGAAGGTATAATCCTATTTCATCGAGTGTGACCGTGTTTTTTTTCTGCGCTAACTCCGTGGTGTTGTCTTTTTCAGAGCTCGAGGGACACCTTCGCGTCACAAATGAAAAACTTGAAAAGGCTCAATCTTCCTTAGCGCAGCAGGAAGAACAGACCAAGCATTTCAAGAATTTAGCGGCAACCCGCGAGGAGGCCGTTGGTGCTGCTTCTAGAGAAGTGAATCGGCTATCTTCGTTATTATCCCAAGCCCAACAGCGGACAACAATTATTAAGCACAAGGCTCGTTGTCAATTGGCTGAGGAGACGAACAAGATGCTGGAGAGGATAGAACTTGGCCTAAGGAACGAGCATGGTCTCGTGAAGAACTATCCTCGTCGTCCAGTTCCTTCTGCCTTGACTAACTCCTCGGGACCCTCTTCTGGTGGGAGCGTCCCTTCAAGTCTTCTGAATAATCCTGCCGATGGGGCAGCAATCTAGGCAGAGACCGCAGTATTTTGTAGGGGCCGCGGCATCATTATCCTTCCCTTTTTTTAATCATGTAACAAAAATATTTTTTGCTGATATCTTGTAAAAGGAATATTTTTTTTCGATGTGTATCCTTGAATTGGCCTTGCACTTTTTGTAATCATCCTTTATGAAATGGATCTTTTTCTTGATATACCTGCAATGTTGGTTTGTTTTTATTTTAAGTACTTGTGAAAAAACAAAACAAATTTTTTTAAGTGTTTGAGTGCGATACTGAAGGAAGGTACCTTCGTGATCGTCTTGAGACCTGTCACCCCGCTGGAGAATCCTGGGCCAGAGGATTCCCAGACGGTGGGGGCCGGGGCAACGTTCTAGGATATGGGATTAAAATATTTACACTCCCATTCCGTCGACCCGTTGCCTTAAGATTGGTTGGGTATCTCTTTCTGCTGGGTGCCTTCCCCCTGGTCTTACACTTATGGACACTGACGGGGGAGCCCTGAGAGATTGCAGATTAACTACTTTCCCCAATATTGTCGATAGATTCCGCTGACTTGATAATTTGAAAGCTTGTTTGATTGATAAGTTGAGGCCTGCAATTCCTCTTCCAGAGATAGAAACATGTGGAGCGGTCAGGCTCCCTTCTTCTTCTGGTACACTCCAAGCAGATTCAAGTCTGCGTTGCTCCTATGGGAAGTATGGTTTGAGCCACTTAGCATTCCAAGGATGTCGGAGGACCTCGCCTTTTAGATTACGAAGGTAGTAGGAACCGTTACCCGCAACGTCGTGTATTACAAAAGGTCCTCCCCACGTGGGTGCTAATTTTCCCCATTTCTTTTCTTGCTGATACCGTGGGATTGTTCTCAACACATACTGCCCCTCTACAAAATTCCGCAGCTTTACCTTTTTGTTGTACTCCCTTGCTAGTCTTCATTGATAATTTTCCATCTTTTGTAAAGCGACTTCCCTTCTTCCTTCCAAGTCGTCCAACCTTTCTAACATCATATCTGTTGTGAGGTTTTTCTCCCAAGCTTCGGTCTTCGTGGTTGGCATGAGGATTTCCGTAGGTATGACTGCTTCAGCTCCATAAGTTAGAAGAAACGGGGATTCCCCGGTGGCGGATCTTCGTGTTGTCCTGTATGCCCATAACACATTGTGCAGTTGTTCGCACCATCTTCCTTTATGCTCGTTTAATTGTTTTTTGAGTATAAGGGCGAGGGTCTTGTTGGTAGCTTCCGCTTGTCCGTTGCTTTGAGGGTATATGGGGGTGGACTTGTTCTTTCTTATTTTGAAAGTATCCAAGAGCATGTCTATATTTTTCCCCTGTAATTGCTTGCCATTATCAGATACGATTTCAGCGGGTATACCAAATCTGCAAATGATGTTCTGGAATATGAAAGTAAACACACCCATGTCTCTGATCCTGGATAAGGCCTTAGCCTCCACCCATTTACTGAAGTAGTCCGTGGCTACTATCAAAAATCGTCTTTTCCCTGATCCTTCGATAAAAGGCCCGACGATGTCTACGCCCCATTTTGCAAATGGCCACGGGCTATCGACGGAGTTTAACATTGTCGCCGGCGCGTGGATCTTTTTTGCGAAGCGCTGACATTCTTCACATCGTCGGGACATCCTCGCGGCATCCTGTATCATTGTCGGCCAGTAATATCCTTGCGTTTTTGCTTTGTCAGCTAGTGATCTCATGTCGCTATGATTCCCCGCGTCACCATAATGGATATCATTTAAAATTCGATGCCCCTCTTTCCGGGACAAGAAACGTAGTAATGGTCCAAGGAAGGATTTCTTATACAGGACCCCATCCCGAAGATCATATCTTCCCACTTTGGAGAGTATCTTCCTAGCTTGTTTCTGATCCGCAGGTAAGCTTCCTTTTTCGAGAAATGCATGGATTGTCACTCTCCAGTCATCTTCGTTACTGAAGTCTTCGTCTTGATTTGCTCTTGACAGGATATCCTCTTCGTCAAAGTCATTATGGATGTCTTCTCCTACTTGGTCTTCGATATTTTCTTCCACTGTATCTTGATTGGTAGCGAAAGAGAATTGAGATGCAATCGAAGGCTCGTATACCCTTGCTATTTTAATAGTTTCGACATTTTTATCCCTCAGCATGGAAGATATATATGCTAGGGCATCCGCGTGCTTGAGGTCCCTTCTGCATAAGTGCCGGAACTTAATGTTCGGGATTTGTGATGCCAATGTTTGGACCAAGGCCATGTAAGCTGAGAGGGTGTCATCGTACACATTATACTCGAGCCCTATTTGCCGTATGACAAGCTGCGAATCACTTGTCAGCCTTACATCAGTTACCCCCATCTCTATTATTATACGGAGGGCGTGTACGATAGCTTCGTATTCAACAATGTTGTTGGTATGCTCTTTGAATTCCAATCTAAGTGCCTGTATAATCCTTTCTCCAGTTGGGGTGATAATGACAATGCCTATTCCTGCTCCTTCCTTATTTTTGGATCCGTCGACGAAGACTTCCCATTGTCTTTGACTCGCAGGTTCGAGGATATCCATTGGATCCTTGTTTTCTTCCTCGGCTTCTGGTATTCCCTTAATCTCTTCGTCGTTGTCAAGGGGGAGGTCTGCTAAGAAATCCGCCAGAACTTGGGACTTCCGAGAATGTTGAATTTCATAAATGATGTTGAATTGATCCAGGTGGGTGTTCCATTTGGCTATTCGGCCCACTTTTCCCGTGCTTTTGAGGACCGCTTCCAATGGTGCTTTGCATGGGACCCTGACGAGGTGAGTTAGGAAGTAGGTTCTCAGTTTTTGGGTAGCCCATACCAGTGCGAGGATGAGTTGTTCAATCTTAGTATAATTTCTTTCCGCAGAATTGAGGGTCTTGCTGACGTAATAGATAGGTTGTTCTATCTTTGTATTGGTTTTGACTAATACCGCGCTGACTGCGTCCTCTGTTGCTGCTATGTATAGTGCCAAAACCTCGTCAGGGTCTGGCTTCTGCAGGATCGGGATTGAGGCTAGGTGTTCTTTGATTTTTTGGAATGCTTCCTCGCATTCAGCGGTCCATTCGAACCTGCTCCCTTTTTTGAGAATATTGAAGAAATGTTTGCATTTGTCTGAAGACCGTGCAATAAATATGCCCAACGCTGCTATAGATCCATTGAGCTTCTGCACTTCCTTTAAATTCTTTGGGGACGGCATTTCTACTATGGCTTGAATCTTTGCTGGGTCTACCTCGATGCCCCTTTTTGTTACTAGATACCCGAGGAACTTCCCCGAGGTGACACCGAAAGTACATTTCTCCGGGTTCACTTTCATGTGATGCTGTCTCATTGCTTCGAAGATATTCCTCAGGTCCTGGTGGTGATCTTTTCGCAGCTTGCTTTTGACGAGCATGTCGTCAACGTAGACTTCTAGGGTTCCTCTAATCCATGGCTTTAAGATAGCATCGACCATCCTTTGGTATGTTGCCCCTGCGTTCCGAAGTCCGAAAGGCATTCTAGTATAGCAATAAAGGCCATGTGGGGTGTAGAACGCTGTGTGTGGCTGATCTTCTTCTGCCAGGGCTACTTGGTTGTAACCAGAATATCCGTCCATGAACGACATCTCTTCGTACCCTTCAACTGCTTCAACCAGTTGATCTATGCTCGGCAGGGGATAGCTGTCCTTTGGACATGCCTTGTTGAGATTAGTAAAGTCGATGCATATTCTAACCCCTCCATTTTTCTTAGGAACAATGACCATGTTGGAGATCCAGGTAGGATACTTGACTTCCTTGATAAATCCTGCGTCTAGTAGCTTCCGAAGTTCTGTTTCTACTGCCTCATGATACTCTGGAGCTACTTTTCGTATTTTCTGCCTGAACGGGGGCGTGCCCGGTTTGATGCGTAGTTCATGTTGGATTACTTTTGGGTCAATCCCCGGCATATCTCCTAGCTTCCAGGCGAACACATCCACGTATTCCTTAAGTAATTTGGTTAAGGAATGTTCCCTTCCTTCGTCCATTATGGTCCCGATTTTGATCATCTTCGGGTTTTCTTCCGTTCCTATGTTGATTTCCTTTACGGGCTCCACTGGTGTGAACACAGGCTTCGGGTTTCCGAGGACTGGAACGTTCTTTAATTGCTATTTAGCGTGTTTATGTTCTTCGCTGGCTGTTGAAGTACTTGCTTCTGTGCTTAGGACATTATCATCTTTCGTCAAGCCCTTCCCTGTAGTTTCTTTGAGGAACAGCTCTATGGCCTTCTCTTTCGCGGTTTCTTGATTTTTTAATCTTCGGATTTTTCGCTGCTCTTCTTGCTCGTTGTTGATATGATCCTGAGTGGCCTGGCACTCTCGCGCAGTGATCCGATCTCCCTTGATTTCCATTACTCCCTCAGGTGTTGGAAATCTGAGATATTGGTGGTACGTTGCCGCAACTCCTTTGATCTTATGTATCCATTTTCGTCCAATAATAGCGTTGTAGGGGGAAGGGGTGTCCACCACACTGAATCGGGTTTCCAGTTTCATGGGCCCTGCGTTAACCTGCAACACGATGTCTCCCAAGGGCTTCGTGGCTGCTCCATTGAATCCCTAGATGGTGTGATAAGAGGTCATTAACTGTTCATCATGGAGCTTCATCCGTTTGAATGCATCGTAAAATAGGACGTTTACGGAGCTTCCCCCGTCTATGAGGATCTTCTTGAGGTTACATCCAGCTACTGGTAGTGTTAGGACCAAGGGATCGTTATGGTCTTCCATATCTTCTTCGATATCCTCGGCGTCGAAGATGATAGGAGATTCCATCCATTCTTCGTGTTCGTCCACCACTATCCCATCGACCTTATATAATTCGCAGCGGTCTTCGAATTGCTTCCGTAACCTCTTTCCTATCTGCGCTGTAAGTGAGGGTCCTGTGGATTCAGAACACGAGATGGTGTTGATTGTTCAGTTTCCTTCCGAAAGTTGGACTGGTTTGGTTCGCTTAGATCTGTCCTCGGTAACATCCTTTCGTACGTAATTTTTGAGCTCTCCCGCACCAATAAATTTTTGGATCATTATTTTAAGGTTCTTGCACTTTTCGGTCTGGTGTCCGTTGAAACAGTGATATTCACAGTAATCTTTAGACTTCTCGGATCTCGGGGGCTGCTTTCCCTTAGACCATGGGCACTCCAAGTTTTCCCTCCCTTTGATCTCTCGTAGGATACGAGCATAGCTAGCGTTGAGTTTCGTGTAAACTTGATCTTCGAATTTTCGGTCACCTGCTCTTCGTTCATCCCTTCGTTCCTTCCTATCTTCGTGAGGTCTCTCACCTGAGCAACTCCTTTTGGCCCCATTGGTTTGTTCCGCTGAATTGGTGCGGTGAGACCTCTGTGGATATGCCCTCGGGTTTTCCCGTTGAATTTTTTCAAGTCGAGCGTGCTTTTCGATAATTATTCGAAGATCTCCCTCTGTCTTAGGCACGCTCCCATGAATTTCAACAAATAGGGGACTCATTCGTTCTAAACCCCATTTGTAGCAATTGATGCTTACCACTGGGTCCACGCTCCCTATGGCTTGGCAGATCTTGTGCCATCTGTTAGTGTACTCCCTCGTGGTTTCCTTGTAGCCAATCGCTAGTGAAAAGAGCTTATCTATTCCGGTGTTTACAGTCTTGTTGTACATGTACGTTCTTAAGAATTTCTCTGCGAGTTGGTCGTATGAGTGGATGGAGTTTGGTGGCATATTATCGAACCATGATAACGTCGATCCCTTCAGGCTTGACGGGAAGTATCTGCAGAGTACGGCGTCGTTCTGACCCCATCTAGCTAAGACACGGTTGTAGTACCGAATATGTGCAGCAGGGTCGCTGGATCCATCATAGCATTCGAACGTTGGGACAGGGCATTTTAGTGGGATAGGGGTGTTGGCCAAGCGATGAGTTAAGGGCGTGGAGTTAGCTTCTCTCATGACCTCTTCTAGCCTCCCCCCGCCTTGTTTATTTTTTAATTGCCTGATCTCGGCCATCATCTCATCTCGTAGTTTTTCCATTGCGCGGTGGTGCTCTAAATTCTTCTGCTCGTTACCGTCTGACTCTCCATCGTCATAATCCGGGTCGGATACGCTACTTACCCTTGTCGCGTCTTCATTAGCTGTTATGACGACTCTACAGTCTCGGTTTGGCTCTGGTGCTTTGGAGTTTGCTTCATCAAGTTGTTGGCTAGTCTTCGTGCTTAGAGCAATCCGCTCCTTTAAATCTTGATTTTCTCTGTCCAACAGGGCTACAACATCTGCGTAAACCTGCTGGCTCTTCTTCAGTTCCTCAAGCTCAGCCATCAGTCGGTGTGATTGGTTGGACCCCTGATTGGGAGTTCCAGCGCGTGCTACTACAGCCATGGTGCCGCCCTCCTCCATGGTCTGCACTAAAGGAGGCAGGGGTTCAACTTCGGTTGCTGGCATTTCCAAATTGGGGTGAGTGCCCTCTGCGGTGCTAGAGCCGACTGTATGGTTTGATTTTGATCATTTGTTGGTGGCATTCCAAAAGTTAGAAGGTGCACGGGTTGGAATGTTCTGGATTCATCCACCCTTTCTCTTGGTTGATTAAGTTGATTCATGGCGCAAGTATTGCTAGCCTCTGCAGCCTTCGGGACTACCGCAGCCGCACCGTACTTTGTCGCTGCTGCTCTGAGAGCCGCCGCTGAAACTGAATTAGAGTTCATAGGTGAAGTGATTTCCGCAGTATCTTGCCTTTGACTGGTCATTTTAGCTTTATCTCCTTTCTGCTTGCTTCGGGTGATGACCGGGGTTGTCCTGGGTGTTTCTTTTGAAAAAGGTTTGGATTTTCCTGCTTCCTGCGTCTTTTCCATCACGTTTCCTTTAGTTGACAATGAAATCTCGCCGAAACTCGCCTTCTTTACTCACAATACGTTCTTTCTGCACAAGGCATTTCAAACAAAAAACGGGTATATCCGCGTGAAGCGGGTTAGTTGGCGAAATACATTCTTCCGGGAGAGGATTAATACACGCAAGCTACAATATACGGGTTAAAGTTTTATTAAAGGAGATCCTTAGTATAAAAACTACGAAAAACCCCCCAGAGAGACGGGTTCGCACGAGATTTAAAGAAAATCGTAAATCCGCGGATTAGAACAATAAATCTTATCGAAGATAAAAGGTGGGTTTTTGAATACAATACAGTTAACAAATGATCTATACGGTCCGAGCTGATAAATCAGAGCAATCATATGCCAATTTAAAATGAAATCACAGGATAAGATAAATCTTTTACCGGGACGAAGTCCCTGTTTCTAGCGCCAAATTGTGAACACTCAAACCACGAAGGGATCCGACTTCTCACAATCAATCATCATCATCTAAGGAGATTGGTGATGATGATATCCAAGTGTTGATTCATTGTCTCAAAACCTTCGGGTTTATCATAGCCTCATCTAACAACTCCATGCGAGGCGTTTGCGCACGGGATATAAGTACAAGCAAAGAAAACAAAACGTATAAGTAAAGATCCATGGGGCTAAATAAATATAAAATGCTGAAATGTAAATAAGACCAAGGTTTACGTGGTTCAGCACTAAGGCCTACGTCCACGGGGTTTGTTGTTTTACTATATTCTTCACCGTTACACGAATAGTCGAATGACTTTTGGGTTTACATGTTTCTCTCCTCTAAATGATTAACTTACACTTGCAAACTCTCTCTCTCTCCTCCTCCTTTCCTTATTCTTCGATCCCCCTTCCTCTTGGTGGAGACGGGGTATTTATAAGGTTAGAGTGTGGGACCCATCTCTGATGACCGTTGGAACCTTATCTTCTTGTGTCCTTGCGTCTATCACGCAGAGGTCTGCGTTTTCCCTTTGATCCCGCAGAGGCATCCACGCTCGTTCCACAGGTTGATCGACACGTACACTGCTCAGAGTGTTTAATGCGGGTAGTTGAGGAGTCTGCTCGTGTCAGACAAGTGTCTTCTGCCCCTGTCACGTCCGTGTCAGCTAACTTTCTCTCCACCGTTGATCCTAGCTTCTCTTTTGGGGATGCGATAAAGTAACTCCTCGGGGTTTATTTGGTGTTTCGTAGCGCATCATGTTTTGATGTTTTGGTCTGCATGCTTTCCACGTATCTTTTTATATTCACGTGTCTGATAGTGAGATATATGTGTACACAATGTGTGTGTAGAATACAATGTTTAAACCTCTATTTATATAGGTATAAGACTTGGTGTCTAAGATATGTAAACCTTAAACTTAGACACAAAGGGCATCTTAGTAAATAAAGTTGGTTTATAACATAAAATCCCTTTTTTGTATAAATAAATAAATATTTCTCTTAATTAAAGTAATAAATTTGTATTTCTATTAATAAATAATTTTGATAAAAACTGAAACAATATCAATAGATATTAGTTGCGATAGTAGGTTGTGGAAGCGATGGCGGAGGTTAAATGAATCACTAATTTAATATTATCAGTAGATATTAGTTACGGCATGGGTTGATCCCTATACACAAATAAATAACCACTAATTTTAGAAACAAGTACAAGAGACATGGATCTTCCGGTAACTCATATAATGGAACAATTTATGTTTTGTTTATGCAATCCCATTAAGCAAAATCATTACTAATACTTTGTTACTTCACTTTCTTATTATTATCATCAAAAATTAAAGCACGGTTTGGATAGTTTTTCTATGTAAGTGGTGGTTCAGATTTGTCCTCACAAGAGATAAATCTAGCTAGGGATGTAATCGTTTGTCATAAGTGATAGTTGTGATTGGGATTTAAAATGCATCTAATGGACAAAATTTATCATGTAATTAAGGTTCCATAATTCTTCATAATAAATACTCTATTAATTTGCCATGACAATATTTTATTAAATTTCAAATTAAAAATGATAATATATAATTATTCTACTAATGATGATAATAAATATATTTTTTATACTCTGAATTAGTTTGATATTGATGCGAGCTTTACAAAAGTGCTTTTCCGATGTACGTTATTGGGCCGACCTATGTAAAAAAAACCAATTAATTGGTTGCCGATGTACGTTACTGTGCAAGCTCTGTAGAAAAAAGAAATTGAATGGTCGGAAATTATAAACTAAAGCTAAAATTTATTCTAATATGAAATTATCAGGTTTAGCTATAGTCAGTAAGAAAATGACAAAAGCAGACATATATGTAATATTAAATTTACTAATTAGTATTATTACTAAAAAGTATTATTTTCCTTAACCACTTTTTAAAAATCAATAATTGCTTAATATTTATTGTTGATAAATTAAAGTATATTTCAGTCATAAAGTATAACATAAAATGAAGCTTGAAAATAAAAAATAATTATCTTTAAAGAATAAAATATAACGAATAAAAATTGGTGATATATATCAAGGATAATTGTTGTCAGTTATAAAAAAAAAAAATGGGATAGAATTGGAAAATAAAACATGAAATTAGGGTGAACTATAACATTTGCTTTTGAAGCTTTTAAAAGCTCCTTCTCCCCTACTTTTAAAATTATAGATTTTGGAAGTGTTTTGCATAAAAAACACTTTATGAAATCTTTGCTAACCATTAGGATGAAAAAATATTGCTATAAATATGTTTTCAAAGTACTTTTTTTTTGAAAGAAAAAAGCAGTATCAAACTTAGTTAGATTGGCTAACAATTATATAAGTGGGACATAATGACGGTGGCAAGTATTGGTGCCCAGTGAGTAATTTCACATCGTCTCACGTATTTCTTGATAAATGGTTTCACGTTATTTTTATTCAATGATGATGGATAACGAAGCTTATTGTTAGTAGAGCGTATTGTTATTAGGTTAAGTACTTAACGATTTGACTTATTAACTAATCATGATTTTATTATTTTTATGCAACGAATAACCTCACATCTGGAAGCGTAATGTATTAGAATGTAATGGCTGACCCGCTACCGATAATGTCCTCACTTAGCCACTGCGGTCATCTGACAGTATGTGGTTTTCTACAGCCGCCGTTGCGGTCATCCAGGAGCAGCTTCTCAGGAGGTCACCCATCCCAGGATTACTCAATACCGACCATGCTTAACTATAGAGATTTTTCGCCAAATATGAAGCCAATTATGCTGAAAAGGTCTCGGTGTTAGGAAAGGACAAACCATTACCTATATTCTATTTGACGAATCCTACCTGCCGAGTCGGAGTACTATAATACCACCAACTTAATTTGGAGCCGTCTTCGGCTCTGGAATATGTTCAATCCTTGACCCCTGGCATTTTTTGTCACTCATGAGACCCTTTCCCGACACAATCCGTCAAGCATACTCTTTCACTCTCGACAGGTAACCCGTGGTCAACTATAATTCTATTTGTAAGGACCTGATCCTCCGTGAATATTGTCCCCACTTAATCACTGCGGTTATACGACAGTTTGAGATTTTCAACTGACACTGATGCGGTCATCCATCAGCAGTTTTCTGGGAGGTAGCCGTACCTAGATTACCCTCACTCGAGAACGCAAAATACAGTGTTTTTTACCAAATCTGGATCCAACTATGTTGAAAAGTCCACAATGTTACGAAAGGACAAGTCATTACCTATATTCCATTCGGTGAACTCTTCCTGACGAATTGAATTATGTACATAATATATCTGAGAAATTTGAAAAACTAGAAATACATCGTATATGATTAAAATGGTTGTCATCAGAAATTACTTAACATTTTAAAATATAATAGCTTAAGTGAATGAATTAGATTTTTATTATGTCATTAAAATAGTAAGAACATAAAATACGTTATGTATTGTTGATTCAATTCCAAGTTTTACTCTTTTCAGACTATTCTTAAAGGAGAAAAATAACAAGGATCCTAACATTGTTAATATCTACACAATTATTCTTGAGAAGAATGAGTTCAGGTTCTGCATTTTTTTTACAGCTTACATAGTTTAATGTTTTGGTTCCGCTCGGTTGTTGGAGTATGTGGCGCGATAAACCGCATATGTATAGCTAGGGATATTCCCTCATGGAATAAAGAGGAGTACATGGAGGTTAATAAGTTTGGGCATCTCCATACATAGCACCAAGGCATTTTAGTTAAAAACCCCACACCTCTTATACCAACGTGGTCAAGTGGGGTTCGAGGTTATGCGGTCGGGCCCTGAGTAGTGTCCGATGATCCATGAAGATCCTAAAAATTGGTATCAGGTCAGAGCCCATGGTTGGTCTACTGTCCGAACGTAGAAGTGGTTGTGGATGTCACCCGTTTTAGGGCGCAAGTGGAGTCAGACTCAAGGTGAAACAGATAAGGCCCAAAGTCGAACTAGCGCTCAAGGTGGAGTTAGTGTCTCACCCATTAACTCAGGTGGAGCAGGGTTCTAGCTCAAGGTTGAGCTGATGCTTAAGGTGGAGTAAATGTCTCACACATTAAATCTCAAGTGGATAAGGGTTCTAGGTGGGCAAGAAAATGCTCAAGGTGGAGTTAGTACTTGCCTTCTCATTAACTGAAGGTGAAGTAGGATTCCAGGGCGCATAGTGACAATAATCATGATCGATGGGTAACATATACAGATGGTAATCATATGACGGAGTCTGATTGGACTTGTGAAGTGGTTAAATCTCGCCAAGATGGAGATTATTGGAGTATGTGGCGCGATAAACCACATATGTGTAGCTAGGGATAGTCCCACATGGAAAAAAGATGAGTATATGTGGAGCTTAATAAGCTTGGGCATCTCCTTACGTAGCACTGAGGTCTTTTAGATTAAAACCGCATACCTCTTATCCCAAAGTGGTCAAGTAGGGATAACATCAGTGTTATGTGGTTGGGCCCATATATAGTAGGTTCATATGGTCCATGAAGATCCTAACATTGTTCACTAAAATAAGGAAGATGCAGAAAGGTAATACCATTTCAATGGATCAATAAGCTATCTTTGTAAACTAAAAAACATATAAAATAATATTTTTTGGGGGGACAAAATATGTGAGAATTAATTCCGATATAATTTCATGGCTGGCTTGAGGATGCAACTCGAGAAAGAATGAGCATGGTATACCTGAATGTCAAGGAGAAAAATGATGAAAAGGATTTGTGGAGTGAAGAGTAAAAATATTTATCAGGTTTTTCTTTACTTTTGTAATGATAAGAAGGGTAAACTTGATATTAATAAATATTATATTTAATATTCATATGTCAGAAAATGCATAACTAAATAAAAATTATGCTCGTGGCGCTACAGCACGGGTTAAGCCCTAGTAAAACAATAAAAGAGAAAATAAAACAAAAGATAAACATCACTTTCACCTTCTCTCTTCACTTTCTCTTTCTCCCTCATTTTTCTTTTAAAACAACAAAAGAAAATCAAATCCCTTTTACCTATCACTTTCACTACATTCTTCTCATGATTTTATTTATATTATACAAGAAGATAAAGATAAAATTATATGATTTATTATGCTTGGAAAAATGAGTTTCACTTGAGTCAAGGTTTTTGGAAAGCTATTTGAGGTAAGAGTTTCTACCTAATATCAAAATCAAAACCTATTTTAGCATTAAAATTATTAATTTCTTTTTGATTTTCATGTTAATAATCATGATGTTTGTTTTAAATTTATTGCATTATTTTTTTTGTGAATAAATTGATTTATTTATGAATTTTATGTATTGATTATTAACCATTATTGGTAAATTATTATAAATTATTATTTTAATATTTAATCTAGATAGTAATGTTTTTCACAATATAGAAATTATATCAATGCATATTTATTGAGTTTTGGGTTATGAAAATGGATTTGGTGCATTATATTAGTGAATGAAATTGAGTTTAGATTTGCGAAAGTGAGTCTAATGCATTAGTGAATGTATTTTCACTTCGCTTAAGTCTTTGGAATTCCAAGCAAGGTTTGGTGCATGTAGGATTAAATGCACTGATTTGAAATGAGTTATAGAAAAATATGTTTATGTCTGCTGCTGAAATGTCAGGCCTTTATGGAATCCCACCACTGGTGGCTACCCTGGGAAGACTGTTCGGGGAACAATAATGGTCTGTTTACCGGAATAACTCTGACAACTAGATTAAGAATCATTTGAAGAAATAAAAAGAAGACTGTTCGGGGAATAGTAATGGTTTGTTTACCGGAATAACTCTGACAACTAGATTAAGAATCATTTGAAGAAATAAAAATAATATTGTTTGGGAATAGTAGTGGTTTGTTACTGGAATAACTCTGATAACTAGATTAAGGATCTAGAATTTAAGGTTGAAGATTTTGGGTAACAAAAATGTTAAGTATTTCCGATTGAGAAATGGTAGGTATTGTTGCTAATTTTTATGCATGGGTCTAATTATTGCATCTGTTGCATTTGTTTGATTTTCTACGCACTCTATTATTTTTTGAAACTTCCTACTGGGATGTGGTTTTCTCACCCCTTTTTTCTCCATTTCCACAGAGAATGACGAAAGACTAGCTGTAAAAGAAATTATCATATATCACGGGGATTTGGGTATCGCATTTTGAATTATTCCAGAGTGTTGGTTTGTTTTAATATACTTTGATTTTGTAATTATTATTTTACCGTTTTGTAATTTTGAAAGTAATATTATATTTCATTCAATAAATTTCATTTGAGTTGAGTTTTGTATTTTATTAAAATCTTTTGAAACGAAAAATATGGTTCTACACGAGTGGCGGTCCGGATATTTGGACTTGCTAGCTAGATCGGACCCGACCCACAAGGTCGAATCTGTGTCTGCTGGAGGTCCGAAAATCTGGGCTGTCACATAACTCATATTCAATCATCTTAAATTCTTGGTTTTCGGAAAAACAAGTAGCAGACAAAAAGAGTGAGAAAAAGAAGAGCAAAGGGGATCAGTAAGTGGAAAAAAATCCTTTCAATTTGGTTTGTTTCCTTGTTTTTATCATTAATGATGAAAAGACTTAGGTTTCGTTGATACCATATCTATCTGACATATGTTTAGTTGCATGTAGATCTATTTAGGCATCCCAGTTTATGATTAGAGAAACCATTTTCCTCTCTAAGGATCCGATTTTGTATTTGGGCAGACTTATACTCATAAAATCACTCTAACTTATTTTATTTAGCACTACCAAACAATTTTCAACTAAAAATGGATTAGATTGAACCCGAGAAAAATATTTAAACTGTCACATAAATTGGAATACTGAAAAGAAACTAGTTAATTTGCAGAACATAAATGATATACTCAAAAGGTTCGTAGTGTGAAAAACAAAGAAATGAATAACTAATAAACAATAACAATCAAAAAGTAAAAAGAGCACTTTCCTTGATCACCATTCAGACAAGTCGCACCCATAAGTGTACCTTTGAATCTCCCGTCAAAAAAGTTGCATCAACAAAAATCATTGGTCGACAAATCTCATAACCTTCAATACAAGCACCCATTGCAATGAACAACCTTTCAAATGTGTTAGTGGCGTCGTTAAACTGAAAATCCACATAAGAGCTAGGATTTTTTTCCTTAAATGCATTAACCCACCAAACCATATCGGTGTAAGACTTTACATCATTGCCAAAAATATCTCAGTGTGAAAGATCCAACCCATGATATGCATGGTGATATTTGATATTAACCTCAGCCCCAACTTTTATGTAATCTGCAATCTCCCGGGGCTTGATAAGTGGGTTATGCATCACTCGTTCATGAATAAGGTTGTGTACCAGCTTCTTTGATACAGATGGACTTATCAACTTGACCCACCTTCATAAGTGTGCCTACCAACATACTTTTTTACCCTGCAACATCACAAGAAGAATCAAAAGCGACTGCATGGATCATCCATGTGCAGCGTACCTTACTGCATTTCATGTTGAACCTTTCTCGATCATTCTTCACTTTTGTAACACGATACCCAGTCCTCAAACAGTACTTTTGACAGTCTAAGCAAACATCCATATGAGACCAAGCAGACTACCCCTAGCTACTTAGTTTCCTCAGAATCCCTACACCTTTGACTTCGAGAGTCACACACATGAATAACAAGTCTTTTGGATCGTATTCCAAATAGCAAAGGAAGAATCTGTTTGGTAACCACTTTAATCAATCTTTGTTATAAAGATATGTGAGTTGTTGACAAAGTCTCTTCCGTTTAAACTAATAAACTCCTTTGTCTGGTTAGATCAATCTAAACTTTGATTACCGAAATAATCAAACTCTAGATCTGCAATCAATCAATATAGATCTCAAAGATAAACTATAAGGTGATGCCAATCTCACGCAACTAGTCAATCAAGTCTATCAAGGATAAACATGATTCTAGTTGGATCACAGCCGATCAAGTCTATCAGACTATTTTCTCTAACTTCCGTAAGAGAGGGCATAATCTGATACGAGCATATAATTCAGAATAGAGTTCGAATCTTCCCTTATTAGAGGTATCCAGGACACCTTCTGCTTGTTAAACACAATATTCTCCAATAAATTCTCTGTAAATTTTCTCATTCTTGGTGAAAAGAATTATATGAAGTTTTCTAGTTAAAAGATCTTGAAATATACAAGAGTATATCAGATTTGATATAGAATACTTTAGGTCTTTCATAGTTCTTCCGAGGAAATCATGAAAGATCTGAATTTATAAGACTTTGACCTCTTATAAAAAGAAACTTTTTATTCGAATTAATTGTAGATTTTTCGGAAATCTTTATTAAGAGGGAACAAATAGAATTACTCATATTGTTCAAACAAATCTCTAAAACAAGTATTTGGGTAAGAAGAAATTTGTTTTAAGTAACAGTGCATTATTTTTGACTGTTTTCCTCTTCCATTTCTTGAGATACGGTATATCATCATATTAAAAAAATAAAATAATGAATTTGTTCCTTTTAAAGGATAAGTAGCAGATCTTGCTCTTTTAAAGTTATTTTTCTTGTACCCCTTTTTAAATGACTTTAGTCCATAATGAACAGACCATGGATTAGCGTAGTAGTTACTTTATCTGTTTGTTGAGAAACAGGGATCAAAATTCTTCGTAAGAAACGAAGCTTTTTACAATTCCTTTGATACAAAACGAAGAGCATTTTGCATCATGTGAATCTTACACTTTCTCTGAAAATGATCTTTATTACCACAATAATAACAATGTTTAGTATTATAAAAATTATAATTTTTGTTGTTACCTTTCTGTGGATATTCTTGTGATGACCCTTTCATTTTCTGCACTTTTGGAGGCTTTGATCTCTTTTCTTTTGCAAAAGAGCTTTTCTTTAGTTCCAGATTTGATTGATCATCAATTGTTGGTTTGTCATCATTAGTTTCTCCACAACTACAATGAGTATCATTGACAATAGTGACCTCCGTTTGTGTAGAAAGACTAGAAGATTTGACAAATTTTATCTCTTTGTTATAGATTGAGGTATTAAAACCTTCATATCCCAAGGCACGTGTATCACATGACTTCTTCCTATTTCCAACAAAGAAGATAAATGGTTTGTGTTATCATTAAGTGTTTTCAACTTAGAGATTTATTCTTCTAATGATTTATTCTTATCAAGAGAAGAGTTGAGATTATCTTCTAAGTGCTCTATATGGGATAAAAAAGTACTATCTTTCTCCTTGAAGCACTCTTGCTGAGAATTAGATCTTGCATTAGAATCAGCAAGTTCTTCTTCCAAAAGATGAATCTTTTTGAGACTTACATCCCTTTCTTTCTCAGTATTTTCTGCCCGATAAAGTTCAGCACTTACTCTTTCTTCGAGACATAGTACTTGTTGAGAGAGATTTTCTTTCAACAAATCATGCTCCTTACCAAGATTTTCATACATGATAGTTTCGAGTTGTTCATGTTCAAGTGCTGAAAAGAGTTCATTAGAGCAATGAAAAAAATTGTCTGCTCAATTCTTCCAGTTCAGAGGTTTTTACACTTGACCGTCCACCATGAATTTCAAGCATAGAGCTTAGTAATATCTTGTGAGGGATATCTTCAATTCAGAAACATGAACTTGACAAGCTCTTTTGAGCACATATCTTGCAGTACGTTAATTGAGTCTTTTGACTTTTTTCGCAATCGCTTAGTCTTTGCTTGACCCATAATTTATAGGTTGGATCGCACCAAAAACATATTGTTAGATCTTTTCGTGTTTGCCTGCTCAGATACCAATTGAAAAAACGAGGGTACCCAAATACACCACAATCTTTTTGTTTTAACTTATAAGTCTTCTACCTAATGTGATCGTCTATGGACAGAGTCGAGACTATACGATAATTGGGTTTACACTTCGTGTGATTATCTAGATCAAGAAAATACAACAAAAATATAACTTGTGTGATTGACGATGGATACAAGATCGAGACAATACGGAAACAAAATGATAATAGGTTCGGTAATAACCAAACTCTATAGAATCACTATCAATTATTACGGAGTTAACGTACAAGTGTAATTTACTTTTAATTATAATAGAAACAATTATAATTGTGGAATATAAAAGTAAATGACACAACAAGATTTTATTAACGAGGAAACCGCAAATGCAGAAAAACCCCGGAACCTAGTAAAGTTTTGAATACTCTCAGAATTAAGATGTTATTCAAAATCTAATACCAACTTTGTATAATTGAGACTAAGCAGACTATCCCTATTTACTTAGTTCCCTTAGTATCCATGCGCCTTCGACTTTTAGAGTCACGCACGTGAATAGCAAGTCCTTTGGATCGTATTCCAAACAACAAAGGAAGAATCTGTTTGGTAATCACTCTTATCAATCTTGATACAAGATATAGATAAGTCGTTGACAAATTATCTTCTGTTTGATCTAATAAACTCCTTTGTCTAGTTAGATCAATCTAACTTTATCTACCGAAATAGTCAAGTATAGATTCACACTCAATCAATATAAATATCAAAAAGGAATATAGAGAATGCCGATCTCAAGTAACTAATCAATCAGATCTATCAAAGATAAAATGATTCTAGTTGGATCCCAGCCGATCAAGGTTTGTGCACTAAGTCCACAAGATACGAACACTAATAAGAAATCTTTTTCTTCTTCAAATCTTCTTTTATCTTCAAAACCTACACAATATCACTTGAATCTCTTGTGATCAATCACGCACAGAACGGAGTTTGTTAACAATGGATTATCATAAGACGTCTTTAGATCTAACAACAGTTCTAAAGATCCCGTCGATACTTTTATCTAATATGAGTGAATCTTATATTAGAAGAGAAGATTCTCAAGCATAAAAAAACTAGGTGCAATCAAAGTTTCAACAACCGTTAGTCAATCAAATCAAATCAAAAACTAATAACACTGTAATTATCTAGTTTCCCACAAACGGTACTCGCAGAGCTTCTTGATCCCACCGAAGTCTTTAAACGAGTGGTCGTAAGAGATTTCACCTAATTAGGATACTTTCCTCTCCGAATCAATGGCTCCACTAGAAACAACAAGAAATGAAGTTTTCCTGGCTTTTAAGATAGTTTGCTAGATATGCAAACTTAGGTATTTATAGACCAAGGATGTTTGGACACCAGGGGATTTCGAAAAACGAAAATATTCTCAAGATATGCAATAAATGCCCAAATTCGGTTTTCATAATTCCAATAAATGTTGGTCCAATATTTCTCGAAATCTCTCAATGGAAAATTTCCGATTAGTAAATACACATTACTAATTTTTATTCTCTAGAGCTATGCATTAATTGCTGGTAATTAAAGCATATAAAATTAAAAACCTTAATTAAGAGATTCTTAATTTATTTCGGCACAGGATCACCTTGAGTACCAAGGAATATCTTTGAACAATAAATGATAAAAGTTACTGCTCGTGTTCAAAGTATGTTGACATCTTTTCACTGCAAATCCTTATTTCATATTTACATGGATTTGCTTCTTGGAATCAGTTGTACCACACTTCCAAACAAGTTTAGAATTGGTTTGCCATTATTCCAAGACTACTATATGATTGGTCATACCAAATCACAATGGTTAGTTGTGAATGTTCCTTCCAAGTCACATACATGGGTTCGCATCGGTTATACTAATCACTGGGATTGGTTATACCTAAATATGGTATCTGCTTGTGATCAGCCACACCAGTCACAGGATCGGTCACACCAATTACAAGGATCGATCATACCATCTCATGGTGAGTACTTAGGATTAGTTACACCAATTACCAGGACCGGTCATACCAAATCATAAGTATAAGCATTGTGATCTGCTATACCAAGATACATAACCTGAGCTAAGATCAGTTCTACCAACTCACACATATCGGTCATCCAAAGATATGCAATGAACATCCGGACCAATAAACCTATTGATTTCCCTTTTAATTCATGAAACATGTTCATGAATGTACTTCCTTTAAACAAATGTAAAATATTGTTTCCTAGGATGAAATCTTCACCATAACCCATTCACATAATCATAACACTATATACAAGATTATATCGATGTCATATCTACGAAGTTCAAAAGATAAGCGTTATGCTTCATAGTCTAATTCATTAATACTATGATCATATTATTATGACCATGTCACATTACTAGAGTATTATATATAATATGTACATTATATATAGCTTCACAGTTATGTTTTCAATATAACACAACTTGAAAGATACGTTAGGAATGAAACAGTTCAAGTCAATATTACTAACCTTAAGTGGAAGGATGATACCGTCGTTGTAGTTTGTTACTTCTTCACATTCTTCAGGTCTTCGGAGTAATACTTGTATGTCTCAACATTCCTAGACTTTCTAGTCTAACCTAAAAGAAGTTGACTCTAGTATTTAATCAAGTGACTCTGGATGAGTTTTGATACTAAAATATGACAACCAAATTTAACATACCAACGCTTGGTGAGTTCAACCGATCTATGCTCTAACATGCGATAAACTATGATAAAACTCAGGAGGACGAGTAACCACAATTTGGATAACTAAAATAAGATAGTCAAAGTTTGTATATTATCGGTTGGGCTCACAGACGGAAAAGTCTGTAATATGTCCAGTGATTCACGGATTGTGTTAGAGAAGGTCATTTTTCCATATTAGGTATTGACTACTTACTCTCATCTCCTTAAGAAAATTCGGTTCCATGACTCCTGTAACAAGAGGTATCACCAAGAAGGATGCAGTAGAAGCTGTCAACGTCTACATGTGTGAAGAAATCAAATCATCAAGGAACCAAAAGAAAAAATCAACCGGAGATAAAGAAGGTTCTTTCTCAACTTGTCTTTTATCAATTTGTCGACAAGATAATGATTTTAGGGATAAAATGAAGAACTTCGTATCTAAGAGAAATTATTTGAAATTTCAAATCAACCGCTCTTTAAATGAGATAACTTACTATGAACACTCACTGGGGCAATTGAAAAATACACTGCATAAACTGAGGACGAAACTTAGTGAGTTAACAGACATCTCTGAAGACTTAGATAAACTAAATGATCCTATCATTAATTATTTTTTCAAAAATGAGAAGGGATTATTGGCTCAGGCTATTAAAAACCTGATGCATTACTAGAAAACTTCTTGTGAGAATTTATTCTCACCTTGAGAAGGATAACTAGGGTTTGGTATAGAAAAAATTGTGACTACACAAGCTATTTCCAACATTTTTCATCTTGCATGTTTTAAGATTTTATTCATTTAAATTATAGAGTTTTTGGAAGATGAAATTGCAGTATGTAATCATTATTGGTTTAACTATTGCAAAAGTCTTATGAAATATATGTGCCTTTGTGTTTTCGTGAATCGAGCTGATATTTCATATATGCTTATAAGTTAAATCTACTATGTTTTTATAAAATGAAAATATAACAAACTCTTTGAGAACTTTTCTCGCAGTATCAATCTACTCGTGATCACACTTCTATGTTATTACTGCCAGACACACTCCGTAAGATTTTCTTATGTTGAGTCTGTTTATGGGTGAAAACTATTTCTGCTGGTTTTGGTAATTTTGGGGTGTGTGGATGAGAAATGAATTTAAACCCTAAATAAATGCACTGCACGGGAGTGCTTTCCGATTCGATAGATCAATCTATACAATTCTGTCCTAAACCAAGAAATGGTCGTTCCAGACTTGCTTCAGTCACAAGGTGAAGGAGATGGGGTTGATCTTAGGGAGGGAAGCGAAGAAGGTGTTGAGATTGTGAAGGTGTTGGTTGTTTATGACTTGTATCAGAATATCGAACCGGCTTGCAATAATGTAAGCAATCAGCTCTGGATGTTTTCTGGATACGGATGACAACACTTGGTTTTTCTGAGTTCGTTTGTTCGTGTTGTTTGGAAATAGGTAAAGGACCTATTTATACAAGTCATTGAGCACAACCCTCATCTTGTAGGAAGTGGAGTGATGGAGTAGTGGGGACGTGTAGGTGATTGTCACACGATCACGTCTTTGCCCACTTCTCCTATCATCGCTAACCGTCCATGCCTCCTGACACGTTCTTGTAATGGCGCGTTGCACGCTGCACGCTGTAAACCGCCAGAACAATACCCCAGTAAGCATCCCCCAGTTTGTGACATGTTTGATGTCTCGAGTGATTGGATCGTGGGACCCACAGGATGTAGCATACGGTGCTAGGTTAAATAACTGTGTTATTTAGGAAATCGATATTCATGAAATATCGTGTATACTCTATGCATGTAATGCATCAAATGTATGAAGCATCGTTGTTTTAAAGCTTAATGAAGTAAGTCGCGATTAAGCATCTTAAAACAGCTGCATGCCTATCCATATTTAAGTGATGGTTTGGAGGCCGCATGGGCGGGCCCTCCTTTGGCCAATCACTCCATGTGATAGAGTGATGGATAGTGATCACCACGACGTCTCATTGGATGTTTAACTCCCAGCCTAGGATGCCCAACCAAGATGGTAGATTTGGACGGTCGAGATGATCTATGACACTCATTTGCGACCGTCGATGGAGTTTTAGGGTTTTGAAGAGGTGCGCAAGTATCACTCTTCTGCTTGACCGAAACCAAGCATGGACGATGTTTTTGGTGGGACCGACCGGGCATGCGTGTAGATAGCTTGTCGGTGTACATGTCCATGCTGTCTCGTCTCACGAAGGTGCGATCTAGGCCACTCAATTTGACTGGCAAAGGTGAGTGGTTGAGATCGATTTACGACAGAAATCCATTGCCGCAAAGGATTTGGAAGCTGCACGGCATGCCATTTTCGTGCACACGTTTCGAGGCCGTCGAGTCCTAGTCTACCTAGGCCGACCAGCTCCACGGAAAGGTGAGCCCACGGTGATCATGTTGACATGCGTGGGACCTTTTAAGTCTATATCTACACCCTCCATCCAAGCTTGCGAAGATGGATGGTCGAGATCGAACTGTGACAGTTATGTAACGCCGCAAACCCTAATTAGGGTTTTAAAACCGCCACGCACACACGACTTCGACCAAACGGTTTGGCAAGTTATGCTCCTCTTTTGGAGGGACCGATTGTGTAAGGCCCATGTTGGGCCGACGGTGAACGTGTGTGTACCTCTCCAATGGTCTTAGGTGTAATCTAAGCCATCCAAACATGCTGGTGAAGTTGGATGGTTGTGATCAATTTAAGACATTAGTGGAATTCTCGTGACCCTTGCAAATCATCACACCATCCATGTTTCGCGCATGCGACCGTGGCTGCATGACCACGCCGTGAGCAAACCGATCAGGTAGGGATAAAGTGGGCCCGCTAATGTGCGTGCTAACGCCTCTTCCATCTTTCATGGTGCGATCTAAGACGTCCGATCAGGCTAGTGAAGTTGTACGATCACAATCATTTTGAGATTGTCTTAAGCAGTCATGCTCGTTCGAGATTTTTCCAAAGCAGCGTGGCCACCCTATTTTGGGGTTGGCGTTCTGGCACGCTGAGAAGAGGAGTATGATTTTCGACCGGCTAGGGCACAAACATACCTGCTGGTGGTCATCACGGTGATATCCTGCTCCTGCTGGGGTTCGTCTAGGCTGGTTAAATCATGCGGCCAACTTGCGTGGCCGTGATCGTTTCTGAGACTGACACGGACAGTCCATATTTGTCTTAGGGAATTAAACAGGCTCGATCGGGCTAAGCACGCCGATACGAGATTCTCTTTGTCAGAGAATGGTAGGGCCTACGGGTATTTCGTGCATGCCTCATTATTGAAACTTGGATATTCGTGTTACTCTGCTGAGAGTAGACACTCAGTCGTCATGCCGCACCAATAATGAGAGTCCTGCTGAGAACAACACAGGAAATACAAGGAAACTCATGCATCAATTCATGATTCTATAAATACACAGAATATTTGGGATTATTGCTACATGCACCATTCTGAGTGAATTTTATATTTTTATAAAATTGCTTCAAATAAATAAAATGAGAGGATTCATGCACTCATGGTTTGTCAAATGGCTTTAACCTTTGCAGGGTGTCATCATATTAAATTTGGTTTTACGATTTTATCCACGAACTAAAATCCACCATCAACAGAGTCATACCGATTAAAATTATCTCTTTGTTCATAACTGGTGTTGAGATCAATTTAAGTCGACGTTCAGGATACACATCCATGTTAATTGTTAATGTCCAACAAAATCCTTCTTTTTCACTAAAGAAAGGTCACTCGTGTTGTTCTCTTAGGAATGCCATCAAATAGATGAGAGTTCTTAAATGAACTTATGTTTAATTTCTATATATTTGTGGGGTATGTGGATGTGGAATTGACAGAGGATGCTTGTATCTTAAATATCCTAGATGAGCATTAAGTATTTTCTTTGTATGTGATATCATCTAAATAAAGTTGATATGTAACACCTTTGAATCCTGAAGTGTGTTTTGGTTGAATTCATTAGGATCACATGATTTTCGTACCTTTGCCAATTTTTATTGACAAAAAAGGTGAGAATTAATTAGTAGTTTCGCACTACATACATATGGTTTACGGATTATTATGTAAGGAAGAGTGAATCAATAATCTATAGGTCTCACCTATCATGAAAAGATGTAAGTATTGATTAACGGGGGAGAAACATATCACTGTAGTATTACGTTAAAGTTGTGATACAATTGAGCTTTGGAGAAGATAATAATACTATGTATCTGTATAGAAACGATTGAGAATATTTGTTTTCGAAGTTGTTATCGCTACAGATCTTCAACAACAACGATGGTGAGTTGAACACGTTCAGAATCATTTCAACTTGAAGTAATAAAGAATTCAAGGAGTTGAAGAAACCAAGGAAATCAAGGCATGATGGATTCAAGGAGTTTTTATTTTTTATCCATATGTATTGATAAATTTTGTCACTAAAGTTGACAAAGGAGGATATTTTTAAAGTATTTCTCGGTCGAACTCACAAGTGTTGATATCTCAAGCTTTTTGTCAAATTTATTTGTCAAAACTATATCTTGATTTCTAGTCTACAATTAGTTAAGTCTCGGACTAGGATAAAAGTGTAATTCAGAGAAGGACATCACGGAAGTCATCATTGCGTTCTACCGTTTGAAGGCGAAGATCAACCGAAGCTTTTGGAGAACTTCTTCAACAAAAGTTAAGTGAAGACTGAACCACCTATTTCTCAAGTTATTCATATTTCTATCTATGAGACGTTGTCACATAACTAACTATACTATCTTAAGCATATCAAGAATTTTGAGTCAAGTTTATCTTGGTAATTAGTTCTCGAAATAAGACTAAGCTTAATGAACATTTGTCCATACTTGATGAATTTCGGTTAAGAACAATTTATTATTCGCAATCAAAATTATGATTCAAGATTATCATCCGAAAATAGCCTGGAACAATAATATGTGTCATTGATGTTATTTGAGAATGTTTCGAATTGATTTAGAGAGAAATATAGAACTACTGTAAATTTGGATATAAGACATATATATATATGTAAATTTGTATATAAGTTCATATATATATATATATATGTAAATTTGGATATAAGACACATATGTATATATATGTATATATATGTCTTACAAACTAAGAAACTGCTAAAAGTCTGATTTATGGTATATGTCGACAAAAAGATTTATGGTATGCATATTCGTATGCACACCTTTAATAGTCTATGAACTAGTGAACCCGGATCAGTACACAAACCAGTAAGCGTACTAGAAAGGAACTGTTGGTCCCGGAACCGGTTTGGTATTCATACTGGTACACGTACAAAAAAAGTTCCGCGAACTCCGGAACTGAATGTTATTGTCTTAAGGTATCCATACCGGTACACGTACCAGAAAAGTTCTATGAACTCCGGAACTTGGTTGTGTTTTAAAAGTATACATACTGGTATACATACTATGACTTAACTGTTCACGAATGGGTTTAGTATTTGTACCTTGTACACCTACTTACCATGTAGATTAAATTCATATGTACATAAATTATTTCTACGAGATAATTAGCATTTAAATATTTATTAAAAACACCATAGACATATTTGATCATATGTTTGTGACTCGAGTTAAGTCTTAAGTGTTATATGAAGATGCTCAAGATTATAGTTCAGTTGGCTACCTTCGACTAACCATTCATGAGCGTGGTCTTTGTACATGGTTCGTTTACGGTTCATCCTAACCAGAGTGTATTTTTTTTTATTTAAAACAAATTCAAAGATTTATCTAACAATGGATATTGTTTGGTTGGTTCCAAAGTTATCTTAGCTTAAACCTAAAGCAACCTATGCTTTGAATGTCTATAAAAGGGGAACCTCAAGCAACTAGGATCTTTGAATCCCAAAAATATTTTTCTTGGTGTGTCCTAGTTGTAAACTAGAGTCATCCTCTTCCTAAAACCCTTCTAGGGTTTAACGACTAGAAAGAATTCATAGGGATTCGTGAAGCCAGGTCCAGCTATTGTTTATCTTGATAGCTCGAGTATCCTGATCTTGATTTGATTGTTGGGCTTGCTCCATCAATCAAAATAGATAGAAATCATCAAGGCTCTCTTCGTCTTAGACTTTGTTGATTCCACAAGTTCTATACTTGTGAGATGAACAATAATCTAGGATGCTCTTCGGGAAGGATAAGTCCAGATTTTGATGTTAGCTAGACTTTGTCTATTGCTATCGATTTCCAGTCTCACCTTGATCTTCTATCAAAAAGAAAATCACACATATAGGATTATCTGTGGGAGGCACATTGGTTTAAAGTCTTCAATTGAGTTGAAGCAACTCTTAGGCTGTAAAGGACGTCAGCTAAGGGAATCAATTGTGAGGAGTTTTGCTGAGATTCAAGAGGCGTAAGGAATGCGACTATAACTGAGTTACTGCGAGGGTTTTCTTTAGGTATCAACTACATGTCAGTACGAAGTTAATTGGTAGTTATCTAGTATCTGTAGAGGCTTCAAACAATTTGGTGTTCAATCTGGACTAAGTACGGGGTTTTTCTGCATTTGCGGTTTCCTCGTTAACAGAAATTCTGGTGTTTGTGTTGTTTCTTTTTCCGAATTATATTGTTTATTTTTATAATTAAAATATCACAGGTTGATTGTGAGAGATAGAGATATAACTCTGAATATTATTCCTTGATTGAGATTCATTAAGTTGAATTCTTAGGATTATATTTAAGTTTGTCCATACGGGTTGTCTAAGAAAAAATTGGTGGTGTATTTTGGTATCCCCGCGTTTTCACTTTGTGAATGTTGAGTGTCTCACTATATTTGGCTCAATCAAAGAACCTATTACAGAAACAATTTATGCCGAAGTTTCGGATGAGAAAGTATAAGGACTTTATGAATTCTAGAGAGTGGGGCATTCTCCATGAAAGCTCTTTCAAGGCTACTACGGACCTTGTAAAGCTATTTTATGCCAATATGAATGAAATGAATTTCGAAGGGTGCAACTTTCGTACTATGATCGGTACAAAGTGTTTTGATGTTAACAAACAAGTTATTTCGGAACTAATAATTTACCCTGATCAGAGATATCGTGTCGATAACAACACCATTTCTTCTGTAATAGGTGAAGTATGGTCAGGTAATTTTATTCTTATCCATAATGTTGAGTTTCATCTCAAGGTTTTGGGAAACTGGATTCTGCAAATCTTTGTCCTAGCAATATGCACAAGTCCAAATGGACAAGAGATGTTTCCGAATTGATATATCATCTTGTCTGAGGAATTAAAAACTTTGATTTATGTGGTCTAATAATTAGACAGGTGATTAAAATTCAAAGAAGTGGAAGAAGAACTCATGGGTTTTCTTGTTTAATTACAAGAATTTGCAGCTCATTTGGAATTGTATGACAAAGTCCAGACAGAAATTTCGAAATAAGCTAGGTGAAGGGATTCTTAACAATATGAGGGGACAAGTATACAATGCAGCTGCCCCTATAAGAGTAGAGGGCAATACTCAAACAATTAAAAGAAGACCACAAAGGAAGAATGATTGTATCATTGATTTAATTGATCATGCTACAAACAGATATCCCGATCTTACTGAACTGTATGCTATCTCTAACAAGTATCAAGACACCCGCTTGATCCCTTATTATTTTCCTTGATTTGCACCCATTAGTACAGAAAATTGCATCTTGTTGTTCTCTCGACTGCAAGCATGGTACCTCGATGACAAAACCCTGATCGGTGACACCATTGAGGTTTCTAAAGCGCTGACAATAATACAGGATGAAGGCCATAATAGGGGTCTGCATCTTAATATTATAAAAACATAAATTTTCTGGCCTACACTAGGCACAAGAAATACTGACAAAAGTGACTTCCCAACCAACATCAGAAGACCTCAGGCCGGTGTCAAGCTTCTTGGCAGTCCAGTCAACATGGACGAGTAGTTTTGCAGTGATTTAGTTACGCACTGAATAGATAAGACAGTCCACCTAATGACTGTTATCAGAAAGCTTAAGGACCCCCAGTCTGAGCTACTTTTATTGCGCAGTTGTACAGGGGTGTCTCATTTGTACTTTGACATGCGAACTACTAGACCTACAACCCTCTAAGAAGTACAAGGACACTTGACGATCATCTTCTTCAGTACTAACGACAATTGATAGTAGGGGACGGTGCTGGATTCGGACCGTTACAACAATGGCTAGCCACACTCCCTCTCAAGCATGGTGGATTATGCATCTATTCTATGACAGACACTAGTAAGTACTGCTACTTGGCGTCACATATACAGACTCGTTCCCTGTAATAATCAATTCTTGGTGATGCCTGTGCTTCGACATCGAGTGCAGTTTTACAACAGGTCCAACTCAACTTCATGGAAACGTGTGGTATCACTCCTTCCAATCTCAGTGTTGTCGACACCGCCTCACATCCCATGCGATCCTTAGCGGTTTTATACTTCGACGCTATAGTGAAAGACATGCCTACACACTTCCATATATCATAGCGCGGTACTATCTTGTGGCATTGCAATAAAATCAAGAACTCACAAGACTACCTCCTTGCCATTCCAATCAGTGGGTTTCATCAATGCATTGGGCCGCGACAGTGTTCCTCTTTTTTAAGATACCGTTTGGGTATCCGACTCTTCGGTAGGTACAATACTTTCTCAAGTTGCAATAGGGCCATGGATATCTACAGAGATCACGCTTTACATTATGCCAACGACATAGGCCTTAAGTTTCGCCATGACCTATTAAGAGACGTCTTCTTTGATATCTGTTGCAAGGCCAAGGTTACTGCTAGGAAGGAAGCCTCTTTAGGATTAATATCATACAGTGAAAACACACTAAAGCCCGCCGACATCCCGGTACACAATTGGGAAAATGACAAAGATGTATGTTTTGACGTGACTGATGTGTCCCCTTTCACTAATAGTAACACTCGCAACTACACGCCAGGATACACTATATCCGCCGCAATCACTCGCAAGCGCAAAAATTATCTTGATAAGTGCATTGCCCACGGTTATGGACTCGGTATCCTAACTTTCACCACCTTAGGAGAACTTACCGAAGATATTATTGTTTTCTTGAAAAGATTGGAGAATTGCTTAGCCAGTAACGATACAAATTTTAAGTTAGGCAGCTTTTTATTTCATCGAATAGGTCTTGCTATTCAAAAAGATGTTGGTGCACAGCTTGTCGCTAGGCTGCCAACCACCGTTTTGTAAGAACCTCTATTTTATTCAACATTATAGAGAGATCTGATATTAATATTTTAATTTGTGCTTCGAATATGTATACTATTTTGTTTCTGACTTGTAAACAATCCTGGTGATGTCCTTGTTGTTCACTAAATTTTTTGTTTGTTTCCCTTGTTTATGAGATGTTAGTTTCAGTTTTGTTAAAACCTAATTTCCGATCTTATATTGTGTCATCCCTTATGATTTATGTGGATTTTTGATTAGCGGGATTAAGTTCTGGCCTTTATAGGTAGGCTTTATCAAAGGATCATAAAGATAAATGATTACAACTCATGTGTGAAAGTCACAATGATGTTGATATCAATTTATGTTTACATAAGTTGTATTTAGCGTAACATATGAGTTTTGGTTTTAAACTTTTGCTATTACCACGCAATGGTTAAAACAGATTCAACCTTTATCTGGTAAAGGTTGTTTTGTATTTGTTGTTGTTCTTTTGTTCTTGCGAGAGGATGACAACAAACAAGGGGAGAGTTCTTGTAGCGCCCCCAAAGCTAGCAGCTGGCTAATTCAAGAGATTAACTAAATAAAGAGGCACTATGAATCTAAATCAAATACTTAAGCATTCAATTAAGAAATCTGCTATAAAAACTCAACCCAAAACTAGCCCCGCTCAGAAATATATATATATATGTATATATATACAAGAACTTCTCTCAAATGATACATATACAATAGTCGTTTGGTTTAAATATAATATGCAACATAATAAATATATCAGAAGTTAAACAACTAACGAACTCGACCCTTGAAGCTTTCGCTGCGCAACTCTGATCTGTCTCTGAAATTGAAAGTGGGAATGGATGAGCACATCATCCCTAAAAGGGGTGCCCCGTAGGAATAACATTTAACTTTCATGCAATCATTGGAAATGATTTGAAAACAATTCTTGTTTTCCCTAAACACCAAACACAACCAATTTCACATTAGTAAACAATCATGTATATGGAACTAACTCCTTCCAAACAATATATAATATGGTGACTCGTCCCGCACCTAGATAGCTATATGGCCGCACCTAGTGATTGCATAAAAGCTCTAATTTATGTATATATAAATGAAGGTGCAGTATCCTATATACCACAGATGGAAATTCTCATTTCCCAAACAATTCACAAAGACAAACAAAATATTACAATTCCTTTCCAAGCAATGGAAAGATTAAAAGAAATAGCAGAACTTTCGTAAATCAAAGTTAAACAATGCAGGGAAAGCACAGACAATGCATGAATTTCTTAAACATAAAATTTGGTAAAAGAAAAAAAAAATAATCACAAAAGAGTTAAAAGTATTTCCACAACTTTTGATGACAAGCCACGCCTACCTCGAGATCCACGATCCACTGGTTCATCCTTTGAGTCGATCGTTGTTAATATAGACTAATTGTTAATCACACAAGAAGTCTAAGAATCTAGCCATCATGGCTCACACAAGAATGATATAGTTCTATCTAATGTTTCTAGGCCCATTTATAATTCTATTTCTTTTATTATCTATATTTAACATATCTAAGAGTTACTAAATCAATTAGGCTGGTTCTATAGTCCCTTAGTTAAGTCTTATGAACATCTACAACTTTGTAGAAGAAGTCAAAAGCTAAATCGGACGTTAAGGGGTCCAAACATCAATCTAACTAGCCCTAAGTCCAAATCCACTAACAAGCCCATTACACAAGGCCTGGCACAACTGGGTCAATTAAAGGTCACTAACGGTCAACGTATGGTCAGGGAGGTCAACTAACAGTCAACGACCAAGGTCGGGTCAAAGTCCAAGGTCAAATAGTCGAAGTCTAAATCGGTCAACTGGGTCAACTCAGTCAATTAGGCTGATTCAGAAGAGTCGACTCAGTCAGACAAACTGAATGGTTACATCTTAGCTAAAACATAATCACTTAGCTAAACTGAATGCAATCTGGACAAGGCCATTGCACAGGCCAAAAACTGAGACGCACCATAATGGTGTATCACCAGCACCTTACACTAACTAAGCATAGTTCCCCCTCATCTTTCATTTTGACAATCCAATATCAATAAATTTATCTTAAACAAACTTCAGAATTAAATTACAAATACAATTACAGCTCAATTACTTGCAGTTGCAGCTTTTAGCAACACATCCACTAAACTGAATCACCACCAGATTCAGATTAACTACAACTTCAATTTAATACCATCACTACTTGTAATTCAGTACAATCATCTATAACTGCAATTCCACTTCAACAAATGTTACTTCAATCATACATTCAAGTTATGTAAGCTTCATTCATAACTAATTGACAACCGTAAAACTCGGCTTACCTGCAATAACAGTTACAATCTTTCTCCTATAGAGATTCAACTCACACCTTCATCTAATCTTCATTCCTGCAACACCATACATTAAACCTGAAGCTCTAACTTAAATAGTTACAACTGTAACTCAACTTCTGACATTACCTTGACTGTAGAGCATATCTCTGTTCATCCATCTACTTTTCATTATCAGTTGAGCCAAAACACAACTGCATCTCATACCACCAGCCTTAAACTCAATTCAACATCACCATTAATTCACCCCAAGTAACTGATTTACCCATTCCCTGCAATTCCACTCCATTAACATCTCCAAGACCATGTACATACCAAACCAACATCACTTGCAACTCCATCTCAACACCAACAGTAACTCGGCTTAACCAACTCCATTACCACCACCAAATTGTATCATCACCATTTACTGTTCTGCAAGGTCACTACTTCACACCAACACGCTAAAACCAGAGATTAAAACCCTAACTTCATAAATTCTCACATCAACATCACCATGTCCATCTTAACCATTTCAGCACCACCAATTCAACAAGATACAACTGTAATTCAATTTCATATCCACCATCTCTAGCTCTTCACTGTCTTAATCATTAGTTCAGTGTAATAATTCCTCCTCCAGTTCCATACACATACATCTATCTCAAACTTAGATCAATTAACAAACTCATAACTCAGTAATGAAAGTATAAAAACATTACTAAGTTAACCAAGAAGAATAATTACCTCAAAACAGCTTGTCTCAACCAATTTGAAACCAACCCCTTCTTTCTTCTGATTCCAACAAATCAATACAACTCCATCTCCTTCCTAAACCATCTGTTCAATTCTCAAAACCCTAGTTCTTAATTTGGGGAAGAACAAAACATAAACTCTAATTTCTCCAATTCTTCACAAACAATTCATATCAGCCAATTAACTTCATCCCGTTCCTCAATCATCTGAACCCATTCCTCAATTCATCTATCAATCCCATGCAAGCCTAAAATCGAACCGAAAACCCTAATCCTCTATTCTTCTTCTTCACAGAACCCTAACTCTATAACTTTCTCGAATTGAGATCTTCTTTATAATCAAATTCTATAAATTGACATAACCGTCTTCATATTCAGGTTATAACCTTCAAACCCACCTTTAATTTCATCTTAATCATCACCAATTCGAAACTCCAATTCTTATTCACAGAAATCCCTAACTTGGTTCTCTGATTCATCTTTTCTTCTTCATCAACAACAGCCTCAAATCATCCATCATCTCTACCACTCCATCAATTTGTTCTTTCAAAATTCACAACCTCGCTCTCAATCGATAAATCTCACGCAGAAAAGAAGAATATGAGAAGAGAAGAAACTGAAGAAAGAAGAAGAATAAAGAAGGGAAAGAAAGAAATAGAATGAGTTTATCCCTCGACTAGATTGGGGATAAGGATGACCAAAATGTTAAAGGAACCCAAAAATCTGATAAGGGAAAGCCACAACGTGTCCTTGTTACATCAAAAGCGTTTTTCCGGAAATAACGATTTTACCCTTCATATCGTCTTGATGTTTTCTTCTTCATCTGATATTTGATTCACACGTTCGAGTAGTCCATTCCGCATAACTTTTCGAGATCTAACAGATGGTACTAGTTTCGTATCTAGATCTTTGTTATATTAATTCATATTAATTAACGTTCGTGTTAAACTAATCGAGTCATTAGCGGTTAAATCATCTCTTGACTAGTCTAATAGCGTTGACGAGCTTAAGGGTCCGTACAGTTC
The DNA here is from genome assembly GCF_003573695.1 of Papaver somniferum. Taxonomy (NCBI): domain Eukaryota; kingdom Viridiplantae; phylum Streptophyta; class Magnoliopsida; order Ranunculales; family Papaveraceae; genus Papaver; species Papaver somniferum. The sequence continues at coordinate 70,749,522 of NC_039368.1, read as the reverse complement.
TTATTGAAATGATGCTTCAATGATATATCTTTTTGGGAAGAAGCGGTTGAGGAAACCAAGGTAATGATTCTTTTATTGTTAGTTAATCGTTTTTCTTGTTTAAGAAAATCTTGATTTTATTGCACATATTTTTCTTTTGCTTAATCGATATTTTCCATTATTATGTATGGATTGATTATTGTGATTCAATTATTTCCGGTTAGAAAAATTATGTCAATTCTACTGACTTATTGATTTGGTTTCTTCTTTATTGTTTAATATCAATTGTTTTTTCTTAACGAAATTCCGTGCAATTTTTATATTTTAATTGGATTATCCTTGTTTAAATTGCTTCCGGTCAAGAAAAATTATGACAATTCAATGATTTGATTTGTATCTACTATTTTTGCTTAACGAAATACGAGGTTATTTGTTTAGTCCGTTTGATTACGGATAAGAAAAATTAAGCTCAATATGTTCTTGGTTTAGGCTTATCAAATTTAGGATTCGGTTACTCAATTCTAATCGAAGTCCTTGACAAAAAAAGTAGTTAACCAACTTAGTCTTTATCTTGTCTAAAGGAAGGTCAAAGTTATTTTATGACCTGATAACATAAATTGAGTTAATTCTAATCTCTTTTTGTGTCTTATCGAATTAAGCGATTGTACATACATAATCGGTTCGGTTAAGAACAAAGTTATCTTAGTTGCTTTATTGGACTAAGGGAAAATTGCTTCTTGCAATTATTTCCTTGATAACATATTAAAACAAGATTATATTTATAGTTTTAGTTTTAGTATTGGTTATTTAAAATGGTATGTGAAAACGCGAGGGTACAACAACTACACCCAACTATTTCGTTTGGCAATCTGTATGGACTAAAATCCAATATAATCCTGAGAACACCAGGTAACTGAGTCCCAATTAGGATATGTATTAAAGAGCTTTATCTCTTACACAATCAGTAAATCAAACATATAGAAATCCGTGAACCTGTTTGTTATGAGAATAACTCGGATGGTACCAAAGACCAATAACCGAGTGTCAATCAAGTCCTATCCAACAAACAAGGTCGGATTTATCAACTATGATTTAACTACGCACAACCTGTGATATTTCAATTATATAACGAAAACATAATGCGGAAAAGAAATAACACGGACACCAGAAATTTTGTTAACGAGGAAACTGCAAATGCAGAAAAATCCCGAGACCTAAGTAACCACACTGTATTAAGCCGCTATAGACTCTAGCCTACTACAAGTAACTTCGAAATGGAATGTAGTTGAGACCTAACCAAGTCTCAAACCGATTAAGGTACAATCGCGTTCTTTACGCCTCTTGAATCTCTCAAGACCCTGCACACTTGATTCCCCTAGATGACGTCCTTTACAGCCTAGAAGTTTCTACGAACCAAAGTCGAAGACTTATAAACAAATCTGTCTCCCACAGATAAGTCTATTGTATTTGTTGTTTTCGTCTTAAGAAAAATATCAAGGTGAACAGGAAACTGAACTATTAAACCGGTCTTATACTCTCGAAGAGCATCCTAGAAATATTAGTCATCTTACAATAACCTAACTGATTAACAAAAGAAGTTATTGCGGAATCATAAGAGTCTGAGATGAAGAAACTGTTGTGATTACTTTTTATATCTTACCTATCAGAGATAAATATCGAGAAAATCTTAGAGAATATTAAACTCAATACGATAGAAAAAGTAAGATCGGGATACTACAGAGAAAATAGTTGGACCTGGCTTCACGAATCCAAAATGAAGTCTTCAAGTCGTTAACCCTAATAACGATTTTCAGTAGAACTGGAAACCTAGGTTAATGGCGAATTGACTCTAGTTTGCAACTAGGACACACAAGAGTGTTGGGATTGGGTTTCCCCGATACTAGAGTTCTCCCTTATATAGTCTTTCAAATCAGAGTTGCTTACAATCAAAGCTAAGATAGATTAGTAACAAAGCATTTTATTCGTCGTTAGATGAACTCCTGATTTACGATTCAAGTAAGTCTGCTTAGAAAATAAGCAATCAATATCCACCGTTAGATGGTATTATCTTGATACACACAAATGAAATATACATATATGTAGATATGGGTAAACCGTACCTAAACGTGTATAACAAGTTGGCTCAATAACAGTTAACCGAAGTTAGCCATATGAACACTTTTAGTTTAGCCATATTCATCTAACACTTCTAAATCAAATATGATAATCAATCAATCATGATAGATAATCAAATGAATCTAAATATGCTTTAAGAGAGTTGTTCAAATGTTCACTATCTCATAGAGATATCCATGAAGAATTTGAAGCATATTCGGTTTGGTTTGTAATTTTACAAATACTTATACAAGAACCAATTCATGAACATAATGCCACGGTTTGCAAAGCAAGTTCACATACCTTAATTCATTTAAGTTCCAGGGACTTTAGTTCACAAACTGAGTTCGCAGACGAACCTGAGTTCATGAGTATTAGTTATCATACTTATCGATTTTAGAAGCCAACCACTGTGTTCGCAAACTGAGTACGCGAACCATAGTTCCGGACTTGTCTAGCCTTGCCGTTTGCAAACACTATTTGCAAACCACTGTTCCAGATCTTTCACAGGTAAACCCGTTCGCAAACACAGTTCGCGAACAAGAGTTCCGGACCTGAACTGATATTTCACAGTTCGCATACTAGGTATGCATGGTAACCTCATACATTCCACTATCTTCAATTTTCAAGTGATTAATTGATCAATACGAAACTTCCCAAGTTAACATCTAATGATTGTATCACACAAATCATGTATGATGTTCAAGGTGATTTTCACATGATCATCTTGACTCAATATGTAGTTTCCAACAAATAAATTGTATTTAACTAACCTTTTCAAGTATATGATGAAGCTTTCTAAGCTTTAAACTTGTATTTCGAGAAATATATAAACGAGATAAACTCGGCTCGAAATTTCAAATGTGTATAACATAAAGTATATATAGTTATACGACTAAGTCTCATTAGAAGGTATAATTGAATAGACTTCTGAGTGATAGATAAGTTTTAGTCTCCACATACCTTTTATCGACGAAGTTCCCCCAATCTATTCAGTAGATCTTCTTCTTCAATTGGTGAACGCCGTGAAGTCTAAATCTCAACCACACACTTTTATCCTAATCCGAGACATAGCTATAAGTAGACTAGAAATCAAGTATATAGTTTTGATCAACTGAACTTAACAAACAAGCTTAAGATAACAACGCTTGCGGGTTACACCGAGCAGTGTTCTAACAATATCCCTCTTTGTCAATTTTAGTGACAAAACTATCAATACATATGGATTATAAAATAAATAAATTTTGTAGCTTCTGATCCATCATGCTTGATTTCCTTGGATTCTTCGTTACTTCAAGTTCTTCGTCGATTATTGACGAGTTTTCAAACTCGCAAATAATATTTAATATTTCTCTTTACACTAGAAAGTAGTATAATAAAAGCAGATTCGTCCCAAGGGAGGTATGGAGCAAAAGTTGTTACAAAAGTATTCTTAGCAAAGAAGATTTTTGTTGTAGAAATTCTGAAAATCACAAAGTTGTATTCAAATATGAGATGAGATTGATTAAGGATTCATTCTCAACCACAAAACATAAACCAAATCGATATATAGCACGTTCTTCACATTATCTTGTTACTAACAACCCTAGGATAATTAGTACGCTCCACTATCCCGTTATTATCTCCTAAGCTCACCAGATACGGAAGCGCTCGACTACCGGATTCTACTTGTCAAGTAACCTAGAGGTACGCTTACTAGGTGTGACTTAAACAAATGTATTAAGTTTTATGAGATAAGATTGTTCCTATTGTAAAATCAAAGGCTTGAATCACCTACTAGTGTCAATTTCTGCATATGGTTACTTAACAAAGTCCCATCATCAATACCCATATATTGCTACTTGTGTTTATCTTCTCTAGACAATTACGGGTCGAAGAAAATCTAAACTAGCAATAAGATTATGACATAACTATTTAATTTAGAACTTAAACAATTAAGGAACAATCCATAAGCATTATTAGCATGGTAGAAATCAAACAATAACTAAAGTTACGAGAAAACGAGCTATTGCATATCAATCATGAGTTCATATTTCGGGCTTTGAAATCACCCTCAATCAAAGATAGTTTTAGCTACTCATATTTTTGGAGTTCATCATCATAATATTAAAATAAAGAAGATGAAACAATAAGAAAACCCTAGTATCCGGCTCTCCTCCAAAGCTCCAAGTAGAATAATACGTGATACAGTTGTAGAAAGACTTCTCTTTTATAGCTCATCTTTTTCCAAAATTAGGACTAGTCTTCAAAGGTCCAATAGATAGAAATCCACCTAGCCCAAGTGTGAGAAAATCCATGTAGAAAACATGCTCAGAAAGTAGTCGTCGGAGGTACCAGATTAATGCAAGGTATAGTAAAACTGCCGGGGTCTTTCAATTTAGGTGGGAGTTTCTTTTGAAGATATGCCGAAGCACTCTCCCACACACTCATTACCTCATTCTCGGTCAATTTGTGCTTGTTGGTGCACAATTCCTTCAAGAACTTTGCATAGCAAGGAACCTGCCTCATCTCCTCAATCAATAGAATGTTCACTTCGATCTTCTTGAAGATTTACCAAATCTCTTTGTCCAACATCTCCTTATTTGACTTTGAAAACCTTCTAGGAAAAGGTGGAGGAGTAATATAAGTAGAAATAAGAGGCTTAGATCTAGAATGTGTAACCGAATCATCTTTTTTATGGATTACTTCGTCCACTTTCTCTAAATCACGTTCATGGGACTCCGGTGATGTTACCGGTTTCTCTACTTGTTTCCCACTTCGTAACTCAATAGCATTGACAGTCTCCCTAGGATTCAGTGGTTGCGAGAGAATTTTTCCATTTGCTTGTGCTTCCAATTTGCTCACGGTAGTAGGTAGTTGACCCATTTGTGTTCGGATGTCCTTCATATCCATCTCTGCCTTTTTCTTATCTTGCGCCATTGTGTTGAGAATGAGATTCAACTTGTTATCTATACTCATGCCTTGAGCTTCTTGTTGCATCCTTTGCAAGAATTAGTACCCACCTTGTTGATTGAAAGGAGGATTGGAAACTTCAGCTTGCTTGTTGGCGAAGCTGAAATTAGGATGATCACGCCAACCCGGATTAAATGTGATGGAATATGGGTCATATCTTGGCCTTTGCTGATTTAGGTACATAGCACTTGCTTGCTCAACTTCTTCGGTGTATGATAGTATTACAGCTGCTGCTATTTGTTGCATCATCCTGTCCCTGTTACCCATCCTATATTCCAAATGTGAAGAATCACCAACTTCATTCACTTTCCTTACTATTGGTTCATATCGAGTATAGAATTGTTGAGTGTTTGCAGCCATGTTCTCTAACAAGCTTGTAGCTTCAGCAATGGTCTTATTGGTGAGTGCACCACCACTTGCGGCATCAATCAAATTTTTACCATTAGAAAGCAACCCCTCGAAGAAGTATTGAATAACGGGTTGATCGCTAATTTGATGGTGTGGACAGCTATCCAGAAGTTTCTTGTACCGCTCCCAATACTCATAGAGAGTCTCCCCAGGTACATGCCTAATACCACAAATATTCTTGCGAATCATGTTGCTTTTGATGCCGAAAAATACTTCTCAAGGAATAACTGCTTCATCCCATTCCATGTGATTATACTCCCAGGAGGTAAGCAAAAGAACCATTCTTCTGCAGCATTTATAAGGGAGAAAGGAATCGCTGTCATCATAGCCATATCGGCGTCTACAGTTGCTTGCTTCAAACTAGTCACAACATGATGGAATTGTTGCAAGTGACGCTTAGGATCTTCTGCCGCTAAACCTTTGAATTTGGGAAGCAAGTGAATCAATTTCCGCTTCAACTTAATGGTTTTATTCAGCTGAATACATAAAGGCTGCTGGTCAAGGGTTGGAGAAGTGAGCTCCATAAGTTTTCTTGGAGCAGGTGGTCGACCTCCCATTTTGTTGTCTTCCTCTTTGTCTGAGTCCGAGAATACACTTGGTGGGAGGAAGTGGAGTATTGACTGCTCGAATGAAGTCTTTTAGTAAAGTGCCCGAACGAAGACGTCTACCAATAAGACTTGGTTTGCCTTTTCCAAGCATTCACCAAAGAAATAGTACCTGAAAATCATATTCTAAGAGATTGATAAGTAAACTGAAATTGAAAATAAAAGTAAAAGTAACAACTAAGAATAAAAATAACAACTAAAGTTGCCACTGCCTCCCCGGCAGCGGCGCCAATTTTGATGAGTTGTCAAACTCGCAAATAATACTTTCTATTTATCTTTACACTAGCAAGTACTATAATGAAAGCAGATTCGTCCCAAGGGAAGTATTGAGCAAAATTTGTTACAAAATTATTCTTAGCAAAGAAGATTTTTGTTGTAGAAATTCTGAAAATCACAAAGTTGTATTCAAATATGAGATGAGATTGATTAAGGATTCATTCTCAACCACAAACATAAACCAAATCGATATATAACATGTTCTTCACATTATCTTGTTACTAACAACCCTAGGATAATTAGTACGCTCAACTATCACGTTATTATCTCCTAATCTCACCGGATACGGAAGCGCTCGACTACCGGATTCTACTTGTCAAGTTACCTAGAGGTACGCTTACTAGGTGTGACTTAAACAAATGTCTTAAATTTTATGAGATAAGATTGTTCCTAGTGATAAAATCAAAGGTTTGAATCACCTACTAGTGTCAATTTCTACGTATGGGTACTTAACAAAGTCCCATCATCAATACCCATATATTGCTACTTGTGTTTATCTTCTCTAGACAATTACGGGTCGAAGAAAATCTGAACTAGCAATAAGATTGTGACATAACTATTTAATTTCGAACTGAAACAATAAGGAACAATCCATAAGCATTATTAGCATGGTAGAAATCAAACAATAACTAAAGTTGCGAGAAAACGAGCTATTGCATATCAATCATGAGTTCATATTTCGGGTTTTGAAATCACCCTCAATCAAGATAGTTTTAGCTACTCATATTTTTGGAGTTCATCATCATAATATTAAAATAAAGAAGATGAAACAATAAGCAAACCCTAGTATCCGGCTCTCCTCCAAAGCTCCAAGTAGAATAATACGTGATAAAGTTGTAGAAAGACTTCTCTTTTATAGCTCCTCTTGTTCCAAAATTAGGACTAGTCTTCAAAGGTCCAATAGATAGAAATCCACCAAGCCCAAGTGTGAGAAAACCCATGTAGAAACATGCTCAGAAAGTAGTCGGTGGAGGTCCCAGAAAGTGACCGATACTTGGTCAGAAAAGTCCTCGGCAAGCATTTCAGGTGACCGGCAAAGCCCACCCGGTCGCCGGTCAAACATAACGGAATACCGTTAAATAAAATGGTCAATCTTAACTATCACTAACGGCGTTAACTGAATCTAACTGAGTGATTCATAAACGAGTCAGAAGCTAACTAGCACCTGGTTTGTTAGCAGCTGACTCGGCGTATGGGTCTGAGTCAACCCCTGACTCGGGCCGAGTCAGCTGCCAGATCGTTTGTTTTCAATTTCTTGCAACCGCTGACTCGGCGTCTGAGTCAGAGGTAACCCCTGACTCGGGTACGATTGACTCAGGCATAGAGATGCCCCTGACTCGATGATCCTTACCTCTGAGTCGTGGCTAACGACTATAATGCCCTCATCCTTCAAAAGAAAAGTCTCTTTCATTTCGTTTCCTTTCTTTCTCTTTCTCATCGACAACAAAAGGGGAACTAAAAACCCTAAATCTCCTTCATTTCTTTCATCTGATCTCATTCATCTCGTTATCTGATCTTCTTCATCACTTTTATCTGATCCCATCATATCTCAACTGATCTTCGTTACTTTTGGTAATAAAAAGAAAGGTGTTCTTCAGGATTTTGGTTTCATCAACTGTAGGTATAACTTCTCCTATATTTTATTAATAGTGTATGAATTGTATGCTGGGTGGTTTTGATTGTAACGTGTTTTAGGGTTTTTCTTTGTTGTGAAATCTAGTTAATTGTTAGGGTTTAGATTATGAATCATCTTCTGTTTCTGTATTCTATTGGGTCTTCGGCTTGTGTTAGTAGATGTTGTAGCATTATCCAGTGTACCTTTTCCGCATTTTAAATTTGATTAAAACCCATGTTTATTTTTCTTGGTTTTATTGACATTTATCAATTGATTTATGAAATGTTTCGTGAACTAAGTAAGTTTATCTATATATGTAATTGCACACAAGGCATTCGATGAAATGTTTGAAGAGGATCCTGAAACCCCATCAGACGTTAATAACACACCAGGCTAATTTCTTACTACTAAACTGCATATCTCTATTCCTATCTCTCTAGAAGATATATAGATTATATTGAATGATCCGTGATATATGTATATTATTGCATTCAACCGCGTAGTTGGCATTTCCTTGAACATCATGACTATAGTTTTATCTCAGCTATGATCATTTTGAGCCTTATCGGTTATGCTTTTGCATGTTATTTTTATCCTGTACTGTAGAAGCCATGAATGCTGTAAATTTTGGAGATGATCTCTTAAAACCTTGAAAGAACTTGCAAGTGATTTCGAGTTAAGTTTTTTTGACTCTCATGTAATGCTTTTTCATATCTTGGCATGACCTGGGTTCCATTTTTTTGTTGATAGTTTGAGGCTTTGAACTAATTAGACAAGGTATGATTTATTTATTTTTAATGAATTCTTGCTTAAATGTCTGAACCCTATTAAAAGCTGCGTTTTGGCCATTAAAATTTATATCAAGATGACCCATTGTGTTTTTTTTAATAATGTTGTAGTGTCGTTTGTTTTTCGTCGATTTTGTCTCGCAAAAGCACGTACAAGGTCATTGTGTTCCTGTCCACTGAGTCAGGTTAGTGATCAGATACATACACTTTTTAAAGAATCATGCTTTAACCGTATTGGCTTATCAAGCATAATGTTTTGTTTTCTCTCCTCGGAGATTAAAGTTTGTGCCCATATGAAAGAAATGCATATTTTTGTAAATGAACTGAGTAAAGTAAATGATGCAAAGTTAGCCCAATCTATACAAGGGTATTTTATGTCTAAAAAAGATCAGTCAGGTGAGTCAGGTCTGACTCACAAAACAAACATATTTTGTGAGTCAGACCTTAGTGAGTCAAATCCAGATGAGTCAGGTGATTTCAGTCAGATCCAGACGACTCAGATGAGTCAGCTGCAAACAAACAAGGTGTAGGTGAGTCAGAGTTTGACTGCTAGGCCAAAGTCATCTTGCACAGGCCTGAACTTGTGTTATTCCATCATAGTGCATTACAGTTCCATAACCAGTTCATGCTCAGTTTCAGCTCCAATTCCATCTCCATCTGCAGCTGCAATTCTTCTATTTAGCACCAACACTTCAGCTGCAACATCCTCTCTGGAACACCACAATCAACTTCACCACCAAACCCTTCTTGTGCCATCCACTGTCAAATGCAACAGCATCAATATCACTTGAGCCATCTGAACCTGCATGCAACCACTACAGAAACGACTTCTTCTTAACCACCAACCTGTGGCTTGATTTGCTTTAACTCAGTCCAAATCCTAACCATAACCATTTCAGAGCATCAAATCTCTGTAATTCAGACACTGCTCCCAGCACACTTGATTCTGGTTCGAACACATTAGCTCACAGCACAGCCATCTCTTCTCATTGACCACTCGTATCACCAACATCTTCTCTTCTCTATCACAGCAACATTGTAACCAGCTGCAAAACCCATTGTTTCAATTCCACCAAATCACTGTGTTCATTCAATTTCATCTCCTTTTCCCTGTCCTAAACATACATCTATGCTTTATAACAGCTTAAACACCAACACAGTGCCATAGCTAGCTAGCCATAACAACCTCCTCGCCCAACTGCAGCTTCGGTTTTAGTCCATAAGTCCCTGCAACAGCACCAGTGACATATTCTGAACAGCCTCAAAACCAGCTCAAACCACCTGCAACTCAACCTAGACATACATCTAAAGCATTGCAACAGCAGGTCCATTTCTTCCTTGTCCACTTCTGAGCTAGCATCACAAACCCAACCAGTAATTCCACCAGTTCCATTACCTGCAGTCATTAGTTCCTTGGGCCATAACAACATCTCCTCCTTCTCCTCTAGCTGACAATTCCACCCCAGCAATTCAAGCCTCCACTGGCAACAAATAAACATTACAGTTCATCCATTCCCATCTTCTTGACCTTGTAAACAACAGCACCAGCAACTGCATCAGCATCTTCAATCACCAACACAGCTGTAAGATCAAGGTCTTCTCAGTGTCTGAATCTGATCCAAACCCTAAACAAATCAATCACCACCTTCATTGCCAACACTACCTCAGAAATTAGCTTTTAATCTCCAGTCCAAACTCAATTTCTGTTGAAACCCAGATCCCTGTCAACCTCAAAATCATATCGAATCCCATCTTCTGAGAAGCAAACCCATCTTTAATTCGTCAACAGTTCTCTGAATCTTCTGAATCTTCATCTCCGTGAAACCCTAGATATCAACAGCAACAACTCATGTTCTTGCCTGACTTCTCTTCCATTTAAACTGAACATCAACAGATCCATCTTCTCGATTTCTCCATCGACTCATTGATCACCTCCTCCAACAAATTCACGGCTTGATTTCTTATTTCACCTCAAAACCCTGTAATCTTTCTTCTCAGAACTTCAACAACTGCACCTCCTAGCTGATTCAGAACCAAATTCCACCACAAACCCTATCTGCAGAATCATTAGTCAATCGCAGGAACATTCCCTCTCTGATCTTCTCAATTCCTTCCTTTCTCTGAATTTCGGTGCCGCACTCTCTGAATTTGAGGTGAGTGGTAATGAAAGACAAACCGGTTGTCTGAGAAGCACTTGACCTCATTAGGTCTGTCTGTACGGACTGGATATTGGCATCCAGTGACTTGGATAAGGCTGCCAGTAAATGAACGATTTCTTCTCTTTCGAATTCTTCACCAACAAAAACTATCTCTTATTTCTCGGATTCACTTTTCCTCTTAAATTTATCTTCATCACTAAAGTTACCATATTTTTCAGACAAAAATTGCATCACTAAAGCCGACATGCTTTTCAGACAGAGATGAAGATAAAATCAAATAATGAGAAATAATTTCACCTCCAACCAGCGACGAAAACAGAATTTTATGTTTGGATGGGCTAAAAGAAATTTTCCATTGGCTCCCAATTTTGTTCATTTCAACTACGATAACGATAAATGCAGTAAAATACCTAAAGTCAGGAGGGTCGCAGCACGTTGTCTCTCTCGTGAAGCTCATGACCTTTGAATCAAATCAGTTCACGTTGTAATTAATAATAGGGAGACAAATTTGTAGATTGAAAGTAATAATCTTGATTCACTTTGCGGCCGAAGGCCGCCAAGGTTTTTTAAGTTCTGTAAGTTATTATTTGGTTTGTAAGCATTGAAAAGATTGTTAAATCACAAAATATTTTAAATTTGTTAGCATAATAAGTCATGACATTATTTTTATTTTTGTCCTCGTGACCGTACTGCATTTTAAGATTTTAAATGACATAAAAACAATGAAATTTAGTCATTTACAAATACATATAGAGAGATATATAATTGCTAACAATAGGTATGTACATTATGTTGATTCTACTGATGCTTTGTTTTGATAGTTAATAAGATGCGGTTGAATATGAAATACAGTATGAGACAAATTTGTAAGTTTAGGAAGGTGTAATAATGAATGGTTGTTATTACAGAAACGTATCTACACTCTCCTATTTCACTAACTGTAAAGTGTAAAATGCAACTATACATCTGTTATATGCCGTTAGATATTCTTCGATATCACATCAGGATTTGCTTTTCTTTCAGATAGAAATGGACTATCCAAAGTTTTACCTGGGCTTTTCCTTTTTCCTGAAACCATTACAATGGTATAAATAGGCTTTTACTGAATTTGGGGTGGGCTACAGCCTAGTTAAGCCACCCCCACTTTCGTCACTGCCTCTAACAATATTTGTACCTTTTTGCCTTTTAAGCGATGTTTCTTTTTCTTTTGTTCCAAATGACTCCAAAGTACCTACAACTCAAAAGTAAACATAAGATACATAATTTATAAGAGAACATAGCAAAAAAAGCATAAACAATAGATAAATATTAAGGTGTTTTAGACACCTATCAATTATGAATGTGCTCAACTCAGCATCATTGTTTTTGAAGATCCGTAGCAATAACAATATGAAAACAAATGTTCTCTATCATTGTTATTCAGTGTCATAGTATCATTATATAAAATCAAAGTCAAATTGCATCACAACTTTGAAATAATACTACGGTGATATGTATCACTCCCCCTTAGTCAATACTTCCATCTTAGAATGGAATCCATTTCCCCTAACATAATGATCCGTAAACCATATCTTACTAATATAAAAAAAAGAGGGTTTATTGGTAGGAGACCCCCTAAGTTACCAACTAACCCTCATTTAAATTATCCGACTCTAGCAAATTCTGTAAATTCCTTAAAACGAAAGGGTATAACAGTGAACTCAGATTTCTTTCTTTTTTCCTCTCGATTCTTCCCTAATCTCTTCTCTCATTCCTTCTCTCTACGCAGCTGTATCGAAGAAAACCTCCCCTGCCCATCATCTTTTTCCATCTAATTCGATTTTCGCTTGCAAAATCGTGCCCTAATTATCTCAACCATGTAGTCATAGATTCAAACACCATTTCCCGATTTGAATTGGGGACTCAAATCGATATAATTTAGTGGTTTATTTATGGTTGCAATTTGTAGTTGAAAAAAAATTAAGCAAAGGCTTCATTCAAGCTTCATTTGCGCTACTCAAGACGCTAAAGGTTAGCTTTTGTTTTCCCTAACATTCAAATTTTGTTCTCTAATTTTTGCCCTAATTATCTCGAATTGGGGACTCAAATCGATCTTACTTAGTGGTTTAGGTTGGAATTTCACTTGAGTCGAATTCGGGTCACAATTTTAACCAAATTGTTAACACAGTTGATATCGAAAATGTTTTACATGTACAATTGGTAGCTTAATGTAGTTTCATGCCATGATTTGGTCGGAGTATACCAAAAGTTTGGCTTTTGTTTAACCTGTTTATTTGTATATCAATGAGGTGAACTTAATGGTACTTTATTCATTCAGTGACTACCATCTAGGCCTTGATTATATTCCAAGGCTTAAGTTCCAAATTTTTATGGTTTTGATAATTGTAATTCACTTTTGGGTTACAGTTGAAGCAAGAGTCGATGGTAATGGAGGGACAGCTCCGGCGCAGTCCTAGAATTATGGAACAAGCTCGACAAGAGTCAATGGTAATAGAGGGTCAGGTTCGTCGTACTCCTAGAATCATACAACAAGCCCGCCTTCATACGGAAGTTGAGAATGAACGACAACAACAAAGAAATATTCGATTACAATCGTCGTATTTCACAAATGGCTAAACGAGTGGCATTGAGTGAAGCGAAAAGAGAAGAGATTCTTAAAAAACGACGTGATGTTTATCATTTGCGGACAATACGAGATAGACATGCAAACAAAGATGTGTAGGAAGCATCAACAAGTTCTGGTGAGTGAGGCATGAACTTATTTATATTCAGATGGTTTTCTGTTTCCTGTTGTTATGTAGTAAAAATATATTAGGATGGGATATAGAAGGCATTCAGGTCCCTAATTATCTCCAACATATCGATCATGATCTATCAAATTCAATTAATTAGAACACGGGATGACGTGGCAGACCCAAGAGATTTTACAGGGTTGACACCCTCCAAGTAGCTATTAGGAAAAACTTCTCCACTACCACCACCTTGAGATCCAGTTCCTCGTGCACAGTTGAAAATTTTAATTTGTAAGTAAGCGAGCCTAAGATTCCTTGCGCATATTTTACTGGTGCGTACACTAGACATAATTCAGTTGCAATTTCACAAAGAAAATAATAGTTTTTTTTGTTTTTTCATATGTAAAAAATAGAACTTTGCTAGAGCCACATCTTTCCCTGAGATGGTTCAAGATGAGGTTTCGTTTTCCCTAAGTTGAAACTTATTTCTAACTCCACAGAGTAGGTCTATGGTGAGTCCAAACTGGTACAAGAATTTGGTCATTATCCCAGATTGGAGAAACCAATCATTACCAGGGCACTCATACTTTTTTTACAAGAACGAAAGAATTCTAGAAAGAAAACTTTAATATTCATCTAGGATATGTACTTATATACAATTGAGCCAAAATAATACATGTGAAAGATGCATCGGCCCGGATTCTAGGGTCACAATTGGAGAACAGTTTTAATTGATGGACTAGGTTAGCTAACAAGGATCACTGAGAGCTGGCGATTTAATTAATGGTTCCTTACGTCTCTTTCAAAATACAGGCTTTATATTGGAGTGTCGATAAGTTAATGCCACATGTTGTCCTTCCCCCCAATCAGTTACTTTGTATGAACTGAACTAACTCAGGTCAACCTTTTGTTATTCTAACATTTCTAACACCTTTGTATGTAATTTGCACACATTTCTAACACAAGGTTATGCCTAATTGATTTTACTTTTTTTTTTTTTTTTGAATAATGATTTGGTTATCATTTCTTATGAAACACCAATTATTTATCATTTCTTATGACTCTAAAGATTTAAACTGTGTTTGGTTGTTTGTCTTGCAATATTCATTTCAATCTCGGAAACTGGAAGGTATTGGAACTGACAGTGAAAGAAGCAAAAAACGTCAGTTTGAAGTGCATGTATTACTGGACCATCATGCCGAAGGCAGGGAGAAAAGAGTAAGATTTGGAAGCAACAATGGCCAAGCAGGCAATCAGGCCATCCATTTACCATTGCGCAGAAGTCCAAGACTTAGTCCACATCCTCAACACAGAGAACCAGCACATACGCATAATGCAATCGGTATAGTCTCTTTCAAAATACAGGCTTTATATTGGAGTGTCGATAAGTTAATGCCACGTGCTGTCCTTCCCTCCAACCAGTTACTTTGTATGAACTATGAACTGAACTAAACCAGATCAACCTTTTGTTGTTCTACACATCCCCACCTCTGTATGTAATTTGCGCACATTTCTAACACAAGGTTATGCCTACTTGATTTTACTTTTTTTTTTTTTTAAATAATGATTTGCTTATCATTTCTTATGAATCAACAATTATTTATCATTTCTAAAATATATGGAGCTCATTTTTAACAATTGACAGGTACTTTGATTGAAAGAGCCAAGAAGCGTCAATCTGAAATTGACGAGGACTTGATAGCTATTGAAAATGTGACTACTCATTTTTGCGTAGTCTACGTGATGTGTATAGCTCAGAGAATCAGATACTAAGTAGTATTGATGTCTTTGTTGAACTGTTAATGCTAAGTGGTAAAAGATACTCAAGATCGCAATAATAACAAATAACACTAATATAAAGTAAATGCTACTAAGTTATCATGAGACACAAGATATAACGTGGTTCGACTTTCGTATACGTCTATGGGATAATGAGTGATTTGTTTGTATTAAGTTGTAGTGGTTACAAAAGATCTTAAATGCTTCCCAAAGTAATAGAGAGAACTCAAGTTGAAGTCATTACTTAAGTTCTAAACATTAAAGAGGTATAAGCTTAAGACTAGATCTTCTTTTCCTAGAAACTGAATGCCCTAAGTTTGTTGGTGAGGCTTGGTATTTATAGACCCTTCTGCTCCAGGTATATCTCTGTTGCCTCTGGGTCCATCGTTTGCTGATATACCTTTCGTACAGATGGTACCTTCGCTCTCCGCATGCTTCCTCCAGTTGAACTCTGCCACCTCAGCTGACCCACGTTCCTTCGGGAACTTCCCAACCTTAGTATAGGTTGTACCTTCGTTCACCGCCAGCTTTCGCCAATCTGGTTCTGCCACATCGCCTCTCTCCACTTGCTTTGATTATGCGTGTAGATAAGAGATTTTTGCATTTAATGCCGATTAGATTTGTTACCTAACTATGTCCCTTCGCCAGCTGCCTCCCCCTAGGCTAGGCTTTACTTTATCCATTTTGACCGTCGAGACGCTTCTTCTTGGAGGAAGATAAGATATCTTCTGCTGAATATTGATCTACGAAGGTATCTTCTGCTGCTCAGGTTCCTTTGTATAGCAAGGGCTATACAACTATCTTGTATGCGACCACTAAGATCGTGACACGTGCTCCGCGGAATATTGGTATTCACAGTTTGCCCCTTTTCTTCCATATTCTTCCGCTTGGTAGGATTGGAAGAAAATTTCCGTTACGCCGCCATTTTTGCACGTACCGATTGGGTGGTCCCTTCATGCAATAACTTCCCCTTAAACTTCGGGACATCCAAATTTTTGGATTCACCTGCCGCCTATAAGAAAAGAATAAAGAGGAGGAATTTTCATTAACTCATTTTCTTCTTATCGAATTGTCGCTCTTTTTCTCTTTCACAAAGACTTTTTCCCGCTGTTAACTGCTAATCTTCCTTCTGATTTGCCAAGGCTCTGATCTTAACACTCGATCACTAGATACAAGTAAGTGATACTCTGCTTCTTTTTTGCCCTTTTGGATTTTCGTTTTCGTGATCCTTCTTGCTTAGGATTTGGTTAACTGTCATTGATCGCCATTGATGTTGTTGAATGACTGCATGTGTTATCTGAAGCTTTCGTCGTGTTCTTCATGTTGTATGGGAGTTTGGGTCTGTCTTCATTTCGTATTTCGATGTTGATTCTGCCATGCCTGTTCTTTATCGGCAACTTTATCCATAGTGATGGATAACCTTTGATTTCATCTTATGATAAGTTTATTTCGCCTTCTTTGGTTGGTTTAGTTAAACCCATGCCCATAGTATGCTTGTTTTTGTCCCCAATTTGCTCTTTGAGTCGACTGTGATTTTCAATCCGCCATTGTTGATGGGTTGTTCTTCTTGTTGGTGTTAGGAATTATGAGACTTTCGAAGAAGCCTGCGCGTAAAGGGCAAGAAACCTCTTTGTTTACTGATCCACCTCCGCGGATAGATCATCCTGATGCTACGCCATCTCCACCCCCTGAGGACACTGAGGTACCTGCTGGTACTGAGATGGATATGGTCCCTGAGGTTGCTGCGTACCCTGAGGTAGAAGATGTTGTTGTTGAGGATCTTCCATCTCCTCCTCACTATGAGCTTCATAGGCTTCAGCGTCGTGACAAGGATAGCCACGCTCATCTGTCTATAACTGAGATCACCAAGTCTTTTCGTCTCCATAAGTTCGAGATCTCCTTTGTCAATATTCCTTATGTTCTCACCGAGTCCCTTATCCGGGATTTTCCTTACGATGAGAATAACCTTCTGATTAGTTTTGTCCAATTGGCCGCAGGTATGCTCCTTCCTTTGTTTAGTAGAAAGGATCCCTTCTACTATGATGTTTTGTCTACCAGGGATGACCCAGTGAACAAGACTCAGGTCCGAGGATTTATGCAGTGTACTGGTAACTACTGGCGTGCCCTTCGTGAGTGCTGGTACCATAGTAAGGGAAAGACTACTTTGAAGTCTTATGACCCCTTCGCTGATGGAAGGTATAACCAGGAAGACTATACCCCTGCCAACTTCAATGCTACATATGATGATGCTATTCAAAAGAGTAATCTTCTTCCTTAGAGTTTTGGCCCTCGTCGTATTCATGTTACTGCTAAAAAAATCAGTGAAGGCAACAACCTTTGCCTTCTAGAGGAGATCGATAAGACTGGTTTGACTGTCATCCCTTATTCTGCTAGGCTACCTTTGCCGAAGTCTGATCGCATCCGCCTTGATCATTATGATCACTGAGATCGTACTCCTCTTCGTGTGGTGGGTCCTTGGGCCTACGGTTTTACTACTGCAGATCCCAACGTTCCTCCCGTAGCTTTCTCATTTCCTGAGAAATATGATGGATATCAGCCTTGGGTTTTCAACCCTGCTGCTTCTCATGAGGTAACCTTCGTTTCTGTTTGAAGGCTTTTGATTTAATATCTTTGTTTGATATTCTGATGGATTTATTTTGTAATATGCCCCTGCTTCTTCTGCTGGAACTGCTCCAGTCTCTGCTACTAGGACTGCACCGGGATCCGCTGGCAATTCCGTAGCCACCATGACTAGGAAAAGAAAAGCTTCAGCTGAAATATCTACGCCAACACTTGCGGAGGTAAGGATCATTGCCATACCTTTGTATTTGTAGGTTCCTTAGTATCTTGCCCCTTATCCTTAGATGGCGCATGTGTTTCTCCATAGTCTTCCAAGAGGAAGGGCAAGTTGAAGGATGTTATTGATCTCGAGGCATCGGATGAGGATCCCAAGGATGGTGAGGAGGTACCGGATGATGAAGATATGGAGGACATTGAAGATACTGTCCTCATCCCTCATTTGGATGATATTGAGAAAGATTTTCCCAAGGAGAAACCCAGTCCCATCTGTTGATGGTGGTTTAGTTCAAGGATAAATCTGTAAAACCCTGCATTTAATGTGCCGTCATTCTGCAAGGAAACGGAGCTATGTAAAAGTAATGAGTGTTCAACCTCTTCACTGGCGCATTTATTGAGCAATTCAATATATCCACATAAAATTTTACCCAGAATGGTGCATGTAGCAACAATCCCAGATATTCTGTAAATTATGGCACCTTGCCTATGTTCTTCAGTTAATATAAGTTTCTCTGAATGCTTTCTGTCCTATGTTCCCCGGCTGAACCCCTAATGTTGATATGGCATGACAATTTGTGTTCACTCGCAGCAGAGTAACACGAATTTCCAAGTATCAAGGTTAAGGTCCTTGCATAAAGTATTTAATCAGAAAACATACTGCTCTCTGGCAATGAACTTAAAGAACTCTTGTCAACACATATAATTCAATCAATTTTGTGATAATTCACAAGATTCAGATATTACCCTGACTAATTTGCAAAAATTAGGGTTTTGCGCCCTACGTAGTATATTAGACCTTGCCTGTCGAAATTAAGCCTAGGTAGACTAGGTAATTAATACGCCATGGATTAGTAGGTGCAAAATGCTACCTAAAATCAGAAAACAAAGAATAAAAGGAGCCGCGGAATAAGAGCAGCAACAAAGGAAGGTGTGTACATGCCATAGGCAGCCGGCGCCACTTGCAAGTGGCCACACCCCATGTTGCTCAGCCGACCCCTATTTCCTGTCGACCAATCAGGTCGCCTTAAACCCGTCACATGCACATGAGCTGGGGCTGGGACCATACTTGCCGGCCATATTTCCCATCGACCAATCAGGTTGCTTTAAAATTGCCACACCCACACTAGAAGTGTGGCCACGCCCGCGTTTGGCCGACCCTCTCTTTTTCGACCAATCAAGTTGCTCTAAACCTGCCGCAGTATTAAAAAAGAGAGGAAAAATTGCGCCAATACCAAATTGGCTTTCCAAAGTTGCGCCAATGCGCTAACTGGCATGCTTAACGTGCATGCGCAACGTGCCAGACGTGCCACTTTGCCACAGAAGCATGTCGAACGTGGAAACATACCATAAATAGTGCACTTATGTGCCAACCCATCTTATGTTCGTGGCCAACTCCATAACAGACTTCAATGTGGTTATTCTAAACAGAAGCACGACCTTGCATGGTCGATCCAAATTTCCAGTAGTAGCACAAATTATGCCACATTGGGCCCCACAACATGCCACGAGCCGTGCGGGACCCAGGAAACCCTAATAAAGACGCCATATCATAGCCACCCATGGCAATCCTTGCTCCTGTGGGCGTTTCCATATGAAGGCCTGGCTATGGTTCCTTTGGCGTGGATTTGGCACCATTTGCACAAAACGTCGATGCACCACGACCACATGCCACATGTCGTATGCACTAATTAGGGTTTTGGCACGCCAAACCCTAATTTAGGCAAAGTTGCTACCCCAACTAAGCCAAGTAACGTTTCCTAGAGCATTGGGATTGATGTGGAAACAGGGCCAATGTTTCCACGCCACGTTTGGGTCTAACACCAATGTGCCAAAATCTAACGGCCTTGGCTACGCCAGGCGTTACTTGCACCATCGTGCCACTGGCATGCGCCAACTACGTCAACCACGCCACCATTCCGTAGCGCACTATTAAGGCTTCGATACGCCAAACCCTGATTTAGCTAAAGTCGTCATGCCAACTAGGTCAAGTGATTCTCCTAAGGCCTCAAGTTTAACTTAGCAACATGGCCAATATTGTCGGAGCCATATTTGGATCTAACACCAATATGCCAAAACAGTTTCCACGGCTACGCCACTGGCATGCCACTATGCCATGGCTACGCCAGGCGCCACTATGCCAATGGCGCAACTTTGTTGGCATAGTGGCACTAGAGCCAAGACTGGAACGGCCATTTCTTGGTTTAGGCCAGGATTGTACAGATTGATCTCTCGAATCTAAAGTACTCCCGTGCAGTGCATTTGTTTAAGGTTTAGGCTCGTTTCTCATCCACACACCCAAATTGACCAAAACCAGCAGAAACAGTTTTTACCCACAAACAATTGGCGACCACAGTGGGAGATTAAATCTCTCGGTTGCAAATTCAATTTTCAATTTCATTTCCACCCCAATTGGTTTTAGGCCCAATTCAATCGTTAATTGATACCCAATTCAGTCAAATATTCTTTCCAGATGTATTCGGGTCATTCGAACCTTGTAGAAGCAATGAATAGCTGGAAACCAACTACCATGAAAGACATAACAAAAATGCTAGAGGATATGGTTTCCAGCCAAGTCGATATTATCAGGCGGCAAAACGAGACGCTTCGTATCCTGAAGAGTATAATAAGCCGATTGTGGGAAGAATCAGCAAAGGCTTATCCGAAGGATCCCGCCAATTTCAAGAGTAATACGAAGTATGTTAAATATTTGGCTAAAGCATGCGCCTCTACCAATGAGGATGCTGACGGAGCACGTAGCCACATCATAAAGGAGCAGCAGAAGAGCGGCCAATTGGATTCTGCCAACACAGAGAGCCAAGACAATTTTACAAGACCAGGGGAGGAGACTTGCCAGGTGCGCCATCTGAAATACAAAGGTAAAGAGCCTTCCTATGAATCCTTGATGGAAAACATTTATCTCCAAACCCTTGCAGAAGTTCAAAGAGTTTTCCAACAGTCCGCAACCACGACTGCTTTGCTGAAAAGAGAAGCACCCGAAGAGGGGGAAATCTACCAAGACGCTTATGAAAACGAACACTGCGCCAATGCACAATATCCAGCTCAGCCACCACGTGTCGCCGTCACTGACGTAGTCCCCTCAAGAGAAATTAACTTTCAACGATACGGTAGAAGTAAATGGTCCTCTCATGAATCAATGATCGCTCAAGCGTCAGTTCCGCCCTCAAAGAGAGCTTCATGCCAAAGCCTACAAGAATTTCCTCCACAGCAACTACTGATGCGGGAGAATCCAGAATCAAAATATCCACGCTTCCCGTTGCCTATCAGAAGAGTTATAGAGTTACTGTAAATTGGGGTACGAGAGGGAGTATTCCAACTACCCCCGGTAGGGCATCCACCAACTGATCAGGAGATGCTAGATTCAAGATATTGCCACTATCACAGGTTTATTCATCATCCTACCAACGAATGCAACGCTATGAAGCGCATTGTCTAGGAAAAGATTGATTCAGGGGAATTACGCATGGGGACTGGAGGTTCGCCGCCTTATCGCGGATCGACATAAAGATGTTACAGAGACAATAAAGGATGACTGGGGACTTCTCGCGGCCAAGATTGCGTCACACAATAAACTCTGATTTGCAACCTGAAAATTCAGTTTTGTGGAAATACCCCTAAGCGAATAGAGTATGTGGCTGTATCGGGCGAGAGAAAAAAGGGAATGTCCAAAACCAATGTACCATTCGCAAGCGCAGTCAACACGTCCCACGGCGTTACATCCTCTACCACCAACACCAGCAGCACCGGAAGCATCCCCTCTGACGTGACGCCTCTTATTACCAGAGATAGAGCCGCCGCTATTCCTAATATTTATTCGAGCATGATGCCTCCAATCATCACCAGGACTGCCACCACTTCTTCTTTAGGACGAGAGACTGGAGGATCCAGAGAAAACCAACCTTCCCATTACCATTATCGATTTAATGGAGAGACAGGAAGTTCTTGCCAAAACTTAGACGAACATGGCCACAACTCAGAAGGGGCCGCTTCAAAGTTTCACTCCAGGAGCCGCTCCGCTTCAACGTTTCGCTCCAGAAGCCGCTCCGCTTCAAAATTCTCTCCAGAAGTCGCTATTCCTCCCTACCAAGGATCGTGTTGTATCCACCACACTCCTCCCTGTCAAGGATAGTGTTGTAGACACCAAACTCCTCCCTGTCAAAGATCGTGATCACATCCAGCTAAGGTTCGTAGTCGTGACCATTTTTTGATCCATCTCGCCAAAGCTCGTGGTCGTGGATAGTTTACTCGCATACGTATCCAGCCAATCCCTTTGCTTCCATGGATGCCCATGCAATTCCAGCCAACCTATTTTGGGTTCCCACGAAAATGTAGTCTATTCTTCTGCCAAGAACTGTTGTTGTTCGTTTGTTGATATCAGCTGGAGCTTTACCATATCAACAACCACTACAAAGGTAATCCATACTTCTCCACATTTTAGTTTCACATGGAAGAAGTAATAGAGTCACCAGTACGGATGCAAGATGATATCTTTATCATGGTCAACTCACCGACCATACAAGATAGAAACATTTAAACCTAACTTGGGGACTGAGGATCTACACAGAATCCCTTCGTTGTTAAAGATCAGGAGACACGGTCAACCCAAAAGTCATAGCCACGAAAAGGTAATCTACTCTTCAAAGGTGTAACATAAGTATATCATCCCTCTCCGTCTAGAAGGCTCCTGAAACACTTTACGAGGCCCACGAAGGATCCCAAGCCTACTCAGAGAAAACAACTTCAGTAAACAAAGAGAAGCGCGACTGGGGAGTGCTCATCGCGGTCCATCCTCGACAACAATCAAGAATTCATGAGATAACTCCAGAAACGCGGCTGAAACATTTTTCTTGAAAAGACAGAGGGATCCACGATTAACGACATAACTCTCTCACTTCTACTTCTTCGTTATCCAGAATGTTTCGTCCATGTGATGTTCCAAGCATCCCAGCATCACATCCAGGAGAGTATAATAAGCTTGTATCAAATCCCATAGGCATAGATTCAAGGCAATGCAATTAAAGTAGGCTACACTTGGGGACTGAAGCCTTCTTCAGGTTTGGAAGTTTAAACGCAGTCACCACCTTACCAGTGAAAGCAGTAGAATCACATCTTCCACGAGAAAATAGGCTAAGCATAATTACACATGGGGAGTACCAGCATGAGATGCCTTCACTTCCCTCAACCAGGTTATTTCTGATTTCAACATCATCACTGTCGATACTTTTACGACCCGCAGGAATTTCTCAACATGAAGACGGTCACGTGCATCAAAGACTCCAAAAGCACGCCACAGAGATGCTTTCACATATCCGGCCACGCCATCGAATCTAACGGGATTATAACTGGGGACTGCTCATCGCATCCCATTCCATGCAATAGTCCAAGATTCAGAAGATGGTTCAAAGGATGTCGCTTGGAACGAAGTCCTTAAAGACTTGATAGCAGCACATCGGCAACGGAACGTCTCTCAACTCATCTATTTCACCCAATGGCTCCGGAAGATTTCGACCATACAAGCATCCAAAACATATCATCATCACAATCAGAAAGTCCAGGCACCAAATAACCTAAAGTCAAGGATGAACCAACAATGCAACCACAATCTCCAAGATTAGCCATGACATGATCATTGCCGAGCATATATTTCATCCATCGATCCCAAGAGTGCAATGGAGTTTGGTAAATTTTGAAATCCACTGGAGAGGTTAAATACTCACTCTTTTGGAGTCAGAACCTTATTACACATTCTGGAGAAGATCGATGATACTGTTGGGTGGATACATGCGCAAAATAGGAGAGATCACCTACCTTGAGTTTTCCTGGCTCGCCTTGATGCATACGAAAGCACAGAGCCGGACGATCAACAAAAACAGAAGAGGGTCGATACCTCTTTTCATACGAACAAAGTTTCTAGAGTTTGAATAGAAGAAGGATTCCTTCTTTCTCCATGAACGGGAATAGATGACTGGGCGCACCACACTCATGCTCCATAGACGGGTAAGCAGTGCGCCAAGAGCACCGCTCCATATACGAATAAGCAGCGTACGAAGATAGCCGCTCCAAGATCTAACTAGAAGCGTGCCAAGATCACCAACCACTCAGACTTGTAACGCTCCACAACACCAGCATCATGTGGCCAAACCAGAAGTACACCAACGCTAATACTCCGTGATGCAGAGTTCTGTGGCCAAACCAGCACCATGCTCCATGTCACCGCTCCGTATCCCAAGCCAGCAACGCCATCATTACCGCACCGTGGTTAAAGTTGCAGCGCCATCATCACCGCTCCGTGGCTAAAGTCGCAGCGCCAGCAACAATGGTCTGTGGCCGAAGTTGCAGCGTCAGCATCAACACTCTATGACCAAAGTTGCAGCGCCAACGCCAGCACCCTATGGCCAAGCCGGAAATACGCCAAGACGCCAACACATGGATCATAGACTACTCATATCTCTTGCTAAAGGTTAGTCAAATTTTCCTAGAAATCTCTTCATGTCTCGTCCTTTCAATTTTACACTTGTCTGTCACCATCTCATGCTTACCTCGCAACAATGCCACTGTTACGTGCTAAGCATGAGACTTAATGTTGATGGTGGTTTTTAGTTCAGGGATAAATTTGTAAAACCCTGCATTTAATGTGTCGTCATTCTGCAAGGAAACGGAGCTATGTAAAAGTGTTGAGTGTTCAACCTCTTCACAGGCGCATTTATTGAGCAACTCAATATATCCACATAAAATTTTACCCAGAATGGTGCATGTAGCAACAATCCCAGATATTCTATAAATTCTGGCACCTTGCCTGTGTTATTCAGTTAATATAAGTTTCTCTGAATGCTTTCTGTGCTATGTTCCCCGGTTGAACCCTTAATGTTTATATGGATGAAAATTTGTGTTCACTCGCAGCATAGTAGCACGAATTTCCAAGTATCAAGGTTAATGTCCTTGCATAAAGTATTTAATCGGAAAGCATACTGCTCTCTGCAATGAACTTAAAGAACTCTGTGTCAACACATAAAATTTAATCAATTTTGTGATAATTCGCAAGATTCAGATATTATCCTGACTAATTTGCAAAAATTAGGGTTTTTGCGCCTTGCGCAGTATATTAGACCTTTCCTGTCGAAGTTAAGCCTAGGCGGACTAGGTAATTAATCCGCCATGGATTAATAGGTGCAAAATTCTACCTAAAATCAGAAAACAAGGAATAAAAGGAGCCGCTGAATAGGAGCAGCAACAAAGGAAGGTGTGGCCATGCCATAGGCCAGTCGGCGCCACTTGCAAGTGGCCACACTCCATGTTGCTCAACCGACCCCTATTTTCTGTCGACCAATCAGGTCGCCTTAAACCCGCCACATGCAAATGAGTTGTGGCTGGGCCCATACTTGCCGGCCCTCTTTCCCATCGACCAATCAGGTCGCTTTAAACTTGCCACACCCATACCAGAAATGTGGCCACGCCTGTGTTTGGCCGGCCCTCTCTTTTTCGACCAATCAGGTTGCTCTAAACCTGCCGCAGTATTAACAAAGAGAGGAAAAATTGCGCCAATACCAAATTGGATTTCCAAAGTTGCGCCAATGCACTAACTGGCATGCTAAACGTGCATTCCCAACGTGACGGACGTGACACTTTGCCACAGAAGCATGCCGAACGTGGCAACATACCATAAATAGTGCACTTACGTGCCAACCCATCTTCTGTTCGTGGCCAACGCCATAACAGACTTCAATGTGGTTATCCTAACCAGAAACACGACCTTGCATGGTCGAAACCCAAATTTCCAGTAGTAGCACAAATTATGCCACATCGGGACCCACAACATGCCACGAGCCGTGCGGGACCCAGGAAACCCTAATAAAAACGCCATATCATAGCCACTAGTGGCAATCCTTGCTCCTGTGGCCCTTTCCACATGATGGCCTGGCTATGGTTCCTTTGGCGTGGATATGGCACCATTTGCACAAAACGTCGATGCACCACGACCACATGCCCCATGCCGTATGCACTAATTAGGGTTTTGGCACGCTAAACCCTAATTTAGGCAAAGTTGTTATGCCAACTAAGCCAAGTAATGTTTCCTAGAGCATTGGGATTGATGTGGAAACATGGCCAATATTGCCACGCCACATTTGGGTCTAACACCAATGTGCCAAAATCTATCGGCCATGGCTACGCCAGGCGCAACTTGCACCATCGTGCCACTGGCATGCGCCAACTATGTCATCCACTCCACCTAATTTTTAGGGTTTCGATACGCCAAACTCTAATTTAGCTAAAGTCGCCATGCCAACTAGGTCAAGTGATTCTCCTAAGGCCTCAAGTTTAACTTAGTAAAAGGGCCAATATTGTCGGAGCCATATTTGGGTCTAACACCAGTATGCCAAAACAGTTTCCACGGCTACGCCACTGGCATGCCACTATGCCATGGCTACGCCAGGCGCCACTATGCCAATGGCGCAACTTTTTTATACAACAGAATGTGGCCATAATCAATGGCCACCCTTTCTCTTGGGTCACAATCTTAGCCGTCCAAATTCGCCACAGAATTGACAGGCCTGTGGCAAGTCTTAGGCGACCAGCCAAGATAAACCTAATAGCATCACATGATATTCTCTTGCGGCAAGTCTCCTGACTTTGACTTGCCACATATAGTTACCTGCTACACGTTTTCCATGAAAACACTCGAGACATCAAACATGTCACAAATTGGGGGATACTCATCATGGTATTGGTCTGGCGGTTTATAGCATGCGGCGTGCAAAACGCCCATTATAAGAAAGTGTCAGAAAGCAGCGCAGTTAGTGGAGGCAAGAAGTAGTGGGTAAGCTAACTCGTCTCCTTCATAATGGGAACGTGGTTTTCTGGCATTTACACACTACCCCGCTTCTCCATCACTCAATCATTACCACTTTCTATGAGATCAGGGTGCGTTCAATATGACTTGTATAAATAGGTTTTACCTATTTTAACCAAACGACAACAGTTTGGTTAACAACAAAACAGTATCCAGAAAACACCAAAGAACTGATAGCTTACATTCCACAAGCAAGTTCCACATTCTGATACAAGTCATAAAATAGCCACACCTTCAGAATTAACCATTCTGGTCTCAACACCTTCTTCGCTTCCCTCCCTAAGACCAACCCATCTCCTTCACTTTGTGACAGAAACAAGCCTGGAACGTCCATTTCTTGGTTTAGGCCAGGATTGTACAGGTTGATCTATCGAATCTAAAGTACTCCCGTGCAGCGCATTTGTTTAAGGTTTAGGCTCATTTCTCATCCACACACCTACATTGATCAAAACCAGCAAAAACAGTTTTTACCAACAAACACCATCCGTGTTGGCTCCGTGGAGGGTGGGAATATCGTAGATGGTGGTGATGCTCCATTTGTTAACCCGGTTAGTGTTCAAGCTCCAGCTCCTACTTTGTCTCCAAAGATACTATCGATTTCTGTCCCTGGCGAAGCATTGCTTGTTGTCTCGGTTGCTATTGGGTATGTTGTTGTAGCTTCCAAGAGTCTTCCTTCATCTCCTGCTACTTCGCTTCACTCAAGTGGTTCGTTTGATAAGGTTGTTTACCCGTTGGTGAGGGTCAGCAGCTCAGATCCTCAGCCGAAGAAGAAGGTTGTGATTTCACTAGGAAGCTTCTCCTTCAATGCAGTTCCAACCTCGTTAGGAAATTCTCAATCTGTTTCTACTGCCCCTGTTAGCAAAGCTGTTGGACCTCCACCTTCGTCACCAGATTGGACCGTACTGGGTAATCTTCCTTCCGCTGGTGATATGTACTTAGGTGGTGCTCAAGCTTTTTCTTCAGTTCCCAGCTCATCCACCATGACATCCCTTTGTCGTGGTGAGGGCTCAGTAGTTGTGCCCCATGTTCGTTCTCAAGCGATTGATGGAGTTGTTGCTGAGCCTGGCAAGGGTAAGCTGCCTGAGAACTTGAGCCTTGGTAGTTCTGATGATGTCATTCTTGAAGCCATTCTGCGGAACTCGAAGGGTCCCTTTTCTGCTGAAGTTGATCACCATCGCCTGGATAGCTCCTTTGAGGTAGCTTCACAGTTGGATGTGTTGTATGCTCAATATCGTGCGGCTAAGGATCTATTCTTTGACCCGGACTGCTTTCGCTCCAGCCAAAGCTTTTGTGAAGTCCGGAGGGGTAGCATCCAAGAGATGGAGGCCTTCATGGACACCTATGCTGATTTTCTTCCCCGTCTTTAGGTGTTCTTGGTAAGTGATTTCTTACTTAATTTTTTCATGCTTTGCTTTGAACCTTCGTTTGTTCTTATGCTTCGTTATTTTCATCTTTGCAAACAAATAGATGTCGGTTGTACTTTGTTATCGGGCTACGTGTACTCACTTGGGTGCCCTGTTGGACCGTGCTCGTCAATAATATGCCCTCACTAGCGCAGAACAACCTTCATCCAGTGATGTTGCTTCTATTGCTAGGGTATCTTTGTTGGAGGATGATCTGAGAAAGACTCAGAGATCCTTGGAAGCTTGTATGTTGGCTCTTGAGAGAGCTAACAATGCTGCTAAAGTTGCTGAGGACGGGCGTAAAGATGCTGATTCCGCTCTGGATGCTGAGTCCTCCAAAGCCATAAGTTCGTTTCTTCTTTCCCTTAGCTTTTGTTTTTGTCCTTGTTTGGTTGCATAGTCCTGAGACATCCCGCGCCTGTCATCTGGTATCCCTAGTGAACTTAGACATCTACAGGAACGGATATCCAAGTTGACCTCCGATGTCTGGTACTATCAAAAGAAGTCTGATAGGTTGATGGACGTTACTGTTCATAACGAGTCCCAACTTTCTCTCGAGTCTGCTCATAACGCAGATCTAGTGAAGCAGATGGCTTTGATTCGTAAAGAATGTGACGAAGCCCTTAATTGGAAGGAGAGTCTCATTTTAAAGAAAAAGGAGGATATTTCCTTAGTTGAGAGACGCCTCTCAGCCCAAGAAATCATCCACAATAAATATCATGCATATTTCAAAGATGCTTGTGCTTCGTTGGCTAAGGTTACTTTAGAGCGTAATGTTTTGTCTTCTGACGTATGCTCTCTTAAGAGTAGACTTGTTGAGGCTGGCTCCGCATCATCCTACATGTCCCATGCATCCTTGGTTAGGAGATTGGAAGAATTAGAGGATATTTACCAAGTTTTATCCTCTAAGAATGCTTCGCTCCAGATTAACGTCGATGATCTTCGGACTGAACGAGATACCCTTGTAGAAGATCTCGAAGCTACTGAGGTGGACCTTGATGAGGCCAAACATAGTTTAGAAGAATCCCTTAGCCATGCAGGAGGTAACTTAGGATCTTTTATATTTCTGGCAACATCCTTTGTTTCTTTTGTTTTCTTGGCTTATTACTTACTATTTTGTATCCGCAGGTCTCTAAGAGCAGCTGGTGGGTGAAAACGCCAAGATCAGTCATCTTGAAGGACAGATATCTTCACTGGAGATATCTCGTCAATTTGATGTTGCTGCTAAGTTCAAGGCTGAGGCTCTCCAAGAAGCTAATGATCAGCTTAGCGCTCAGGTGATGAAACTTCGTCAGACATCGGCTTCGGATATGGAGGCTCAGTCTTCTAAGATGAAAGTGCAATTCGAGAATTCAGACATTAACTATATGAATGCTTCCTTTGCTGAAGCCGAGCTCCAAGCTGAAGGAGTTGTCTTTCCTCGTCTTTCTTACCCTTGATTATGCCGTATCCAGTGTATCTGAACTCTTTGTTGTATTATGCCCCCAGCTGAGGCGCCTTTGTATCGTCTCCTTTCCTTGAAACGATGCTTCGTGATGATTTGAACCTTTGTTATCTGCAACTTTTAAGACGTGTTAGTCATATTTTTGTAACATTATTATTGTACCTATGTTATTGCACAAATATTTTGTTTTTAGACATATTGTGTCTAGATGATTGCACATTCAGGTCATCACAAGTGATAAGGTATGTTTAACCTTGGGTGGAACATTCATCGTCCTACCTAAGTATCCTTTGGCCAGAAGGTACCGTGGTGGCGAAGGCTTCTACGTGGGCAATAGTTTTCCTATAACCCTACGTGTTCAGCACAAAGGATGTTTTACTTCGACAAGGTATCTCTATAGGGGATATCTTACTTTTTTTTATTGCCTCATGAATGGAGCCATCACTCCGAGGATCCGAGTATTGACATATGCGCATTTATGCCTTGCCTTGTCTCGTCGTCAGTCCTGACAGAGGGTATCTATTCTAACCAAATTTGTATCTAATCAAAATTTGACTTTATCTTAGCAAAAAGTTTCTTTCATTTATTAGTGAGGTTCATAATACCTTTGATCAGGGATAAAACATAGTGGGATATTTCCCGTTCCCTTCTTCTCTTGAATAATCACCATTCTCTTATGGGTAGTACTTTTTTAGGTCCATTGCATTCCAAGGGTGTTGCAATACTTCACCTTTGCGGGTCCTTAGGTAGTATGACCTTTTTCCAGCGATGTCGTGTATGATGTAGGGCCCATCCCACGTTGGATCTAGCTTGCCCCACTCCTTCTTTCTGTGATATGGTGGAATCTGGTGCAACACGTATTCTCGCTTGTTGTATTCGCGAGCTAGCCTTTGTTGATAATTTACCATCTTTTGCAAAGCCACCTCTCGCCTTTCTTCAAGATCATCGAGCTTTTCTAACATTAGATCTGTTGTTAGATTCTTCTCCCATGCCTCCGTTTTTGTTGGTGAAAGTATTATCTCTGTTGGGATGAATGCTTCAGCTCCGTAGGTTAGCAAGAATGGAGTTTCTCCCATGCCCGCCCTTCTTGTTGTTCGATAGGCCTATATGACATTGTGCAGTTGTTCACACCATCTTTTCTTATATGCTCCTAGCTTTTTCTTCAAGTTCATCGTTATTGTTTTTTTGGTCGCCTCCGCTTGTCCATTGCTCTTAGGGTATATAAGAGTGGACTTGTTTTTCTGAATGTTGAAAGTATCGAACAACATATATATGTTTTTTCCTTGCAACTGCTTGCCATTGTCAGAGACTATGGCGTCTGGTATTCCGAACCTGCATATGATTTGCTCAAACAAGAACTTAAAGAAGTATGTGTACCTAATCCTCGCCAAAGACTTTGCTTCCACCCACTTGGTGAAGTAATACGTAGACACAATAAGGTATTTTCTCTTCGAGGTTCCATCTATCAAGGGTCCAATGATATCAACCCCCCACTTGAAAAATGGCCAAGGGTTGATGATCGAGTTAAGATCTGTTGCTGGTACTTTAATCTTCCTGGCAAAGCGTTGGAATCTCTCACAATGCTTAGCCACGTTCTTTGAATATTCGTTCATGCTTAGCCAGTAATATTCTTGTATTTTGGCTTTGACTGCCAAGGACCTTCTTCCGCTATGATTGTCGGCATCTCCACTGTGTATATCATGGAGTATTCTTCTGCCTTCGGTTCGTGAGAGGCACCGCATCAGGGGTCCAAGAAATGACTTTCTGTACAGTATTCCATCACGCAGGATGTACATTGCTGCTTTTGATTCAAGTTTCTGAGCCTCCTTGACATCTGCTGGTAAGGTACCTTTGTCAAGGTATTGGTGAATTGGAATCCTCTAATCATCCTCCGCTTCGTTTTCGTTGTCTGTGTCCGACATAGATTGGTCTTTGTCAGATTCTTCGACTTCGTCATCAGGTTCTTCTTCGTCTGAATGGTCAAAGCCTCCTAAGCTTCTGAAATTGGTCCCTTTATCGAAGGCTCGTATATCCTTCCAATTTGCACGGAGGTGGCATTTATGTCCCTTAGCATCGATGATATGACGCTAAGGCATCTGCGTGTCTGTTATCTTTTCGACAGACATGTCTGAATGTAATATTGTTGATCTTTGACACATGCTCCTGTGTTAACTTTAGGTACGAAGATAGTACCGGATCCAAAGTTTGGTATTTGAGCTCGATTTGTCTAATGACTAACTGTGAATCACTAGTCGAACGAACATCTGATAATCCTAGCTCCTGTGCTAAGCGTAGACCATGTGTGACTGCCTCGTATTCTGTGATGTTATTAGTGTATTGTTCAAATTCTAAGATGAACGTATAAATGAGTCGATCTCTGGTGGGGGTTGTTATTACAATCCCTATGCCTGCACCCTCTCCATTGGAGGAACCATCTACGAATATCTCCCACCTTCGTGAATTCTAAGGTTTCAAAAGATCTTTTGATTCTTGCTTTTCTTCCTCCATTCCTGAGATGTCATCTATCTCTGCTTTGTCGTTGATAGGTAGGTCTGCTAGAAAGTCTGCTAAGATTTGTGATTTCTCATCCTTCTTAGTCTCAAAGATTATGTGAAACTGTTTGATCATGGCATTCCATTTTTCCACCCTTCCAATTTTATCCGCGTTGTCGAGGATTTGACCTATCTGAGCCTTTGTGAAGACTCAGATGGTATGCGCCTCGAAATATATCCTTAGTTTTTGTGTTGCCACTAGTAAGGCATATATAAGCTGCTCCACCTTGGTATAGTTACGCTCCGCTGAACTGAGTGTCTTACTGATGTAGTATATGGGCTTTTCTCCTTGTCCTTGATCTCGTACTAGTACTGTGCTCACAGCGTAGCTTTTTGCTGCTAAGTACAAGGTGAGTATCTCTCATGGCTCCGGCTTCTGTAGGATGGGTACTGAATCCAAGTATTATTTGATCTTCTAAAAATCTTGCTCGCATTCCGTGGTCCACATGAACATGCTTCCTTTCCTTAGTGTATCGAAAAATGATTTGCATTTATCTGATGATCTTGCTATGAATCTTCCCATGGAAGCTAAGATTCCATTTAGCTTTTGTACTCCTTTTAGTTCTTGTGGAGATGGCATTTCCATTATTGCTCTGACCCTTTCGGGGTCTACTTCTATTTCTCGCGTAGTTACCAAGTATCCCAAGAATTTTTCTGAGGTTACTCCGAATGTGCATTTATCAGGGTTCACCTTCATGTGAAAGTTTCTCATGGCTTCGAATATTTCCCTTAGATCTGACAGGTGGTTTTTCGCCTCTTTGCTTTTGACAAGCATATCGTCCACATAGACCTCCAGTATCTTGCCTATCCATGGCTTAAAGATCTTGTATACCAGTCGCTGGTATGTTTCCCCCGCGTTCTTTAGTGCAAAAGGCATCCTTGTATAACAATACAAGCCTCGTGGGGTAAAGAACGCAGTATGCTCCTGGTCTTCTTCTGCAAGGGCGATTTGGTTGTAACCTGAGTATCCATCCATAAAGGATAGCCTATGGTGACCTTCAGTTGCATTGACTATTTGGTCAATTTTGGCAGCGGGTAGCTGTCTTTGGGGAACGCTTTGTTGAGATTGCTAAAGTCGATGAAAATGCGTATGCCTTCGTTCTTCTTGGGCACAATCACCATATTGGATATCCACGTGGGATACTTGACTTCTCTTATGAACCCTTTGGTTAATAGCTTTTGTAACTCCTTTTCCACCGCTTCCTGGTAGATGTCTTCCACCTTTCGGATGCGTTGCTTGAATGGTGGTATTTTTGGTTTGAGCTGAAGGTGATGGGAGAAAAAATTCGGGTCAATTCCAGGCATATATTCCATTAACCATGCAATGAATCTGCGTAGTACCTTAGTAGCTTTTGTAGTTGCATCTCCTCTTCCTCTTCGAGTAAAGTTCTGATGTTGATTTGGCTCCGCCTCCGTTCTGATGTTGATTTTCTTTGTTGCTTCCACCGGTGAGAAGGTTTGTTTCTGAGGACGTTGAGGAGTACTTTTCTTTAATTGTCATTTGGCAGAGACGTTCGCCCCTGGAGTGGCGGAGGTGCTTGTCTCTGGAACTGAGATGGATTCGGGTACTAAGAAGGCTCCGTCCTTCACTTCTTTGGTGTTTACCTTTCGTCTTTTTCTTTCGTGCTGCTGGGAAGCAACTCTTTCTTTGTTGAGTCTGACCTCTGCTAGATTGCATAGCCTTGCGTCTTGCTGGTCACCTTTGATTTCCATTTCACCCATAAGTATAGGAAATCGAAGGTACTGATGATATGTCGAAGCTGTTCCTCATAATCTATGGACCCATAGTCTGCCCATGATTACATTGTAGGGAGAAGGTTCTTCCACCACGCAGAACCTTGTATTGGTTACTAAGGGTCCTGCACGTACCTGCAAGACAATTTCTCCTTTTGGTCTAGAGACTGCTTCATTGAAACCGTATATTGTGCAAGTGGAAGAATCCATTTGATCCGCTGTCAAACCCATGCGTAGGTAAGGTTCGTAGAATAATACATTCAATGAGCTGACCCCATCAACGAGGACCTTCATAAGGTTCCATCTATAGATTGGAAGATTGATCACAAGTGGATCATTGTGCATTTCGACCTCCTGATTGACATCTTTTGTTGATAATGTTAATGGCGTGTCCATTCATTTTTCCCAAGTGGTAGTAGGTGGGACACTTAGCTTGAACACCTCGTCGGTTTCTAGCTTTCTTCTGTTTCGAGCTAACTCGAGGATATCTTCGTGCAATTCTTCTTGACCTCCGCTAGAGAAGGTGATCATGTTGATGTATTTGCCGTCCTGAGGTAATTATACCCTTTTCTTCGGGGTCGCCTCAGTTTCAGCTGGATGTATCTGTACGTACTCCATGAATTTTCTGTCATCTATGAATCTCTGAATTGTGTTCCTTGGGTGATAGCATGTATCAGTTGTATAGCCATAGTACTGATGGTACTCGCAGTACTCCTTAGCCTCATTCGTTTTATCTGGTTGCTTTCCCCTAATGTTAGGGTACGGAAAACCCGGATTCGCTCCTTCCTTGCTTAGAATGTGAGAGAACATGGTATTTAACTTTGTGTATATCTTATCTACAAACTCGTCTCTTCCTTCTGCCTTTGTCATCTCTGTATTTTGATCTTTTGTCTCGAGAACTAGTTCTGCCCCGGTGTCGTTTTGCCTCTTAGGTATCTCCGGAATTGGTTCCAGAGAGTTGGTTCGTTGTGGAGATGTTGTTGCCTTTGTTTGTGCCATGGGGTTGTCCTTCTGGATTTCTTCAAGTCTGATGTAGCGGTCTTGGAAAACCCTGAGTTCTCCTTCGGAATCAAGGGCTCTGCTGTGAAGCTCCACGAAGATAGCTGAGGTTCTATCAAGTCCATACTTATAGCAATTAATGTTAATTTCTGGATTGACTTTTCCGATTGCTTGGCACGTATTTTGCCATCTATCTGTGTACTGCATTAATGTCTCCCGAGGTCTGATAGATAAAGAAAATAGCCTATCTAACCCTTCCTTTGTTGATTTATTGTACATGTGCGTCTCCAACAATACCGTAGACCATTGCTCAAAGGAGTCAATTGAGTTTGCTGGTAAATTGTCATACCACGTCAATGCTGATCTTGTCAAGCTTGCAGGGAAATACCTACAAAGTACTACCTCATATCTTTCCCAATGGGCAAGGACACGAGTGTAATATCGTAGGTGGTCTGCGGGATCAGGGTGCCATTGTAGGTCTGAAACGCAGGTACTGGGCATTTCGCAGGGATAGGCTCCCTAAAAATGCGGAGAGACAACGGAGATGTTGTCGCTTCATGGACAACTTCTTCTAGCCTTGCGCCTGCATGGCCGGTTTTCAGCCATTGTATTTCTTTCTGCATCTTCTTCATTTGCTCCATAACCATGTTCACATTGTGAGCATCTCTGGAAAATGCCTCATCATAGTAGGATTGAGAGGGCTTGTAGGTTGAGTCTGTCTCGTCTGGATCGTGTTGCGTCCTCCTGGTTCCCTTAGATGGGTTAGCCTTCGGTGGGTTAAGATCCACCCTTCGTCTTCCTGAGATAGGTTCGTTCTCACGCCTCTTTACCGGAGGATGAGTTTGGGAACCTTCGATCTGTATGTCCAGCATATCTTTGAGATTCTGGTTCTCCTGGGCCATCTCGTGCATTGAATCCTCATGCTCCTTGTTACGAAGTAGCAAAGCTGCTACTTGTGCTGCCATTTGTTCTTCGTTATGGATTCCTCCACCCTGAGGAGTGCTGTCGGCCGGATCCTCAGAGTTATCCACTCTTTCTTCTATGACCGGTGCGTCTGTATCTATCTGGATTGGAGTTAGGTTTCCCAACCCTCGTCCCGTAGGGACTAAGATTCTGGGTAACCCTGTGTTGGCCGCAGGTGGCTGCGTGACATGGGGATGCTCCGGTAATGGCATGCTGTAAAGTGGTTGAGCTCCCGATGTTTGCCCCATCCCTTCAGCAGGAATGGGTGCTTTGTTAGCAATCATTCTTCTTGATATTTCACTTTGTCCGTCCTCTGCTTCAGTTCTTTGGTTTGCTTGAGACGGCTTTTGAGATCTTCCTCTCGTGATTGTTGGTCGTGAGCTTGTTGGTACATCACTTGGTTTCTGCATGCCTTCGGCTCTTTTTATCCTACGGTTACAGAAAAACGACGGAAATTTGCTACTTGGGTGCCTTCGTCAAAAGTAGTAATTAATTCTCTAACACAGAAGACGGCTAAGTAGCTTTTTTCATAAAAAAAAGGACTGAAATGACGTTCTGAAAGACAGGTATTAAATTTTTATGACACCCTTGGAAGAAACAACCTTAAACGTTGAAAACCAATTAAAAAAAGGGTGTCAGATCTCCCAAAAAACAAGGTTATTAAATGCTTTAGAAGATCTTTTTTCCTTAAAATCTCACTGAGATTCCTCTGCAGTTAGAGGTACTCAGATCTAACGGATGCTTTGTCAGAAAAGGTGGTTTAGTACAAAACAAAAGTTTTATCGCTTTGTGAGTGCGTTTTTATGAAAACTTTTATAGATCTGTGAGACTGCTAGTCTTTAGATGCTATGAAATCAAAGAACTTGCAAGAACAATGGACGAACCAATCACTAGAAAGTGAGATCCGTCGTTGTTAAACTCAGATCTCTTCGTTAAAGAGTATGCGTAAGTAAGATTAATGACGTAATATAAAAACTCAAGCTGGTGAGCAAAACCTTCTAGCGCCAAACCGTGACTACTCGTTTTCCCGTAGACTACGTAATGTGTACAGCTCAGAGAATCAGATACTAAGTAGTATTGAACCTCTGTTGAACTGTTAATGCTAAGTGGTAAAAGATACTCAATATCGCAATAATAAAAAAGAGCACTAATATAAAGTAAATGCTACTAAGTTATCATGAGACACAAGATATAACGTGGTTCGACTTTCGTGTACGTCCACGGGGTAATGAGTGATTTGTTTGTATTAAGTTGTAGTGGTTACAGAAGATCTTAAATGCTTCCGAAAGTAATAGAGAGAACTCAAGTTGAAGTCATTACTTAAGTTCTAAACATTAAAGAGGTATAAGCTTAAGACTAGATCTTCTTCTCCTAGA
Organism: Papaver somniferum; assembly: GCF_003573695.1. Classification (NCBI taxonomy): domain Eukaryota; kingdom Viridiplantae; phylum Streptophyta; class Magnoliopsida; order Ranunculales; family Papaveraceae; genus Papaver; species Papaver somniferum. The sequence continues at coordinate 70,711,981 of NC_039368.1, read as the reverse complement.
AATTGAATGCCCTTAGTTTGTTGGTGAAGCTTGGTATTTATAGCCCCTTCTGCTCCGGGTATATCTTTGCTGCCTCTGGGTCAATCATTTGCTGATATACCTTGCATACAGATGGTACCTTCGTTCGCCGCATGCTTCATCCAGTTGAACTCGGCCACCTCAGCTGACCCACGTTCCTTCGGGAACTTCCCAACCTTAGTACAGGTTGTACCTTCGTTCACCGCCAGTTTCCGCCAATCTGGTTCTGCCACATCACCTCTCTCCACGTGCTTTGATTATGCGTGTAGATAAGAGATTTGTGTATTTAATAGTGATTAGATTCGTTACCTAACTCTGTCCCTTCGCCAGCTGCCTCCCCCTAGTCTAGGCTTTACTTTATCCATCTTGACCGTCGAGACGTTTCTTCTTGGGGGAAGATAAAGTAGATCTACGAAGGTATCTTCTGCTGCTTGGGTTCCTATGTACAGCAAGGGATATACAGTTATCTTGTATGCGGCCACTAAGATCGTGACACGTGCTCCGTGGAATATTGATATTCACAGAAAATAAAAGAAGCAAGAAGGGCCGCCATGAAATCAACCCAGAACGAAGAGAATTTGGATTGCAGGAATAACGTGTTTCGGACAAGGCAAAAAGTTCAATGAGCGAAAATGAATTAGAAAGAATCCGTGAAAGACATCGTATTACTTATCATGCAAACACAACTAGCCTTGGAACTAAAAACAAAGAGGATCAGAAAGCACAAACAAGCACCGACAGGTTTATGATAGATAACTGCATTGTTTAGTTAAGTTACCTTTTTTATACAGAATTTATTATGTCAGTTTTTTGTACTATTTAATGTTTTATAATCGCGTTTTTGGCATTAGATCGCAATGAGGCTCTATAATTAACATCCGTAGAATCCCCCGGTTGATAGAGCAGGCTCAACGTCAAGAATCATCAAATCTACAGAATCAAAATTCAATCATAAACTGTAGTGGCACAGGTAAGCTTACTTTAAGGATACTTTTATTGCTTTTTTTCGCAATTCTCTTTGTTGCCAATTACTGTTAATAAAGTAAAAATGTACATTTTTATGGTAAGATAGAATCATTTTCATTATCTATATTGTTTCAGTTACTGTATTAATGTAGAAAACTAATGACATGTGCTCTGTTGTATATCAATCTCGGAAACTGGAAAACTCTGAAGATTAATTGATATGCGTTATGCTTTCCATACATGCAGACTATGCAGTTGATCAGGTTCCAACCAGGACTCAGGAGATTAATCCAACTATTTAAGCCATTCATGCCATCCAATAACCATTGCGTAGAAGTCCAAGACTCAGACCACATCCTCAACGCAGAGAACCAGCACATACGCAGAATGAATCGGTATAGTCTTATCTTTCTTATCTCGCTATCTACATGTATATCTCGGATTTCCATACATCCATCTATTTTTGTAGGTTTTTTTTTTGTGATAACCTAACGATTATTTCATTGACTCTAGGTAATGCAACAGTTCCACGCCGAAGCCCCAAATTTATTGGGCAAGTTCAGCTTCGAGATGAGGAGGCCGCAGAGGCATCCCGAATGAAAAGGAGAAAGTATCTCGAGAAGTACCAGGTATGTTTCTGAATGTTTTTATTTAGATGAGCTATTGTTTCTTGCATGTTTCTGAATATGTTCTTCCCATGGTAGTGTCAATACTCAATAGAAATAGATGCAGTTCAGTTTCTTAATGAGAAGTTTGTAGTGGAAAGACTCCTCATTTGACGTACCAAAATGGTTCTCTTTCCCTTTCAGTTTGAGGATAAACAAAAAATGAATACGAATTTTAGGCTTTTGAGGTTACATTTTTTTATAGATTTTCGTGTTATTTTTCATAACCAAAACTATTGTCTCACCTCATAACCCATTGGCCACGTTTTCTATTGTAATAGAGACGACGTCGAGCAAATGTCATCTACGTTCCTGATATAAACACGGTGGGGGGGTTTGCTATTGGTTCCACTAGAGAGACCAACAACCACGATTCAACAGATAATATCAGTTCTGATGATGAGGAATACTACGAGACTTATGATCAAGTTAATGCAGATGCTGCTACCAAAAATGTTGTAAGTCAACCAAGACCAACTACTATTGGTGCCTCGACATCGACAAATTCCACTTCCCAAGGTATAATCTTTGACTACATCAAAACTTCATTTTATTTTCTTTTCTGTTTTTAACTTTTTTTGAAGCATATGTATACCATCAGTATCTTATAACTTATATTTTTTCAAGAAGATATTTTTTGTCGGGCCACCCAATTACCACTGCGTAGAAGTCCAAGATTTAGTCAACAGCCTCAACATGGAGAACCTGCACTTACACATAATGCAATCGGTATAGTCTTATCTTTCTTATCTCGCTATATACATATATATATATATTTCGACTTAGCATATATTTCTGTGTTCGTAGTTCTTCTTCTTCTTTTTCCTGGTGACCTAATGACTACTTACACTAACTCAATTTATCCGGCAACAAATGATAATCTTGCATCTAATTTACACATTCGTAGAAGTCCTCGACTCATGGAGCAGGTTCAATCTCGGAAATCTCAGTATGCGCAAAATATAATACGTACGCTTTTTTATATTTTATTTTTAAATGGGTATGGGTATATATTTTTACAGTTGTGCAGGCATGTATGATGTTAGACAATTTGAATAGTAACTCTGGAACTATTAGTGTCTAGGTTGTAAAGTAGTAATAATTATAGTTGTAGAGAGATGACGATTAGGCTCGACTTATAGTATTCCTACTCTGCCAACCGAATAATAATATTCTGACTTGTGGGTAGACATAAAGATAGAGAAAGTATGTTATCCATACACCATCACAAGTCCCCTCATGCATGCATCATAACTCATGGACATCTATAAGTCAGAAGTGGGAGTTAGTGTATCACATTCATGTGCCCATTGTTTTCGTTATGAGTGTTTGGTTTGGTTAGTCGTTGCAATCAAAGATATATATAGATTTCGACATGTTTGCGTTAATGTGTGCAGAAAATCCACAAGTAGTTCAAGTCATAAGAAGGAGAGGTCGTCCACGTCGAAGTGTTGCAAGAAGATCTTCATTCCTGAATTGTGCGAGAGGGACCACCTATCAAGTTGGATTCCAGAAGTTCCATTTGCCGCCATCAAGGACGTTTCAAAGTGCCATGCGATGATTTTTTATTGGGAACCGAAAGGCTTTTGTTGTTCAGATGGGAAAGTTGTTTTACCGTTTTTTGCCCCACCGATTGAACTTCTGGAGCTGTATGAAGATCAAACGGAAGTATGGGAGCACTTTCAGAGGTACATACGACGCTATAATCAATGTTTCTCATTAACGTCAATTAGAGTGAATTATGACAGATAATTGGCTGATAATAGGTAAGGGGTATATACATTTCGTGTTCAAGGTGATATCTACCATAGAATAGGAAGTCTTCTACATCCTTTGGATGAAAATGAAACAAATCATCCAAGAACAGTTCGTCCCAGATATATACAGATGTATACTTATGATACAAATAACGAAACTAATTGGAAGATGGAAGAAGGTGGTAACAATCTAAATAGAGAGGTGATGGATAAGCTGAGGATAATTTTGGATACACATAATAGGTTAATGCATGTAATCAGGACGCTTGTACAACGATAAGACATCCAAAGGTGCAGGCTGGTGATTAAAGAGCAACCTGCGAGCGAGAAGCAGTACACGCTTCCAACTTCTTCACAAGTCGCCGCAATTGTAGTTGAATGAGATGGGTCTGAAAAACCTGGAGAGCGAGACATTGTAGTCCGAACAATGGAAGGAAAGCTGTTGTTTATCAATGAAACATGGGGTTGTTATGATACTCTTCAATATCCTCTTTTGCTACCATATGGGAGTTATGGATGGGATCAGAATAGTATGGATGAGAATGACAGACAGTTTACATGCCTCGAGTACTACTCCTACATGCTACAGGTATATATGATATAAATGTTTAACAACTACACTTTTAAATTGAACTTACACATATTATGTTGACACAAATAATATAAATAATTTATATATTTGTTGTTGCTATTGTTTGACAGATTCGAAGTAATGACGCGTCGCTTCTTCTTCGAGGTGGAAGACCACTATTACAATATGTTGTGGATAACTGGGTGAAGATTGATTCGTCTAGACTTAGATGGTTATGATATCATCAAGAGGAGATAAGAGTTGAATTGCATCAAGGTCTACAAGATGCACAAATGGTCGGAGAAACCAGTGCAAGTAAGTTAATAGATAATCACTTTCTTTTTTGGCCCAGTGCCAATTAAGCCTAGTTACATTCATTTTATTCTTCATTAAGCCCGGTGAAATGTTATAGGATAATGACAAATAGTTAAAAGGAAAGTACTTCCTTGAAATCTGAAATATGTTTTTTTTTTCATGACAGAGAATCTTGGTCAAAGAAAAATGCTTCCTTCCTCATACATGGCAGCCCCCGTGACATGTACCAACAGTATCAGGATGTAATGGCACTGGTGGAAAAGTATGGGAAGCATGATTTGTTCATTACAATGACTTGCAACCACTTTGGGATGAAATCGTGTCCAACCTGTAGCCGGGTCAATGTGCAGCGGATAGACCTGATCTGACTACAAGGGTGTTCCGTGTAAATCTTGAAGAGCTAAAGATAGATCTTTTTACCAAGTCAATATTTGGCAGAGTAGCTGCCCATGTGCATGTTGTTGAGTTTCAAAAAAGAGGTCTGCCTCATGTTCATATGTTAATTATTTTGAGTGAGGAAGACAAATTACAAGGTCCCGATGTTTATGATAAGATAGTGAGAGCAGAAATACCTAACCCTAACGAAGGGACAGAACTACACGAGTGTGTGAAAAAGTGGATGATTTACGGTCCATGTGGTAGTAAGTGCATGAGGGATGGTAAATGTAAGAGAAACTTTCCGAAAGAGTTTTCTGAGTGTACCGTGCAAGGAAAAGATCATACCCTGTATACAGGAGACATAATGATGGACGACGCATACGCAAAAGTGAGAGTTTTGAAGTAGATAATAGGATGGTGCCTTATAACCCTTGACTATTACAAAAGTATGATTGTCATATAAACGTGGAAATTTGTAGTAGTGTGGAGAGTGTTAAATATCTTTACAAGTATGTGTATAAGGGTCCAGATTATGTATCTTTTGGAGTGCAGCCAGAAGACCATGATAATAAGCGTGTAAATGCTACATTTTATACCCATATTTGTATTAGTTAGAACCCGATATTTTGGCTAATAACATTATTTTAGTGTTCTTGTAGAAAGTACAAGTGAACTCAGATTCCTAGGAAATAACTAGCTAAATTGGAGTTACAAGAGCCGTTATGACAATAACCACATTATGGTGTGGTGTCACTTATTCATTCCACCCCAAGAACATTTATGTGACAAAAACAAAGAATTTTCTTTGTGAGCACATGCACCTGAAGGCCCACTACTAGGTGAATGAACGTGGCAGTCTCAACCACATTTCATTTGTGGTGTATTAGCATCTTCTCTGTTTCCATCTCAAGAGAAGAGTACACACGAGATGATTGAATTTCTAAGCTCATTTGTGCGTTTAATGACCAAGGGAGTACAGGCTGCTTGGGCGTATACTAAGTGCCTTGGCTTCTTATCATTTTGGAATTCAATCGGGAGAAACTAAACTTGGATTTCGTCAAGATTCTTACAGCAACAACGATGGTGTTTTGGGGGTTCTCATCTGCAATGTGACTTCAGATGTACAAGGAGAGTAAAACGGTGATGAGTTGGAGGTTGCTGTGGACCTCAAATGTGATTGCATACAGTGGGTGAATAAATTAGATGACCAGGAAAAATAGGAGATGTGGTCGTTGAACTGTATAGCAGAATGGAAGATGCTGGCAGTGGTGCAGGCACGCTGCAGATGGAGATCAAGTTCTATTTCTGAAAAGAAGAGAAAAATTTTGGTGGAAGAACTGAATTTTATGCCGACAGTGGAGGGTGAACTGAATTCAGAATGCAGGCAACAAAAAGTCAGGCTACAAAGAGTCCTGATGCGTATGTTGGATCGATGAGTTTTTGCTGCTGGTGGTGACGAGATTTAGCCGGTCAGGGACGCGATTTGGCTGGTCATGGAATAAGAAGCTTGCTCGGATCAAGGCAGTGGTGATGTGCAGTTAGGTGCACGTAATGAATGACGGAGCTGTTTGTTCGAGTCTGATGGAAGGTACTTTAGACGGACGGAAGAGCTGGTGGTGTTGGTACCGCGAACACAGGAAGTTGAGAGAGATTGTTGCAGGGGGTTTGTTTGGCATGGATCGATTGCAGGTGGTGCTGCTGTTGTCTTCCATTTCATATGGAATTTGTTTTGAATCTCAAGATGGTAATGGAGGTGGGGTTTGGCAAAAGGCGATGGAGGAAATGATGGTGTACTCGGTGGATCTGATCCTGTGAGTTTTTGCCTGAAACTGATTAAGAAGGCAGGGAGATACTGAGGTCTGAAATCGGGTTTACATGGAAGTGGGTGCTCAATGAATTAAGTACTTGGGTACTGCAATCGTGAATGGTGGCTGTTTACAGTTGTTGGCCTGAATGAATATGGATTTGTGCGGTGCTGGGTATGGCTGGGTTGTGGAGTCTACATATTTGGCTGGTGGTTAGATGGACACGGAATAGAGCCAGTGGAGTCGATGACTTGAATCTGTGTTAGATGTGATGCTGTGGTCGAAGTGAGGAAAGCGCTAGGAAGGGAAACTGATGGACTGGGCCTCGCAAAGTGCTAGGTCGTGTTTTAGACTCTTGGTAACAAAGTGACAAACTATAAAAACCCAACAGAACTTTCAGAAGAAAAAAGAAGGGGGAGGACGGGTAGGGTTTGAAATTCCATTTCTTCGATTCCATTTTTGCTTCGCTAGAGTTTTTGATTTTAATATATCTATGTCTTTTGAGAAAGCCATGTCTAACTAGAGCCAATTTAATTTTATAAACTCTATGATGATATTTTTAATAATAATTCATTGACTAGTGATTTCTCTTCATATATGGCTTGGTATTTAATCGTTCATGTGATTTTCTTGATTGTTTATGCTTTTCAATTGATATTTCGTGCTTGGGTTAAGTCCTTTGACGTGGTATGCTTTAGATTGATATGTAATGCTTTAGAATCACTACCTATGAAGCGAAGAAAATTACAACGGAGAAACAATATTTTAGAATTTAATATACCATCTTCCGAGACATGAGATTGATTTCGAAATTGTCTTGAGTGATAAATAGAGATTAATAGAGTTTTATATGATTGAATTGGTGGAAATCGAAGACCCGAATAACCCACTCATACTTTGTTTATTATTACGATTGTTATTTCATTATGTTCCGAATCTCTGAAAATCGTTAAAACATCATCTTGTTAATTAGTTGTTTTTGATATTAGTTAGTAGTAGTATTTTCACACTCCTTGTGGGAACGACCTGTACTTGCCATTGTCTACTAGTTAGATGTTGTGCACTTGCATTATTGTAGGTTTCTGAGCCTACCACATGACGAGATAAAAAGGTATATTAATGCAAGATGGGTTTGTGCACAAGAAGCAATGTGGAAGATCTTTAGCTTTCCTCTTTACACGGTCTATCCTTCAGTAGTGAGATTACAAATACATCTTCCCAACCAACACACGTCGGGTACTATGATTACCAAACGTTGGATGAAATTTTGTCTGATAAGAGGAATTTGAGAACAACTTTGACAGAGTTCTTTGTGACAAATGCTCGCGATCCTAGAGCGAGAGAGTTTTATACCGTGAATTTCCAGAATGCTATTATTGGGATACAAAAACCAAAGAGTGGAGAAGAAGACGAAGTATGCAGAAGTCGATAGGGGGTTTATACTGTACCTTCATATGCATGAGAAGTATGGTTCTTAAGGCACATTCTGAACCACGTTAGAGGTCCGAATTCTTTTGATGATCTATTGTTTTTTGATGGAGAGAGATGTCGGACATTCAAGAGAGCTGCCAAAAAACTGGGACTCTCGGAGAATGATCAAAGTGCGAGAGCGTCTTTGGCTGAAGCAGCAACAGTCAAGATGCCGTCTGCTCCGACAAGACAATTCACCTCTATCTTGAACTTTTGTAATCCATCAGGCGTGAGAGAATCGCAAGATGAATTTTTCAACATCATAGTCGAGGATTACTCGAGTTCAAGCAATGCAAGCTCGACATTCTTATCAGATCGTCTTCTTCGCGAGTTGAATTTGATATTTAAGCAGCACTATAAAGATATATCCATGTATGATCTACCGCCGATTGTAGGCACATTGGGTGAGGACTTTGAGATTTTGAGTCTCATTCAAGAGGAGTTGTCGGTTCCTATATCCGACGGGACCTGTCTTCTGTCCAAAAGTTGAATGAAGACCAGTCTTGGGCCTATGATACAATCATGGGATCAATTTAGAGAAAGGAAAGTAAAGTCTTCTTCATAGATGGCCCGGGAGGTATTGGGAAGACATATCTCTATCGTATTATTTTGGCAACTGTCAGGAAAGATGGTGTTATTGCGTTAGCAGCAGCCACGTCGGGAATTACTACTTCTATGCTACCTGGTGGGAGGAGAGCACACTCAAGGTTTCAGCTTCCGATGACACCGACATCAACTTCAATGTATCTTACGAAGAAGCAAACTGAGAAAGCGAAACTTTTGAGACAGGCTACCGTCCTTATGTGGGATGAAGCTATAATGGCGCATCGCTATTCTTTGAAGCATTTGATCGGATGATGAGGGATATCACTGGGATTGCTGAACCATTTGGTGGAAAGATTCAATCATGGGAGGTGATTTCCCCAAGGTACTACCAGTGATTCCAAGGAGTACAAGGGGACAGACAGTTGATGCATGTCTTATAAGGTACATTGCATTTTTTTTTTCCTTTTAGGATAAAAAAATTGTTTTATATAATATGATGCGATGCTTAATGTTTCTTAAACTCTGGTACTTAATTAACATTCAAAAGGATAATTCGAAATGATATTGAATTACATTGCATTCTTAACATGTCACATTTGTGGGAAAGTGTAAATGTTTTGCATCTGAAGAAGAATATGTGTGCAGCCGAGAATGCATCTTATTCTGAGTTTTTGATTTGTGTTGGTGACGAGGATGAACCTTGCGTTGCTAATGAGATGATAAAGGTTCCTGAAGAGATGGTTATACCATGGGTTAGTGATGCTTCTTTCTCAGCTTATAGATGTAACATTTCCAAAATTGATGGAAAATGCCAGACATAGAGACTACATGGTCAATAGGGAATTGACCACACCATTGAACGAGTACGTCGAGAAGCTTAATGACCGAGTACTTAGCATCTTTAATGGAAAATAGGTTCTATTCTACTCATTTGATTTTGTGGACGACGATACTCACGGTCTTTACCAACAAGAATACCTGAACAACATTGCTCCTGGAGGTTTGCCATCACACATTTTGAAATTGAAGATCGATACGCCTATTATGTTATTGAGGAATGTTGATGCAAAAAATGGTCTATATAATGGTACCAGGTTAATAATCAGAGAGTTCTTCCCAAACTGTATAGATGCTGTAATGATTAGTGGGAATCACATAGGTACACGAGTCTTCATTCACAGGATGCCAATGGAGCCACCTGAGAATCTGAAACTCTCGTATAAGTTTAAAAGTAAACAGTTTCTGATCTGTTTGGGTTTCGCCTTTACAGTCAACAAGGCGCAAGAGCAGACGATCGAAAACACTAGTATGTTTTTCCCTTAACATGTGTTCAGCCATGGTCAACTGTACGTTGCTCTCTCGAGAGGAGTGTCAAGTAGCAACATGAAAGTATTAATGACTAAAGGCACCATTGCTAAAAAGAAGGGAACATACACGAAAAATGTTGTGTATAAAAAAGTCTTTTTGTCTTAGAAAACTATACACATTCTTGATGTAAAAGGACATTTATAACTGAAAAATTATTAAATGAAAAATTCAAGTTTAGTCGTATTTACTTTTTGCAGACTAACTTGAAATTAATTTTCACCACTTTGCGTTGATCGTTGACTTTGACCAATGACCCATGTTGACTTTAACTGTTGACTAATATATGAAAAAACAAAATACGGAATGGCATATGCATCATCGCGCATGCGTGCTACACTAGTACTAATATAAAGAAAAGAGTTATTTCTGGTACGACCAAAAATTTGGTTCGGACACCCATGATTTACCAATTTGACCTTAACTAAAAATCGAGTCCACCCGTTGAACTCCAGTAAATTCCGGAAAACCTAGGTGTAAGCAACAACCTCTTCGACTTCGTTTCCCTTTTCTTGTCTTTTCTTTTCCTACTATTCAGTATCTCCCTCTGAGGATCTTACTGGAACAACATCAATTTTGAACAAAATCGATTAAATCAAACACTCTACATCGATCAACAACCTCATTAAGGTTGTTTTTCAATTCCTTCTGCTCTCTTTCTTCTTCGTAAAGATTACAAATCGATTAGAACAGTCGAATTTCTCTCAAATCCGAACTCCATTCGTCACAACCAAGATCAATTTGGTCAATTTGATTAGTAAGATTTATTTATCTAATTCTGAATTTATTTTTCGATTGAAGAAATTTGGGGTTAGACAAAGAAAATTAACTCGTATTAGGTTAGGGTGATACACGATGACCAGAGATAGAAATGATTAGGTACCAAATCCAGTTGGTCCAACACGATTGGAAATTCTTTCCACTTTTTGGTGAAGAAGTTTATAAGGTAAGTCTTTCTTACTGGATCCGATTAAAAATTTGGGTTTGATTTGGATTTGTATCTTAATTTTCTTTTTAGTGATTTTGAATCTGCTTTGACTTTGAAAAAAAAAAGAAATTTTTATGTGGAAAGCTTTTTATTTGATTAATAATATATAAATTTGGTACTTTGGAACTGATTTTGTTTCGGTTAACAGGAGAAATCATTGGGGTTTTAGTTTTCTTTTTTCCTGTAATAGTTATTGCACCTAATTTAGGTATCAGAAACAATCAACAACATCTCATTTAAGTCTTATTAGGGTACTTTTAGTTTAATTCAGTTGAGTTTTGGTTTTTGTTAATGCCAATAACAAAATCTAAGTGAGGTAAGGGGAAATAGGCTTTAGTTTTCTAATTGTCATTACCCTTAGTAGTCCATAGGAAATGTTCTCAAGTTGTTCAAACTTATGAGGTTGACAAGGTATGCGATTTCAGCAACCATTTGGACGGTTCGGGACCTAACGTATAAAATCACAGTAGAAAGGAAATGCCAATTTACAGTAAAGTAACACATATACATATAATAAAGAAATTAATCAATTTGAACAGGCCTAATGTTGAGAACCGCAGTACCTGTAACAACGATAATGGATTTAACATATCGTAAACACACTTGATGTCACCGTGTATGCCTCAAATGATAGGCGTAGCTAAGATATTTATCCATTTAACCTATTGTTTATCCTGAAAATATATTTAGACATAGTGGTCATTGTGTGAAGATCACCCTTTGTGGTAACTCATATCTTGAGCTTAGTTGTAGCTTTGGAGATCATAGAACCACCCATTGTTGTTTTTGATTCCGGAAATGGACCAGGTTTACCATTTTTAATGTTTTTTGAATTGTTTATCTGAGAGTTTTGCTCTTTACTATTATGTCTCCCGTTACTAACACCTATCCCACATTAGCATAATTGGTCTCTCATTGTCCTCGACTAATGTGGAAAAAGTTTACTTCAACATGGCAGTAGCTGTTGCGATTGAATGCAAGTTTAAGGCAATGTGTTGCTTCTTCTAATTAGTTGTTATTACAACTATTACTTCCCTGGCCTGTGTCTAGATTTATAAACTTCAATTTGTGACTGACATTTTTTCATAGATGCAACCATATCGAAAGAAATTCTTTACATTGTAACTTACTCTTTAGTCTTTAATAGTTTGGCATAGTTACCTGATCCTTCTTGAAGTAAAAGACCAAAATTGCCCATTTTTGCCTTTTTCGGCGGAAGCTTACATTATCATGGTCGCAGAGGACATGCACAATTTTCTACCCATATTCACAACCCTCAATTTATTTCTAACTTCATGCGTCGTGGCATCATAGCTCCGAGACTGAATATGGTATGCCATGTTGTTGCTGCTTTTGAGGAGCCTTCGATTATGGATGTTGGTACTCGACTTGATTGGCAAAATTCGTCGGGAGTGGAAATTACAAGTGTCTTCGTCTCAACGACCTGTTTCCCTTTCCTTGCGCCATCATTGCACAATCCTCCCTACGTTGTTCCAACTATCACTCGCAATGCTCTTCAAAACTTCGCAGAAGACAAACTAGACGCAGTATACTTTGGCCCAAAGAGATTTCATCCGCAACAGGTACCGTGGTGGCTTTTTTGGTTACACTTAGTGAAGATGGATTAACAATTTATGGGTTTACTTTATTGGTTCTATGAACCTTATTGATCTAAAGGTTGTTTTTTAGCATCTTAATTTTGACATTGGCTTTTCTGTTTTTTTCTGCATAATATTTTGACACAAGAGAGAGAGAGTTTCGTTCCTATAAGATTTCTCAATTTTTTTGATACAACTTTGTTTAAGTCTAATAAAATTTCCCTATACTATCCACCAAGTGATACAGTTAGCTTTGCATTAGAATTCTCGCTGTTTCTTTTGTTACTGTCATTTGCCCGCAGAAGTCTACTGAAATCGTTTTTTTAGATTCATATTAAAACTAAACCTCAGTAAAAAGTATACTATTACTTTAGTGAAGTATTCATTATAAAGACGAAATAATAGCCTATTAAGTTTAAACCAATAAGTTTGTCGATTTCTTTTGGAATAGAACGGCAGGCGCATCGCGCGTGCGTGTTATACTAGTATATATAGTGTGAATTACTAAATAATTCTTCCCCTTTTTGTCAATATAAATTGGCAAAGGTACGAAAACTATGGGAACATAATGAAGTCTCAAAAGATAATTCATGACTAAAAAGAAACATATCAACTTTCTTTCGATGATTTCACATAGTCGAAACATAGTGTATTCATCAATGAGTTTATTAAGATACAAATTAACTGTAAGGACTCTCAAGCTCGTCAACGTTATTGGATCGGTAAAGAGACGGTCTAGAGGTGATCAATAGACGATTTAGCCGTTGTTGACTCGATCCGTAAGGCATGAATGTGAATTAATATAAATTAGTCCAACATTAATTTGAATAGGAAACTAGTATCATTGGATAAATATCAAAAAGTTATGTGAAATGGACTATTCGAACGCCTTATTCGGATACCGGACGAAGCAGATATCATCAGATTAGTATGTTGAGAAAAATAGTATTTTTTGCAGTAAACCAACTTGGCTGCCCATAGCTAAGTGATGGGTGCCTTCATCAATTTCTTTAACCTTACCTCTCACCCAGATCGAATAAAAAAAAACATTCTCTTCTTTTCTTTCTTTCTCTTTCTTCCTTCCTTCTTCTTCCTTTCTTCTCTGTTCATTCTTTTGTCGTATTTTCGAGAGATGAAATTGAGTTTGGTTTGAGAAAACTAATTGGTAAAGCTATGTAGATGAACAAGAAGATGTATTTTATGTGTATTGTGAAGAAGAAGTTTGGAAAAGCGGGGGTCTAACAACCACACCCAATATTTCGTTTAGGCAATATGTATGGACTAACTCCAATATAATTCCAATAGAATCAACCAGACAATCAGACTCAATCAAGGAAAATATATCCAAGAGTTATATCTCAATTTCTCAAATGAATCTGCAATCGAAAAAATTAGAAATCTGTGAGCCGGATCAATATGAGAAATAATTTGGATGGTACCAAAGGCTAATATCTAGCGTCAATCAATTTCAATCAACAACCAAATGTTGGATTTACCAATTGATTGAACTATGCACAACCTGTGATATTTCAATTGTATAAAAAATATAATGCGGAAAAGAAATAACACAGACGCCAGAAGTTTTGTTAACGAGGAACCGCAATGCAGAAAAACCCCGGGACCTAGTCCAGATTTGAACACAACACTGTATTAAGCAGCTACAGACTTTAGCCTACTATAAGTTAACTTCGTACTGGAATTTAGTTGAGCCCTAACCAATCTCACACTAATTAAGGTATAGTCGTATTCCTTACGCCTCTGAATCCCAGCAGGATTCTGCGCACTTGATTCCCTTAGCTGATCTCACCCACAACTAAGAGTTGCTACGACCCAAAGTCGAAGACTTGATAAACAAATTTGTCTCACACAGAAAAGTCTATTGAATAGATAAATCTGTCTCCCACAGAAATACCAACGTAGTTTTTGTTCTGTCTTTTGATAAATCAAGGTGAACAGGAACCAATTGATATACCGGTCTTATATTCCCGAAGAACAGCCTAGTAATATCAATCACCTCACAATAACTTAACTATATGGTACAAGTTATTGTGGAATCACAAAGAATGAGACGAAGAGATTTGTGATTACTTTTTATATCTTACCTATTGGAGATAAATCTCGAGCAATCTTAGAGAAGATAGTACTCAATACGATAAAACAAAGTAGGATCAGAACACGCAACTATAGAGAAAATAATTGGGTGTGTCTTTAGAATACCAATGAAGTCTTTAAGTCGTTAACCTATAATGGTTTAGGAAAAACCTAGGTTAAAGGAGAATCGACTCTAGTCGCAACTAGTATCACACAGGAGGTGTGGGGATTGGATTTCCCAGTTGCTAGAGTTCTCCCTTATATAGTCTTCAAATCAAGGTTTGCAATTAATGTTACCTTGGTAGCTGTTAGAGCACTGCTCGGTCGAACTCGCAAGCGGTGCTATCTCAAGCTTGTTTGTCAATGTTAGTTATCAAAACTATAAATATTGATTTCTAGTCTACTTATAGTGATGTGTCGGACTAGGATAGATTGTGTAGTTGAGCATTAGACTTCACGGCGTTCATCAATTGAAGACGAAGAACTGCCAAGGAGAGCTTGTGTAACTTCATCAACAAAAGGTATGTGGATACTAAAACTCATCTACCACTTGGAAAGTCTATTTCTACTCAATCTCCTATATTGAGACAAAAGTCGTATTACTATATAGGATTCGATTATGCACATTTGAGATTTCAAGCTGAGTTTAATTCGCTTACATATTTCTCGAAATATGTGTTGGTAACTTTCGCTTCAACCAAGTTCATCTTATATTCTTGACGAAAGTCAAAAGATGATAAAGTAACATCTTACATGGTTTGTGTGATACAATCATTTGGTTTAGCCTTGAAATGTTTCGTAATGATTATTTCAATAACTTGAAAATTGCTTTGATGCTAATAATGTGTGGAAACGGCTATTGTCATCCTCTAAGAAAGTTTCAATGATTGAAGTGGAGTTTAGAACACTTAACCAACATTAGATTATAAACATGTTATGCACTCTTGCATATATGTAATCCATGTCCGGGAACCATAGTATGCATACCCGTATGCGTACCTGTTGGTTTGTGAAGTCCGGGAACCTAAGTACACGTACCTGTACGGGTACTGGCGTAAGGTTCAGGTCCGGGAATTTCTGCTGGGTTTGGAGGTATGCGTACCCGTTAGCATACTGGAGAAAACCAAACTTGGTCCGGATACTTAAGTATGTGTACCCGTTTGCATACTTGAGTGGTTAAAGTTCTAAAATCGGGTGTGACATGAACTAATACATTTATACAATAAGGAATTCTTGGCGAACCGTGGATATAATGTCCATGAATTGATTCGAGTGAATCAAATTGTTTTTGCTTCAATTGTGTTCTTGTATACTTATATGAGAATATAACAATTGAACAACTCTATAACTAGTTTCATTTGAGTCATTTGAACTAGTTGTGGTTAAGATGAATAAGGTTGATATGAGAGTGTTCATATAGCTAACTTCAGTAAACTACTGTTGAGCCAACACAGTGTACACGTTTAGGTACGGTTACTCAAACCTAAATGAAGGTACATTTCATTTGTGTATAACATCTAAGTTCGATCTAACGGTTGAAAGATATTAGCTTGAGTCTAATCAGGTTTTCATTTAACGGTGAATATTGAATGCTTTGTTACCAAGGTAACTTAGATTGCAAACCCTGATTTAAAAACTATATAAGGGATAACTCTAGCAATTGGGAAACCTAATCCCCACACCTCCTGTGTGATATTAGTTGCGACGAGAGTCGATTCTCCTTTAACCTTAGGTTTTTCTAAAACCCTGTAGGTTAACGACTTAAAGACTTCACTAGGATTGTGAATCCAGACCCAACTGTTTTCTCTGTAGTTGCGTGTTCAGATATTTTTGTTTTCTATGATGATTGAGTACTATCTTATTTAAGATTTGCTCAAGATTTAATCTTCTAAAGGCAAGATTGAAAAGTAGTCACAAACATCTTCGTCTCATTGTTTGTGATCCCACAATATCTTGTTTCGTTAATCGATTAAGATTATTGTGAGGTGATTGATAATACTAAGTTGTTCTTCGGGAATATAAGTCTGACTTATCAATTGGTTCATGTTCACCTTGATTTATCAAAAGACGGAACAAAACTCGTAGGTATATCTGTGGGAGACAAATTTATCTATTCAATAGACTTTTCTGTGTGATACATATTTGTTTATCAAGTCTTCGACTTTGCTTCGTATCAACTCTTAGTTGTGGGTGAGATAAGCTAAGGGAATCAAGTGCGTAGAATCCGGCGTGGTTATAGAGGCGTAAGGAACACGATTGTACCTTGATTAGTGTGAGATTGGTTAGGGCTCAACTAAATTCTAGACTGAAGTTAGCTTGCTAGTAGTCTAGTGTATGTAGCGGCTTAATACAGTGTGGTGTTCAAATATAGACTAGGTCCCGGGGTTTTTCTGCATTCGGGGTTTTCTCGTTAACAAATTTTTTGGTGTTTATGTTATTTCTTTTCCGCATTATATTTGTTTATATAATTGAAATATCACAGGTTGTGCGTAAGTTCAATCAATTGTGAATACGACCTTTGGTTGTTGATTAAATTGATTAACACTTGGATAATGATTTTTGATACCATCCAAGTTATTTCTTATATTCAATCAGGGTCGCAAATTCTTATTTGTTTGATTGCGGATTGAATTGAGAAATTGATACAACTCTTGGATATATTTCCATTGATTGAGTCTGACTGTCTAGTTGATTCTCTTGGAATTATATTGGAGTTTGTCCATACAGATTTCTAAGTGAAATATTTGGTGTGGTTGTTAGACCTCCGCTGTTTCAATTGGTATCAGAGCAGACAAATACGTTAAAGACCTCATAAGTCTATGTTTGTAGAAATATGATTATTATGGACGAGTCTATCTCTAATAACATACCAGGTCAGAAATTACCAGATGTTTTTCAAAGCTTGAATTCACCTGAGATAACTGTCACATCTAAGTCAATATCTGAACATTCTCTGAATGTAGAAACTGTTGATTGGGAAACACACCTAGAAGGACAGTTGGATGAACTTTCTGATGAAGGAGATTCAGATATTGATAGAGATGATGAGGAGGAAGTCTCAGAGTATGTTAAGTTTTTGGATTCGTTTAAAATGAAGAAGATTACAACTTCTCATGTCACACCTCTTCTGACTCCTCTCTGTCGAGAAAGGAAGAAATTGAAAAGGATTTACAGAGATCTTTATGGTTGGACTCGCTCTTGCGAATCGATCCTCAAAGATTCGGAGGAAAACCTGAGTAAAAAGTCACTTGAATATGATAATGATTATCAAAAATACTTCTTGTTGGAAGAAAAACTTGCAGATACTGAAGCAAGGATTAACTCTCAGCAAACAAGTTTTGATGACAGAGAAAGCGGTTATCTCACTTGAGAAAACGCCTTGAGGCTGATTTAACTGCTGCTCTTGATAAAATAAAGATGTTGGAAGATGACTTGAAAAGGTTCAATACTAATTCAAGAAAATTAACCACAATGCTAGGAGCAAGCAAAAATCATCGTGATACACGACGATTGGGCTATAAGAGAATAAATGCTCCAAATATTAACAAAATGGTAAAATTTGTCAAGTCTAGTGATTCTTCCGAAAAAAAGGTTTCTACTAATGGAAAAAGTGAAATACCTTCACCGGAAGTTAAGGTTTAAAAGAGCAAAGTATATCGACCTCCAAAGTCAGCACACACGGATCGAGGTAAGAACATTCCTTATGTTTTCCACTATTGCGGAAATAAAGGTCACCTGGAAAGGAGATGTCGTTTCCTTATAAGGAATGAGAAACTTCGTGATGTTCTTGTTTGGGAATCACGAGAAGTTGTGAAACCAAGACCATATGTTAAGACTAATCCCCTTAACGTTACAGGTTGTAACTGTCCAACCTTTAGGCAAAGGAATCAGTGTTGTGATAAACCTAGATTTGCCTATAAACGTCATACGAATCCTTTTCACAATCGTAATGGTTATCAAAAGGATAACTTCGTAAAGATGAAGACAAGATACGATGCTCCCAATTGGAGAAAGACTAACTTGCAAAAGAATAGTCAATCCAATTCTCTTCCGAGAATTCTAGAAGAGAGTAATGGGAAGAAGGTTCTGGTTACTCCTAAACGCACTCAGAAGTGGATACCAAAGAAATCAATGATGTTTTTAGTGTAAAAAGGAATGATCTCCCAGAAAATTCCATGACTATGGAGAAGGAAGTATCCATGATGTTGGAACTTAAAAAGTTCATTGGAAAGATGGATTTGGATGTGAAAGGTTCTAAAAGAGATCTATTTCATGATAATCCAAAAGTCACCTGTGGTGAGCAAGACATTGTTTACCTCAACACGACTTTATTGTGTTGTAAGTGCATCCTCACTAAGGAATACCCTGCTATGTATACGGTGAGGGAAGCACGAGAACTGGGGCACACAAATTATGTTCGGTAAGGCTGTAGAATTCGGTTGGATTCTTCTAAAAAGGTATGTAGCAAGATTTGTTTTTATTTTTATTTGCTTAGAGTACTTATAATGATCCATTTAACTTGCTTATCTCTAATTTCTACCTAACTTGATTAGTGTTTAAGTTTCTTAAATGTTTAGGTTTGAAAATAGTAGTTCGGGATGTTTAGACTTCATGCTACACATACTAGGTATGCATACCATCATTTAAAATAAAAATACAGGGATTTTAGTACGCAAACCCGTTTGCATACTACTCCAGGTCACGAAAATTCGTTTGCAAACCGGTATGCTTACTATCCTGTAGACGTCGATTTTCGGTAAACTTGTTTTGGCCGTAATTTCTTCTCCCGAACTCGGAATTACCTCATTCGTATTTGCATTCTCTTCCTCTTTGAATTCCCTCAAAATGGAGATGAGAATTCTTGAATTTGTATGAGTTAAGATTGGTCTTTGTCCCGTCTCTTGTTTTTAAATGTTGTGCTTCGTTTCGTCGCACTTGTGCCACTTCTCTTGGACTTAGGAACTTGGTGAATCACAAAGAAGGAAGTTCAAGAATGGACCTTAGTACACATTACTATGGGATTCTTGAAAGCACAATCATCTTATGTGAACTATGATGCATGGTCGTTATTGACTTTGTATGTTCTTCTTTGTTAAGAAAATCTTTTTATACTCCTTTGGTAGCTATTCTTGGTGTAAATCCGTGCGAAAAAGATGATTCTACCTTCTAAGGACAAAGATTGATTTTGCAGTATTGATCTTTATTGGTTTTATATATTGCAATTTTTTATGGGATATGTGGGTTTACGTCCGTGAACTATGATTGTCCCAAATTTGCACAAAATTTAAGCCTATTATATGTCGGTATGCAAATATTGATGGAAGATACGTGATGAGTGCTAAAAAGTGCATATATTTATCCCTTTTTGTTGGCATTTTAACTCATCTTTTGTGCATTAATTCTACATTTTATCCCATATTCTGTATTTTCATTGTTTTCAAGAATAAATATTTTTATTAATTAATTTTGCATTTTTAGGTAATAAATAAAGTTCGGATGAGTCGCGGAGCGAAAAGAGCAGAAAAGTAGTGAAAAGCCGGGAGAAATTACGCAAGGAAGCCGCGAAGAATGGTGCGCACAACCTCATTTTCTACACACAAAAGCGCCTACGTTCTCAGCCATCCGATCATTTCTAAGAAGCATCCGACGGTCGCTTCTTCATAGATCATCAAAATCTGATGTCTCTGCCGAGCACCACAGCGATGAAATTCCAAGCCTTCAGATTAGATGGTAGTTGAATCCAACGGTCGCTCCCTTGCTGTTCATCAAAGTTTGATATCTCCGCCTTACACTACAACACCTAACTCCATCTGGCATCGTTGATTTTGTTGTATCATATAATCCAACGGTCGCTCATCGCTTACCTTCGCATCACCGTCCGATCTACCTACCAGCTTCGCATCCAATGACTCAGCGTCACAGAACATCAAGATTAGATGAAGCCGCCTCACACCCTAGCGACCGAACCCATCCACCTAACCAAACACCCTTCTCTCCCAACCAGTCGAGCCACTTTCTTTCTCCCTCACCCTCTGCAACCACCATACCCTGCCGCACCACCATCACCACCACCACCTTCTCCACCTGCTCTGACTCCATCACCAACTCCTCTACCAACACCACACCTCCACCATCATCACCCCTACCTTCCTACAACTATTACCCATCTTTATAGCCCCCTAATTCGTCAATTTCTCCCCTGCCGAAACCCTAGGTGAATGGTTGACGAATTAGTGAAGCTAGAAAGAGAAATTGAAGGCATGGGAAGGAGCAGGATACTAAGGAGAAGCATGGGTCGAAGTCAGTAGCAGTTTTCAGAGATTAGGTATGAATTGATTTTATTTCTTATAAACCCTAATTTCATAATTTGGGGATAATTGGGGGAAAGTGATTGAATGTATAATTAGAGGCATGGGTCGACGTATCAGGGCTGTTGTCAGTAGGTTAGGTGAGTTAATTTCACTTTTTGGGTGAAACCATAACTTCACTGATTTCTTTTGGGTAGAACCCTAATTGTGCCTGTAAGTATAAATATGACTGTGGGTGTGATGTAAAAACTTGATGTTTGGGTTAGCCAACATCCAGGACTCTCATGTCCTGTTAAATTGTTAATTTTCATGTTTCAGTTAAATGTGCTAGTAGTTGCTGTGTTCTGTTAATTGCTTGTCTTATGCTTATGTTCATGTTATAATTGTTATTTGTCTCCTGTTAATGTGTTAGATGTTTATGTGTATTCACATGTTAATTTCAGTTCATTTGTTAATTTCTGCTCAGTTTCATTTTGTTTATGTTCATGTTAGACTTTTTATTCACTGTTAAATGTTCAGTGTCAGTTAAATGTTCCTGTTGTGTTTAATGTATTGTTACATTTGAAGGAATGCTAGGCTAGGTATCTGTGAAGCAATGTGCTGATTGTGCAATGGAAGAAATCAGTGCTTAAAGCAAGCTGATTTTCTTGCCATTCCCTTTGTATGCTCAGGTGCATTGTATTGATTGAGTATTGGGAGAAACTAGTGCTTATAGCAAGCTAGTTCTCTTCCCATTCTATAGGAATGCCTGTATTCTTGCCTTAGTATTGCTTC
The DNA here is from genome assembly GCF_003573695.1 of Papaver somniferum. NCBI lineage: Eukaryota > Viridiplantae > Streptophyta > Magnoliopsida > Ranunculales > Papaveraceae > Papaver > Papaver somniferum. The sequence continues at coordinate 70,690,366 of NC_039368.1, read as the reverse complement.
ATTTCAGTTCCATTATCACCCCTGCCCTTGGCCTTAGGCCTTGGTTCATCTTGTTTTGTTTTGCTTTTGTTCATTGTTTTGTTGCTGTTTAGTTTTCATTTGCTTTGTTCCTTGTTTTTGCACTGTGTTGTTTTCCTTTGGCTTGTACTGTTACTTGCACTGTTTTCTGTGGCTTAGGCCTTTACTGCTGTTTTCTCCTGCTGTGCACTTGCACTGCTTTGCAACACTGCTTTGCTGCACTTGCATTGCCTCTGCTGCACTGCTACATTGCTTTCCCCTGCTGTCTCTCCCTGCAGCTGCTGTGCTTGTGCAGTTTGCTACAGCTGCTGCTGTTGCCTTCCTTTCTGCTACACTGCAGCTGCCTCTGCAACTGCTGCTGCCTTGTCTGTTGCTGTCAAGCAAGCTACTACTTGCACCTGCCAAGCCAAGTCCAGCTCCTGCTGCCTGCCAAAGCCAGCTGAGCCCAATCTGGTTCACTATCAAGTCCAAAGCTCAACTCAAACTGATAGCCCTATTCAGCCAACCTGTGGGTTTAACCAAAGCCCATTTGTTTAAAACCAAAAGCCCAAGGTCTAGTTCACTGAGGCCCATTTCACTAAGGCCCAAAGCCCAGTTGTTTAAGGCCAAAGCCCATTTGCATTTCAAAGACCAAACTGAGCCCAAGCTCAGTTCTTTTTATTTTGAACAAACCCATTAGCACTCAAAGCCCAATTTAAGCCAAAAGGCTTCAAAACCCAACAACAATTTAGGAACCCAATTAGCAAGAAACACTTCCGAAACACACCCGATCTCTGTGGATCGACCCGTACTTGCACATTTGCCACTTTCGACACCGTGCACTTGCGGTTATAATTTGTAGGACCTTTTAGAAGCCTACCAAGTTTTTGGCGCCGCTGCCGGGGATTGGTGTTGTGTTTTATCTGTGTTTTCTTAGCTATTTTGTATTTCACTGCATAGCATTTGCATCTGCATCTGCTTCATTTCATTTGCTGTTGGACCTGCTGATTCTGAACCTGTTTTTCCTCTGCTGGGACGCCACCAAGGAAAAGAACCAAAACCCAACTGGGTTTTTGCAACAATATCAGAGCAGCTGAGCTGTGCTAAAAAGGTAAGCCTAAACCCATTCATTGAGAGAACCCAACCTGTGGGCTTCCAATTTTTTTAATTGTGGGCTTGTAATAATTAACCCAATTTTTTTGGGCTTTTTATTTTTCTATTTTGGGTTTGTAATAATTTATTTGTGGGCTTGTATTTATTTTGTGTGGGCTTGTTTAAATTCTTTCATTGGACTTGTATTTTGGACTCTGGGTTTAAACCCAGCTGAGCTTGTAACCGATTGTGGACTTGAAAAGTGGACCGCGAAACCAAAGTTTTAAAACAAACGTCGGGCCTTAACCAACTGGGCCAAATTAAACTTTCAAAATTAAAACTTAGTGTTTCTTGAGCCGCAGCCTTCCATCCATTTCATTAGAGGCTTGCACAGTGGGCTTGCTCCCATACAAAAACCAAATTTTATTTTATTTATTTAAAAAAAAAAAAAAAAAAAAAAAATTTACTTTACTTTTTCCCGTTTTTTTTTAAAAAAAAAAAAAAAAAAAAAAAAAAAAAAAACCTTTTGTTCCTTTTGTATATATTTTGCTAATCCAATTTGATCTCGGCTAAAATATGTTGGATTTTTGCCTTGAATAACGGAGTTTTAATTCTGCTTTCGCCGAAATCGGGTATTCTCTCTCCTTTTACTCTACTCAGCATGTCCCTTTCCATATGTTGCATTTTAATTCTTTCCATATTTTGAAACATTGAGGACAATGTTTAGTTTAGGTTTGGGGGTATAGAGTAGATACCATGATAATTTGCCATAATTGAAAACGAACTCCTTCTTTTTGAAAAAAATTGAAAAATTCCAAAAAAAATTGAAAAATCAAAATTCTAAAAAAATTAAAAAATTGAAAAAAATCATAAAAATGGAGCTCATTTACCTTGAAATGTTGACTCTTGTGCAAATATGTATTTTTATTAGGAGTCTTAGTCTAGATATTTAGGCACCCTGATTCTAGCACAATTCACATAGTGATAAGAAATTTGCACGCGCACGATCTACCAATACATGTATGGCCTCGATCTTCAAGGTGTTGGATAGGAAGTTACGATTGCCAATCACTTTAGAATACTGAACGAAACTTGACTAGCTTGTTCTTTGGTTGGTTGGGATAGAAGGTGGAGGTTACATTAAGAAAGACAACCATCGAATTTAACTGGGTGCATCAAAAAGGGCTACCTCTTGCAAAGTGTCATGTAATCTTTTGTTTCCTTTTGTATATGTATCAAAAGTGTTGTTCAAAAAAAAAAAAAAATCAAAAAAAATCAAAAAAAAAATCAAGTATTTATCAATTCCATCATCTCTTGTTCCAAAAATAAAAAGAGAATAGTCAATGTAAATAAGAGTCATGTAAAGAGTTATTTTGTTGTTTCGTTGTAATAAGCAAGGAGGGTGTATGCCATTGATGTACAACGCGAGTAATTGTGAAATACCTCCAACTCATTCACAATTCTCGTAAAGTCCGGACAGCTAGCTAGATTTCGACCTCAGTTCTTAGCCTGAGAAACTATCTCTTGGTGATTAGTAGTCATGACTTCAGATCTTTCTTTACACATGTGTAGATACACTTTACACTCTTATCACATGTCTTTTTTTGTTATCAGTGCTAGGATTGTGCCTTTGATAGCTAGATTGACATCTCCATTTTGCTGTGAGCTTAAACTGTTTTGCACATGTCACATTTGATGGAATATGAGCTTATATTTTGTCCTTAGGTTTTGTAGGCACACCTCTGGTAAAACTTCACGAGACTTCACTCGTCCACTAGGGACACTTAGTGGTTTAAAAGGCTTAGTGCATACGCTAAATGCATTCGAGAGACCAGCGACAGTGGTATAATTAGGATTTCCTTAGTTTTGTTTTACTTGAGGACAAGTAAAATTCAGGTTTGGGGGTATTTGATGAGTGCCAAATATTGTATATATTTATCCCTTTTTGTTGGCATTTAACTCATCTTTTGTGCATTAATTCTACATTTTATCCCATATTCTGTATTTTCATTGTTTTCAAGAATAAATATTTTTATTAATTAATTTTGCATTTTTAGGTAATAAATAAAGTTCGGATGAGTCGCGGAGCGAAAAGAGCAGAAAAGTAGTGAAAAGCCGGGAGAAATTACGCAAGGAAGCCGCGAAGAATGGTGCGCACAACCTCATTTTCTACACACAAAAGCGCCTACGTTCTCAGCCATCCGATCATTTCTAAGAAGCATCCGACGGTCGCTTCTTCATAGATCATCAAAATCTGATGTCTCTGCCGAGCACCACAGCGATGAAATTCCAAGCCTTCAGATTAGATGGTAGTTGAATCCAACGGTCGCTCCCTTGCTGTTCATCAAAGTTTGATATCTCCGCCTTACACTACAACACCTAACTCCATCTGGCATCGTTGATTTTGTTGTATCATATAATCCAACGGTCGCTCATCGCTTACCTTCGCATCACCGTCCGATCTACCTACCAGCTTCGCATCCAATGACTCAGCGTCACAGAACATCAAGATTAGATGAAGCCGCCTCACACCCTAGCGACCGAACCCATCCACCTAACCAAACACCCTTCTCTCCCAACCAGTCGAGCCACTTTCTTTCTCCCTCACCCTCTGCAACCACCATACCCTGCCGCACCACCATCACCACCACCACCTTCTCCACCTGCTCTGACTCCATCACCAACTCCTCTACCAACACCACACCTCCACCATCATCACCCCTACCTTCCTACAACTATTACCCATCTTTATAGCCCCCTAATTCGTCAATTTCTCCCCTGCCGAAACCCTAGGTGAATGGTTGACGAATTAGTGAAGCTAGAAAGAGAAATTGAAGGCATGTGAAGGAGCAGGATACTAAGGAGAAGCATGGGTCGAAGTCAGTAGCAGTTTTCAGAGATTAGGTATGAATTGATTTTATTTCTTATAAACCCTAATTTCATAATTTGGGGATAATTGGGGGAAAGTGATTGAATGTATAATTAGAGGCATGGGTCGACGTATCAGGGCTGTTGTCAGTAGGTTAGGTGAGTTAATTTCACTTTTTGGGTGAAACCATAACTTCACTGATTTCTTTTGGGTAGAACCCTAATTGTGCCTGTAAGTATAAATATGACTGTGGGTGTGATGTAAAAACTTGATGTTTGGGTTAGCCAACATCCAGGACTCTCATGTCCTGTTAAATTGTTAATTTTCATGTTTCAGTTAAATGTGCTAGTAGTTGCTGTGTTCTGTTAATTGCTTGTCTTATGCTTATGTTCATGTTATAATTGTTATTTGTCTCCTGTTAATGTGTTAGATGTTTATGTGTATTCACATGTTAATTTCAGTTCATTTGTTAATTTCTGCTCAGTTTCATTTTGTTTATGTTCATGTTAGACTTTTTATTCACTGTTAAATGTTCAGTGTCAGTTAAATGTTCCTGTTGTGTTTAATGTATTGTTACATTTGAAGGAATGCTAGGCTAGGTATCTGTGAAGCAATGTGCTGATTGTGCAATGGAAGAAATCAGTGCTTAAAGCAAGCTGATTTTCTTGCCATTCCCTTTGTATGCTCAGGTGCATTGTATTGATTGAGTATTGGGAGAAACTAGTGCTTATAGCAAGCTAGTTCTCTTCCCATTCTATAGGAATGCCTGTATTCTTGCCTTAGTATTGCTTCATTTCAGTTCCATTATCACCCCTGCCCTTGGCCTTAGGCCTTGGTTCATCTTGTTTTGTTTTGCTTTTGTTCATTGTTTTGTTGCTGTTTAGTTTTCATTTGCTTTGTTCCTTGTTTTTGCACTGTGTTGTTTTCCTTTGGCTTGTACTGTTACTTGCACTGTTTTCTGTGGCTTAGGCCTTTACTGCTGTTTTCTCCTGCTGTGCACTTGCACTGCTTTGCAACACTGCTTTGCTGCACTTGCATTGCCTCTGCTGCACTGCTACATTGCTTTCCCCTGTTGTCTCTCCCTGCAGCTGTTGTGCTTGTGCAGTTTGCTACAGCTGCTGCTGTTGCCTTCCTTTCTGCTACACTGCAGCTGCCTCTGCAACTGCTGCTGCCTTGTCTGTTGCTGTCAAGCAAGCTACTACTTGCACCTGCCAAGCCAAGTCCAGCTCCTGCTGCCTGCCAAAGCCAGCTGAGCCCAATCTGGTTCACTATCAAGTCCAAAGCTCAACTCAAACTGATAGCCCTATTCAGCCAACCTGTGGGTTTAACCAAAGCCCATTTGTTTAAAACCAAAAGCCCAAGGTCTAGTTCACTGAGGCCCATTTCACTAAGGCCCAAAGCCCAGTTGTTTAAGGCCAAAGCCCATTTGCATTTCAAAGACCAAACTGAGCCCAAGCTCAGTTCTTTTTATTTTGAACAAACCCATTAGCACTCAAAGCCCAATTTAAGCCAAAAGGCTTCAAAACCCAACAACAATTTAGGAACCCAATTAGCAAGAAACACTTCCGAAACACACCCGATCTCTGTGGATCGACCCGTACTTGCACATTTGCCACTTTCGACACCGTGCACTTGCGGTTATAATTTGTAGGACCTTTTAGAAGCCTACCAATACGATGAACTTTTTTTACAAAGATTAAGTCTATTATATGTCATTGTGCAAATAGTGATGAAAAATAGAATGAATCTTTGATTATTCCGCAGTATTGGTCTTTCCCTGATCCACATCTTTGTGTATGTACTGTGCGACTCCATAAGTTCTCTTATGTTGAGCATGGCCAATTAAATTGATCATTTTCCTTGTGGTTAATTCAATTGAGATTTTTGGATACAAATTCATGTTTCATGTGATTTGTTAAGGTCCAAAGAAATCCTTCTTTTCATGTAAAAGTAAGGTAGCTCTTGTTGTTCTTTTGGGAATGATATTTTATGGGGGAGATTTCTTAATTGAACTTGTACTTAATTTCCAAATCTTTGTGGGGAGTGCGGCTGTGAAATATTGTAGAAGTTATCTTGTATCTTTATAAACTCCTTGATGAATACACTAAGTTTCAACTATGTGAAATTATCGAAACAAGTTGGTATGTTGTTCTGTTTTGGTCATGAAGTATCTCTATGAAAATTTCATGAGGATCCCACTAGTTTTCGTACCTTTGCCAATTTATATTGAAAAAAAAGGAGAATTAATGTGTAGTTCACACTATAAATAGATATGGGTTACGAAACATTATGTAAGGGGGAGTGGTTTTCATTGTGAGATGAAGTATTCACTAAGGAGGAGTGATATATATCACCAAAGTATTTTTGTCAAAGTTGTGATACAATTGTACTTTGATGTTATGCAGTAATACTATGACCCTGTATAACAATGACTGAGAGCAATTGTTTTCTCATTGTTATTGCTACGGATCTTCAGCAACTATGATGCTGACTTGAATCCATTTAGAATCATTGGAGTACTTGGAAGTGAGGAAGATTTCGAGTAATGTTGAAGAACCAAGGAGATCAAGCATTTGGATGAGAATCTACAAAGTTTATTTATTTTATAATTCATATGTACTGATAGTTTTGTCACTTAAATTGACAAAGGGGGAGATTGTTAGAGCACTGCTCGGTCGAACTCGCAATCGTTGTTATCTCAAGCTTGTTTGTCAATGTTAGTGATCAAAACTATAAGTCTTGATTTCTAGTCTACTTATAGTGATGTCTCGGATTAGGATAGATTGTACCGTTGAGCATTATACTTCACGGTGTTCATCAATTAAAGACGAAGAACTACTAAGGAGAGCTTGTGGAACTTCATCAACAAAAGGTATGTGGAGACTAAAACTCATCTATCACTTGGAAAGTCTATTTCTACTCTATCTCCTATATTGAGACAAAAGTTATATTATTATATAGTATTCGATTATACACATTTGAGATTTCGAGCGGAGTTTAACTCGCTTACATATTTTTCGAAATATGTGTTGGTAAGCTTTCGCTTCAACCAAGTTCATCTTATATTCTTGAAGAAAGTCAAAAGATGATCATGTGAAAATTTCCAAGTAACATCTTACCTGGATTTTGTGATACAATCATTTGGTGTAGACTTGAAATGTTTCGTAATGATTATTTCAATAACTTGAAAATTGCTTTGATGTTAATAATGTGTGAAAACGGCTATTGTCATCCTCTAAGAAAGTTTTAATGATTGAAATAGAGTTTAGAACACTTAACCAACATCGGATTATAAACATGTTATGCACTCTTGCATATATATAATTCATGTCCGGGAACCATATTATGCATACCCGTATGTGTACCTGTTGGTTTGTGAAGTCCGGGAACCTAAGTACACGTACCCGTACGCCTACTGGCGTAAGGTTCAGGTCCGGGAATTTCTGCTGGTTTTGGAGGTATGTGCACCCGTTCGCATACTGGCGAAAACCAAACTTGGTCTGGCTATTTAAGTATGCGTACCCATTTGCATACTTGAGTGTTTAAAGTTCTAAAATCGGTTGTAACATGAACTAATACATTTATATAATAAGTAATGCATTCTTTGCAAATCGTGGCTATAATGTTCATGAATTGATTCGAGTGAATCATACCGATTTTGCTTCAATTGCGTTCTTGTATACTTCTATGAGAATATAGAAATTGAACAACTCTATAACTAGTTTCATTTGAATCATTTAAACTAGTTGTGGTTAAGATGAATAAGGTTGATATGAGAGTGTTCATATAGCTAACTTCGGTTAACTATTGTTGAGCCAACATAGTGTACATGTTTAGGTACGGTTACTCAAACCTTAATGAAGGAACATTTCATTTGTGTATAACAAGCTAAGTTTGATCTAACAGTTGAAAGATATTTTCTTTAGTCTAATCAGGTTTTCATCTAACGGTGAATATTGAATGTTTTGTTACCAAGGTAACTTAGATTTCAAACCCTGATTTAAAAGCATTCAATATTCACCATTAAATGAAACCTGATTTAAGATTAAAGCTATATATTTCCACCGTTAGATGGTCTTTGGCTTGTTACACACAAATGAAATATACCTTCATTTAGATATGGGTAACCATACCTAAACGTGTATATTGAGTTGGCTCAATAACAGTTAACCGAAGTTAGCCATATTAACACTTTTCTCTTAACCTTGTTCATCTTAACACTTCTAGATCAATTGATAATCAAATGAATCTAATTGTGTTACTCATATAGTTGTTCAATGGTTTATATTCTCATAGAAGTATACAAAACACAATTGAAGCAAAATCGAATTGATTCAAAAGAATCAGTTCATGAACATTTTAGCCACGGTTTCAAAGAATGCATTCCTTAGTTTATAAATGTATTTTTTCATGAGTATGAAATCATACTTAACCTGAAAAGATGAGGGTACCCAAATATACCTCAATCTAAAACTTTTCCACCTATAAGTCCTCTTTCCGAAAGTGATTGTCTATGAACCGAGTCGATACAATACAACTAATCGGTTCACACTTTCGTGTGATCGTCTATGGATACGAGATCGAGACAGTACAACAACGAAGTATGTTTACTTGATAAAAGGTTCGGACTTAACCAAACACAGTAGGATTGCTATCAAGTAAATAGGAATTAACGTTTGTGTAATTTACTTTAAATTATAACAACAACAATTATAATTGCGAAAAATAAAAGTAAATGACACAACAAAATTTTGTTAACGAGGAAACCGCAAATGCAGAAAAACCCCGGGACCTTGTCCAGAATTGAATACTCTCAGGATTCAGCCTCTATACAAAATCAAACCAACTTCGTATAGTTGAGACCAAGCAACTAAACATATTGTTCACTTAGTTCCGTATGTATCCCTGCGTCTCTAACTTGTCGTAAGTCACACACTTGGAACAAATCCTTTGGTTCGTATTCCAAACAGTAAAGGAACAACAAATCTGTTCGGTAACAACTCTTTTCAATCAAGTGATATGAGTTCGACAAAAGGATCTTCCGTTTATCCCAATAAACTGCTTTATCAGGTCCTTAGATCTATCCAATAACAACTACCAAAGTAATTGTTAAGATTTTGCAATCAATACTTTAATCACAAAGAAACGTATTGATGCTGATATACTCGACTAATCAATCTATTTATGGGTAAAAACTGTTTCTGCTGGTTTTGGTAAATTTGGGTGTGTGGATGAGAAACGAGCCTAGACCTTAAAAAAATGCACTGCATGGGAGTACTTTAGATTCGAGAGATCACTCTGTACAATCCTGGCCTAAACCAAGAAATGGTCGTTCCAGTATTGCTTCGGTCACAAAGTGAAGGAGAAGGGTTGGTCTTAGGGAGGGAAGCGAAGAAGGTGTTGAGATCAGAATGGTTAATTCTGAAGGTGTCGCTTTTTTATGACTTGTATCAGAATGTGGAACTGGCTTGCGGAATGTAAGCTATCAGTTCTTTGGTGTTTTTCTGGATACTGTATTGTTGTTAACAAACTATTGTCGTTTGGTTGAAATAGGTAGAACCTATTTATACAAGTCATATTGAATGCACCTTGATCTCGTAGAAAGTGGGAATCATTGAGTGATGGAGAAGTGGGGTCGTGTGTAAATGCCAGAAAACCACGTCCCACTATGAAGGAGACGGGTTAGTTTACACCCACTACTTCTTGCCTCCACTAACTTCCATGCTTTCTAAAACTTTCTTATAATGGGTGTGTTACACGCCGCACGTTGTAAACCACCAGACCAATACTCTGATGAGTATCCCCCAGTTTGTGACATGTTTGATGTCTCGAGTGTTTTCGTGGAAAACGTGTAGCAATTCAAAGTCAAGAGACTTGCCGCAGGAGAATAGCATGTGGAGCTATTAGGCTTGTCTTTGCTGGTCACTTACGACTTTCCACAGGCCTGTCAATTCTGTGGCGAATTTGGAAGGATGAGATTGTAACTCATGAGAAAGGATGGTCATTGATTATGGCCACATTCTGTTGGTGCCCAATAATAGCATAGTGGCGTCATTGGTACATGCCAATGGCGAAGTGACATATTTAGCGCATGCCAGTGGCACAATGGCATGGTTGGCATAATTAGCGCATGCCAGTGGCACGGTGGTGCAAGCAGCGCCTGACGTAGCCATGACCGCTAGATTTTGGCATATTGGTGTTAGACCCAAATATGGCTTGGCAACATTAGTTATAGTTGCCATATCAATCCCAATGCTCTAGGTAGCATTATTTGGCTTTGTTGGCGTAGCAACTCGCCTAAATTAGAGTTTGCCATGCCGAAACCCTAATTAGTGCGTGTGGCATGCGGCCGCGGCATGGTGACGCTTTTTGTGTAAACGGCGCCATAGTCATGCCAAAGGAACTATAGTAAGGCCATAATATGGAAACGACCACAGAAGCAAGAGTTGCTATGAGTGGCTATGATATGGCGCCATTCTTAGGGTTTCCTGGGTCCCGCATGGCTCGTGGCATGTTGTGGGGCCCAAAGTGGCGTGATTTGAGACACAACTGGAAATTAGGGTTTTGATTAATGCGCCTAAAGCAGAGTCGTGCTTCTGACTAGAAAACCCTAATTTAAGAACATCATGGCATTGGCCACGAACAAGAGGTAGGTTAGCACGTAGGGCGCTATTTACGGCACGTTGGCATGTTTTGGCATGCTACCACAAAGTGGCATGTTTGGCGTGGCGGAGTGGCATGTTGGCATGCCGCTAAACTTATTGGCGCAACATGGCACGGTTGGCATGTTGGCGTGGTTTTTGTAAAGCCAATTGGCTTTGTGGCCATCTGGCGTAGTTTCCCTTTCTTTTTTTAACACTGTGGCAAGTTTAGAGCAACCTGATTGGTTAATATAAGAGGGGACGGCCAAGCATGGGCGTGGCCACACTTCTAGTGTATGTGTGGCGGATTTAAAGCGACCTGATTGGTCGATGGGAAATAGGGTCGGCAAGTACGGGCTCCCAACGTATGGCGAGTTTAAGGCGACCTGATTGGTCGACGGGGAAATAAGGTTGGCCGGGCAACATGGGGCGTGGCCAATCGCAAATGGAGCCGACTGGCATAAGGCATGGATACACCTCCCTTTGGTGCTGCTCATATTCAGTGGCTTCTTTTTATTTCTTGTTTTCTGATTTTGGGTAGGATTTTGCACCTAGTAATTTATGGCGGATTAATTGCTTAGTTCACCTAAGCTTAATTTTGACCAACGGGGTCTAATATATTGCGCAAGGCGCAAAACCCTAATTTCTGCAAATTAATCAGGGTAATATTTGAATCTTGTGAATTATCACAAAATTGATTGAATTCTATATGTTGACACAGAGTTCTTTAAGTTTATTTCCAAAGAGCCGTATGCTCTCTGATTGAGTACTTTTATGCAAGGACCTTAACCTCGATACTTGGAAATCCGCGCTACTCTGCTGCGAGTGAACACAAATTTTCATGCCATATCAATATTAAGGGTTCGGTCGGGGAACATATCACATAAAGTATTAAAATAAACTTATAATACAGGCAGGGAAAGGTGCCGAAATTTACAGAATATCTGGGATTGTTGCTACATGCACCATTCTAGGTAAATTTCATAAGAAAATATTGAGTTGCTCAATAAATGCGCCAGTGAAGAGGTTGAACACTCATCACTTTTACATGGCTCCGTTTCTTTGCAGAGTGACGGCATATTAAACGCAAGGTTTACAATTTTAACCCTGAACTAAAAACCACCATCAACACAATCAAATCTATCACAAAGATAAACCTATTATAGTTGGATCCTCTTTACCCGAAACTAGTATTGTGCACACCAAAGATTATGAACCCAAATCAGAAATCTTCTTCATCTTCAAATCTTCTCAGATCTTCAATAAACACCTGCACACAATCAACTTGAATCTCTTGTGATCAATCACACACAGAACGGAGTCTGTTAACAATGGATTATCACAAGACGTCTTTAGATCTACAAACGGTCTAAATATCCCTGTCGAAACTTCGATCTAGTTTGAGTGAATCTTATATCAGAAGAGAAGATTCTCAAGCATAAACAAACTAGGTGCAATCAAGGTTCAACAACCGTTAGTCAATCAAATCAATCGAAAACAAAATATCGGGGGATTGGTGCTACAAGCACCATTTTGGGTATTCTAAGAAACTTATAATACATGCAAGGAAATGTGCCGAAATTTACAGAATATCTGGGATTGGTGCTACAAGCACCATTCTGGGTAAATTTCATAAGAAAATATTGAGTTGCTCAATAAATGCACTAGTGAAGAGGTTGAACACTCATCAATTTTACATGGCTCTGTTTATTTGTAAAGTGAAGGCATATTAAACGCAAGGTTTACAATTTTAACCCTAAACTAAAAACCACCATCAACATTAAGCCCCCTTCTTAGCTCGTAACAGTGGCATTATTGCGGGGTAAGCATGAGAAGGTGACAAATAAGAGTGAAATCAAGAAGGAAAAAAATGTGGATATTGCCAGAGAGAATTCGACTGACCTTGGGAAGAGGCACGAGTGGTCTATGGTCCTTGGGCTGGCGGCTTGGGACGTTGGCGTACTTCCGGCTCGGCTATAGGGTGCTAGTGTTTGGTGTTGCAACTTTGACATGGAGTATTGGCGCCGGTTTGGTCACGGAGCTTTGTGTCATGTTGGCGCTGATTTGGGCATGGCTGAATCCAAAGCAGATTCCTTTTCCTACCCAAACTCCCAAGGCGCCCTGCATATATAAAGGGCGTTGCACATCATTTTATCCTTGCTTCGTTGGCTTTGATTTTATGGTGACGAGCTTCTTTCAGTCAGCAGCCCAGGTGAGTCAATCATCCCAGATAGATAAGTATCTAATCAACTGATATCCCGTTACTAGAGCCTTCATGTATGGAAGGTAGAGAGTTTTCTTCTTAAGGTTTCATCAGTTTGTGTAATATAAAAGATCACTTCGAACTTTTCTTTTCATATCGATCACCACAAGATTGCGTTCATCCCCTTTTAGGTATTGCTTCATATCTTCTTGTAGTTTTCCTTTTGTCTCCTCTCATCACCTAGGTCATTGATGTAGACTAATATTTTCCTGCAATATATGATGGGAACTCCTGATGGTTATTCTTCCAATTCTTCGGAGAAAAGTTTTGAAGTTGACAAACCTAGGGTTTCTGCATCTGAAGAGGTATTAAACAAAATAGATCCTTTGTTCTGTGAGGCCGGTCGGATTATACAAGGTATGCCTCTCGCTCATCTACGTATTTTTCGAGGGCGTGCTCAAGCTTTCATGGCTTCGGTTGACATGGAGGAAACGTGGAGATGTGATGAAGCGTCCTAGCATGTTGAGACGTCTCAGTGTGATGAAGCATCTCAGCGTCCCAGTGCCAGGGCTGAAAGGTTCTCCGCCCGACTGAAACGTCAAAGCGTCGAGCCTAAGAAACTTCCAGGCAGAAACAAGTTTAATTACACTGTTCATAAGGGTATCGTAATCCTTGATTATGATGTTGACGAACCGGAGTATCCTCAAGAGGTTGTTGGAGCAGTTTCTGAGAAGGATGTCGGCGTGGACCACGAAGAGACTGAAATGGCTTCTGGAGAAGATGCTGAAACTAGTGCTGAAAACAATGTTGAGGAAGCCACTGGAAAGGATGTTAAGGCATTCGCTGGAGAGGATGCTTGGGCAGCCGCTGGAGAGGGCTTTGGAGAGGGCGCCGAAACTGATGTTGATACGGCTTCTGGAGGGGATGCCTGTTGCCGGAGAGGGTGATGGAGCAGGCACTTGAGAGAACTCTAGTGGAGGCGCCGCTGACCTTGGCGTTGATATTTGACAACTAGTTTTCCCATTTCATTATTTCCTTTCGTATAAAAACGATCTTTTTTTAGCTTGTAGATGTTTTTGATACTTCAGTTTTTTTTTGTTCATGTGACCGGAGTCATGCTTCACCGAGTGATATTCTTTCATTCATGCTGTTTTGATAATTTCATATCTTTAATTGGATGAATGAATAAAATCTCAGAAAGAATTCCAAAACCCCTTTTTGCGAAAAACAAGTTCTTCTATTCTTCTAGAGTGATTTAGCGGATGGAAAGTCAAAACGCATAAATAGCGCAGCAATAATGCTAGCTGGTGCGTCACATCCCGTTTGGCTACTTCCAAAATAACGCCTACGCACGCCGTTGGCAATCGTAACTCAAAACAGGGAAAACAATAGCAATAGTTAAGGGTTTGACCAACCTTTTATCGGATTTTCCCTTGCAAATTACACAGGATGTCCGTGACATGCCGCCTGGGTATGTAGAAGTGTGAGGTACCACAAGCTTGGAAACACGTCGCGAGAAGTAGAGAAACCCCGTCAGGAGAAAGTTGAAGCCTGATGTTCTTATGCCACCACTTGCTGATCTTCTTCCTTGCATATTCCCTTCTTCAATACTTTTTGAATAAGATATTTCTTGTAGGGTTTGATTTTTTCTGGTTTCGAATTGATGGGTAATGGCTTTGTGAGGGTTTGGATTTACTCGGTTCTTTTCCCTTTGAGATTCAAGAAAACTTATTTTTTGAAAGAAATATACTTTTAATTAAAATCGAAACCCTAATTATGAATGCAAGCAGTGCAATCATTTTGGAGGAATTACAAAAATTGCATGAAGAGGAAAATTGCTGAAGGAAATACTAAGAAGAATTTTGAGGCAAGAGGTGGCGTGACTTTTTAGGCTTTGAAGGGTTTGAGCCACTGGGCATGTATTACTATGCCTTCTAACTTTTCCATGTTGATGAGCTTGCAGTAGCGTCCCAAAATAACCTCTGTTACTAGGTATGGTTCGTCTGTGGAGTCGGACGAAGGAGGCTGAGCGGCAACTTTCACTACCATGTTTCCAACTTGGAATGGTTTTTGATGTTGGGCCGCTATTTGATTCTTGGATCCATTATTATTGACTAAGCCAGCTTCCAAACTTTTGATGAAACACTTGAAGGGGCTGGCATCCCATTCACACCTTCCAATGACGCCCGGGTTGATAATTGGATCTAGTCCCCAGGCCTGGGCGGGAGGAGAAGTGACTGGTTGCAGAAAGGTTTATTCAATGAGACTTACTTGTGTCCGAAATCTGCGTATGTACGTAGTTGGCTTTCTCCAGTCAGCTGGGTTACATTGGCAAGTTTTAGATTGGGCAACACGCAGTCCTCAGGGTCGGACGGCTTGTTGGAAATTCTTTCAGGTATGGACACCGGAAGAGGACATACTCCTAATTTTGCTTTATTGTTATGCACCCACGAGCGCCCCAGAATCATGTCATAATTTGGGAATTCTTTGACAATGTGGAATTTTCCGTGTATTAAAGCATCTCCCACCTTGATTTCGAGATTGATGTAGCCGTAAGCGTTCATTGCTTCTCCTTCCGGGTTTTTGACCACAATTGGGGAGTGAGTAGTCTCTTGCTTTGAAACCCCCGCAGATCTCAAAGTCTTGACAGTAAAAATATTGAAGTCGTAGGTCGCGTCGATTAGTATGTTATCGAACTCGACATCCTTCAGGTGTGCAGTGGTCAGCAGTCCCCAGTTGCACTTTCCAACGGTGTTTCCCGAGAGAAGTTGGGTTTGGGAGCAGTTTCTTCGACAGAAAAGAGTCGCTTTCCTGACACAACGCGGTTGAGGGCTGTAAATATATCTTGACTCTGCGCTTTGGAGAAATAGAGTATTTCACACAGACGATGTATCATGGACTGCACTGTCTTGTGGACAGAGTCCCCAAAAAGCATACAGCTCCTGACTGGAAGGGGATCTCTGTGAAATCCCTCATTGCCTAGTTGAAGTTCTACCGCCTCTACCTTCTCCTTGAAGATGCGTTTCAATCTATTGCATTCATTGGTCGGGTGATGGATGAACCTGTGGTAGCGGCAATACTTGGGATTTGCCATTTCCTCTTCAGTTAGCGGATGCCTGATAGGAGGCAGCTTGATGGCATCATCTTGAATCCATACTTCCAAAAGTTCAATTACCTACTCGATTGGGAAAGGAAAATCCAGGGCAGCTTCTCCGGCTTCTTGGTGTTGCGCAGGAGCTTTAGTCGCGGCCTTTCGAGGTGGAGCCGCCTGATGTGTTGGTGCTACACGCATGGGTGGTTGTTCTGCTGCTGGATATTTCCTTTTTCCTATTTCACCCACCACGCTTACAGAGAGGCCAGTGTTGTATTGCTTTTTGATGAGGCATATGTTTCCTCGAGTTTCGCATGCGTATTCACTCTTGGTCAGCCTAGTTCTTTCTAACAATGTTGGTGCTGTTGTGGTCGACCGCTTAGCGGCTTCATGAAGTTCAGAGAATGTATGGAAGCGTAGATTCTCCAATAAGGCGCAGTAAATGGGAACCATGCCATTGATGCAAGACTCCACCAATTGTTGCTCAGTCACATTTGGGTCGAGATAATCCAGTGCCTGAATTCTGAATCTTTTGACATAATCATTTGGATGTTTATTGTATCGTTGGAACATCCTTCCTAAGTCTGAAATGTTGATTTGCTCAGGCATAAAGAAATACTTCTTGTAGAAAGCTGCAACCATCTCACACCAGTTGGATATGTTGTTTGGTGCAATGTTGTTGTCCCAGGTGTACGCTCTTCCAGTAAGTGACTTTGAAAATTCTTTCAAGCGGAGGACATGATTGTATTCGTGCTCACCCAAGGATTCTAAAAATCGAGACATATGTTCACGCGCATTACCAGTGCCGTCATAAAGGGATAATTGAGGAGAAGAATATCCCTTCTGAACTGGAACTCTTTGCACATCAGGAGGATACGGAGGTTGATGCTGGTGCATGTCCACTGGGTTTTCTCTGTCTCGATTTCATAGAAGTCGTTCCAAATCTTCACGTGTGATGAAATTGGATGGCTGATTCCTCTCCAATGGGCGGGCCTCTTCATCTACAAGGGTGCGCCCTGCTGAGGTACTGGCGCCAGGGGTATTAAAAATGCTCCACATTGGCTCTGGTCGGCGTGGTTCCTGCGGTAACCGCTCCGTTAGTGTCTTGAAGAAAGTAAGCACCTCCTTCTGAGTTGAAGCCATGTCCGTCTGAGCCTTAGAAAGAACTTCCTGTCTTTCCATCAAATCAACAATGGTGATAGGGGTTGGACTCCTCTGGTTCCTCCATACTCTCGTCCCGGTGGTGGAGTGGCGACGGCTCTGGTGACAACTGGGGGCGTCACGTTTGAATAAATATTGGGGGTGGCGGCAGCGGCTCTGGCCATAGTGATCGGAGATGTAACGCATGAGAGAATGCTTCTTGTGTCGCTAGTGTTGATCATGATGACAGGTGGTACATTGATGTCACTGGAAGGAACGTTGGTACCAATGGCGTTTTCAGCGCCGGTGGCCTCGGGGTTTGTTGCTGACCCGGATCTGAGCTTTACCATCTTGAAATTGGGTTTGAAAAAATGAAATTGAAGATTGGGAATTAATTTTGCAACCGAGGGATTAATCTCCCATTGTGGTTGCCAGTTGTTTATGGGTAAAAACTGTTTCTGCTGGTTTTGGTAAATTTGGGTGTGTGGATGAGAAACGAGCCTAGACCTTAAAAAAATGCACTGCGCGGGAGTACTTTAAATTCGAGAGATCAATTGTACAATCCTGGCCTAAACCAAGAAATGGTCGTTCCAGTCTTGCTTCGGTCACAAAGTGAAGGAGAAGGGTTGGTCTTATGGAGGGAAGCGAAGAAGGTGTTGAGATCAGAATGGTTCATTCTGAAGGTGTGGCTTTTTTATGACTTGTATCAGAATGTGGAACTGGCTTGCGGAATGTAAGCTATCAGTTCTTTGGTGTTTTTCTGGATACTGTATTGTTGTTAAAAAAACTGTTGTCGTTTGGTTGAAATAAGTATAACCTATTTATACAAGTCATATTGAACGCACCCTGATCTCGTAGAAAGTGGGAATGATTGAATGATGGAGAAGTGGGGTCGTGTGTAAATGCCAGAAAACCACGTTCCCACTATGAAAGAGACGGGTTAGTTTATACCCACTACTTCTTGCCGCCACTAACTGCCCTACTTTCTGAAACTTTCTTATAATGGGCGTGTTGCACGCCGCACGCTGTAAACCTCCATACCAATTCCCTGATGAGTATCCCCCAGTTTGTGACATGTTTGATGTCTCGAGTGTTTTTCGTGAAAAACGTGTAGCAGATTGCTATGTGTGGAAAGTCAAAGTCAAGAGACTTTCCGCAGGAGAATAGCATGTGGCGTTATTAGGCTTGTCTTGGCTGGTCACCTAAGGCTTGTCTTGGCTGGTCACCTAAGACTTGCCACAAGCCTGTCAATTATGTGGCGACGGCTGAGATTATAACTCATGAGAAAGGGTGGCCATTGATTATGGCCACATTCTGATGGTGCCTAATAATAGCACAGTGGCGTCATTGGTACATGCCAATGGCGTAGTGACATATTTAGCGCATGCCAGTGGCACAATGGCATGTTGGCATAATTAGTGCATGTCAGTGGCACAGTGGTGCAAGTAGCGCCTGGCGTAGCGATGGCCGCTAGATTTTGTCATATTGGTGTTAGACTCAAATATGGCTTGGCAGCATTAGTTCTAGTTGCCACATCAATCCCAATGCTCTGGGTAGCATGATTTGGCTTGGTTGGCGTAGCAACTTCGCCTAAATTAGATTTTGGCATGCGGCCGCAGCATGGTGACGCTTTGGGTGCAAACATCGCCATAGTCATGCCAAAGGAACTATAGTAAGGCCAGAATGTGGAAACGGCCACAGGAGCAAGAGTTGCTATGAATGTCTATGATATATCGCCATTCCCAGGGTTTTCTGGGTTCTGCATGGCTCGTGGCATGTTGTGGGGCCCAAAGTGGCGTGATTTGAGCCACAACTGGAAATTAGGGTTTTGATTAATGCGCCTAAAGCAGAGTCGTGCTTCTGACTAGAAAACCTTAATTTAAGCACATCATGGTGTTGGCCACGAACATGAGGTAGGTTAGCATGTAGGGCGCTATTTACGACACGTTGGCATGCTGCCACAAAGTGGCATGTTTGGCGTGGCGGAGTGGCATGTTGGAATGTCGCTCAACTTATTGGCGCAACATGGCACGTTTGGCATGTTGGCGTGGTTTTTGGAAAGCCAATTGGCTTTGTGACCATCTGGCGCAGTTTCCCTTTTTTTTTTAACACTGTGGCAAGTTTATAGCAACGTGACTGGTTAATATAAGAGGGCCTGCCAAGCATGGGCGTGTCCACACTTCTAGTGTGCGTGTGGAGGATTTAAAGCGACCTGATTGGTCGATGGGAAATAGGACCGGCAAATATGGGCCCAACCAACGTGTGGCGAGTTTAAGGCGACCTGATTGGTCGACGTGGAAATAAGGCCGTCCGGGCAACATGGGGCGTGGCCAATTGCAAATGGCGTCGACTGGCGTAAGGCACCCTTTGGTGCTGCTCCTATTCCGTGGCTTCTTTTTATTTCTTGTTTTCTGATTTTGGGTAGGATTTTGCACCTACTAATCCATGGAGGATTAATTGCTTAGTTCGCCTAAGCTTAATTTTGACCAACGGGGTCTAATATATTGCGCAAGACGCAAAACCCTAATTTCTGCAAATTAATCAGGGTAATATTTGAATCTTGTGAATTATCACAAAATTGATTGAATTCTATATGTTGACACAGAGTTCTTTAAGTTTATTGCCAAAGAGATGTATGCTCTCTGATTCAGTACTTTTATGCAAGGACCTTAACCTCGATACTTGGAAATCCACGCTACTCTGCTGCGAGTGAACACAAATTGTCATGCCATATCAATATTAAGGGTTCGGCCGGGGAACATATCACAGAAAGTATTAAAAGAAACTTATAATACAGGCAGGGAAAGGTGCCGAAATTTACAGAATATCTGGGATTGTTGCTACATGCACCATTCTAGGTAAATTTCATAAGAAAATATTGAGTTTCTCAATAAATGCGCCAGTGAAGAGGTTGAACACTCATCACTTTTACATGGCTCTGTTTTTTTGCAGAGTGACGACATATTAAACGCAAGGTTTACAAATTTAACCCTGAACTAAAAACCACCATCAACCCAATCAAATCTATCACAAAGATAAACCGATTATAATTGGATCCTCTTTACCCGACACTAGTATTGTGCACACCAAAGATTATGAACCCAAATCAGAAATCTTCTTCGTCTTCAAATCTTCTTAGATCTTCAATAAACACCTGCACACAATCAATTTGAATCTCTTGTGATCAATCACACACAGAACGAAGTCTATTAACAATGGATTATCACAAGACGTCTTTAGATCTACAAACGGTCTAAAGATCCACGTCGAAAATTTGATCTAGTTTGAGTGAATCTTATATCAGAAGAGAAGATTCTCAAGCGTAAACAAACTAGGTGCAATCAAAGTTCAACAACCATTAGTCAATCAAATCAATCGAAAACAAAAGATAAACTACAATTATCTAGTTTCCCACCAACGGTACTAATAGAGCTTCTCAATCCCAAAGAAGTTAAACCGAGCGGTCGTAAGAGATTTCTCATAATTAGGTTATTTTCCTCTCCGAATAGGCGGCTCCACCAGTAACAACACAACTAGGTAGTTTTGCTGGTTTTCGAGGATTAGTTTGCTTGAAATGCAAACTTCAATATTTATAAACCAAGGAAGTCTGGACACCAAGGAATTTCCAAAACCGAAAATATTCTTAATATATGCAATATATTACCAAATTCGGTTTCCATAATTCCTGGAAATGCATTGTCCAAATATTGACCGAAATCTCTTAGAAAATCTCCAACTAGTATATGCACATTACTAATTTTTATTTTCCAAATATAAAATTAAAAACCTTAATTAAAAGATTCTTAATTTATTTTCGATCCGGGATTCTCCTTTAGCTATTAAGGAATATCTTTGAACAATAAAAAACAAGCATTACTGCACATGTTCAAAGTATGTCGACATCTTTACTTTGTAAGTCTTTTTTCATACTTACAATCTTGGAACCGATTTCCCACACTTCCAAACAAGTTTATAATTGGTTCACCTGACTTCCAAGAACGACGTGATTGATTATCCTATCAAATCACCAAACATGGGTTTCACGTTTCTACCAAAACAAGTTTCGGTTCTACTTCCATGTGGGTACTAGAATTAGTCACACTAGTTACCAAAACTTGGTTGACTAGGTACGAGGATCAGTTCCCATATATATATGGTATCTAACTTGTATTTGGTGCACATGTCTGTAGGTTCGGTTCCCAATGTCTAAAAACGTGTTGCACATGTTCATAGGATCGGTTCCCAATAATTAGAAACTTGTTGCAACTCTTACAAGGATCGATTCCCCTTTTTTGATCGGTTGCACATCTTACTAGGATTGGTTCCCTTTTGCCTAGATTTGGTCATACCAATTACAATAAATCGATCATACCACCTCAGGTGATTACTTAAGATCGGTTTCACTAATAAAAGTCATACCAATACAAAAGTCAGGCCTTGTGAATATTTTTACCAAGAACATAAGAAAGTCATGAGCGGTTATACTAAACACACATATTGGTAATTCAAAATATTGGCAATGAATAACGATACCAATAAGCCTAGCGATTTCCCTTTCGATTCATAAAACAAGTTCATGAATTTACTTCCTTTAAACGAATGTAAAACATTGTTTCCTAGGACGAAATCTTCACCTCATACCCATACATAATCACAATAGCATTCATACGATTATGTCGATGTCTTATATACGAAGTTCAAAAGATAAGCCTTATACTTCGTATTGTATTCCTTAATACTATGTCTAACTGGACCATAATCATTCCCATCTTCGCAGTTATGTTTTCAATATGGATGACTTGAAAGATACGTTAGGGAAATAAAAAAGTTCAAGTCAAATACTACTAACCTCAAGTGGAAGGATGATGTCGTCGTTGTAGCTCCTTACTTATTCACATTCTTCAAGTCTTCATGTAATACTTGTAATGTCTCATATCCTAATACTTTCAAGCTAACCTATACAAAGTTGACTCTAGTATATAATCAAGCGACTCTTTAAATGAGTTTTGATTCACTAAAATATGACAACCAAACTTGACATACCAACGCTTGGTGGGTTCAACCGAGCTATACTTTAACAATCTCCCCCTTTGTCAATTTTAGTGACAAAACTCTTACATAATATGGATAAACAAATTAAAAGAATTCGTTAAACATACTCTTGATTCCCAAATTCAACAACACAATAATATGTATACATTCAATCTTTTAAATACCGCTGTTGACATCATAATAACAAAGTTAATACTCCCCCTAAAGGTAGATTTTCAATCCACACGTCTTTGTTATTCTCATCATATGATATGTTACTCCCCCTTAGTCTATGCTTTACTATTTTGTTGGATATAACGTTTAAGCATCATTTTCCTTTCCCTTAGTGATACCAAATCAATACAAATCAATATAAGTATCACTTGTTTACTCCATATATTTCTCCCCCTTTTTGGCACAAAATGACAAAGGTACGAGCAAATAAAAGAACAAACCGAAATGATCTTACAAATCTCACAAGACTTGCAAAACCTACAAGAGTCAAGCATGAGGGTTCCACACACCATTTTTGATAACCAATATCAAAACCGAAACTACAAAGTAATTTTGTTTTGATATGTTACCAAGGAAACAATTTCCCGAAGCAATTTTCCCTAATAGTTTAGCAAACCAAAAATCGACTAAGCATCTTAGTTCCTTTGCTAAACCGATTGTACAAATACAACCGCTTGTTCGATAAGACCAAAATAAAGATTAGAATTTACTCTATTTTTCTCATCAGGCTCTAGTTATTCTCATCAATAACATAAACCTTTCAATTTTAAACAAGACAAGTACTAGGTTAGTTAACTAGCATTTCTTGTTAAGGCATTCGATTAGACTGAATAACCGAAACCTCCACTTTGATAAGTCTAACTAAGATCAGAATTAACTTAGTTTCTCTTATCCGGAATCGAATCGGACTAAATAATTCATCCCGAAAACTCTTTTGTTAAGCCATAAAAAATTCATACAAACCAAATAAATCAACTTGCATAATTATTTACCTCAACCGGAAGCAATTGAAACAACATAGACATTAAAGTACCACAATTGCACCGAAATTTTGTAAGCCTAAACAATTGATACCAAACAATAAAGCAAGATAAAAATAGTTTTGCTTAACCGGAAACAATTGAATCACACACACATCCATACACAAATAATGGAATATCAATTGTACCGAAATTTTGTTAAGCAAAAGCAATAAATATATGCAATAAAATTAGGCTTTTCTTAAATAGAAAAACGATTAACTAACAAAGTCGTTACCTCAAATTTTGCATCCTCTTCTCCAATAATGTTTGCATCTTCCTATGGAGAATTGATACCAAAATATCATTATGTTGTCATCCTCTTGCAAGACAAAAGAACAACAAAAACCAACCTTTACCAGAGAAAGGTTGAAAACCGGTTTTAACTTATGCATAGCAAAAGTTGAAAACCCCGAAACACATATGCTTTTATGCTAAACCAAACGATTCAACATATTGTGACTTTTTCACATATTGTTTCAATCAAAACCCCTCATGATCCTTTGATAAAGCCTACCAACATGGTTTAGAACTTAATCCTGCTAAATCAAAAAGTCACCCAAACCATAAGGGTTCACACAATATAAGATCGAATATCAAGGTTATGAAAACCGAAATAAAACATCCCATAAACATACATAGCAATAATATAACGCATTTAAGCACGGGCTATGTAAACGAAAACTATCACAAGAAAAATTATAAACTAATAATTTTATTCATAAATAAGATAGTTTTATTCATAATAATTACTCTCACTTTTGAAATAATCAAAACCTAAAGTATATTTCTCTCACTTTTGAAATAATTACTGGGAGGAACATTCCTTGAGATCAAGTAATATTTGATGCTCTTCTTCTATTTTCAATTCTTGGTTCCAAAACTCTGATTCAATCTTTGGAATTCCTTTAAGAGTTTCTGGATCTTTTCGAGCAGCAAAGCCCAACTGTTTCTAAAAATAGTCAAGTTGTTTACCAAGAGTTTCAAGATGAACTAGCAGAGACTTGTTGTTAGAATTTAGTGAAATCCTTTCAACCATTTTATTAATGGATTGACCTCCAATAATTTGAGATATAATTCTATTAGAGACAGTCGTAATGCCTCTCATGTCAGCAAAATCATCTCCCGCAATGAATTCACAAATCTTTGTGATTATACATGGAAAATCGAGATGTCTCTTTATTCCTTGGGAGGAAATAGAATATGAGATTTTGATCGTTTGGCTAACAATAATTCTGCAGAGATCAATTTGAGAATCTCCTTTCAACAGGAAATAGACGAATTCAACAAAATCCTTATCCCAAACTGACTTATCTCTTGTACATGCAAATAGGGTAGCTAAAGCAAGTTTACCGAATACCCTTAGGTGGAAGGGTATATCTTTTGTTGGTAGTCTACCATTTTCCCACTCTGTTGATCTTCCAATGAGATGTGTTGAAATGGTACCATGTTCAATTTCAACTCCAGTAATCAGGTGATTACATTCCCCATTGTAATTAATAGCATTAGATATTGTTTTACGATCAACATAGTAGAGTCCTCGACCAACAAGAGTAACAAAGGTAAGATTTTTATGATCAACATTATGAATATTCACATAAAAAACTCTTACCATATCATGTGAAAATTTCTCAAAATCAAAAAGCTTTCCCCAGTTCGGATCTTGAAAAAACTTCACATAATCCTTATCTTGGGCATCTGGATCAAATATCTTTTCAGTGGTGAATTCCATTCCCTTAAGAGTTTTGTATTTCCTACAACATGAGCCGTCAACAAAACGAGTAAATTCATGCTTGTCATCAATACTATTAGGAAATCTGATCCTATCAATGTCATCCCATCTGAACCGATCATTAGAGGATGTGCCACCGGATTTTCTTTTCCTCGTATTTGTGAAAATATGTAAAACCCTAGTTACGGTTTTGATCAATCTTCCCCAATATGTTTGTAAACATAGCAAGAGATTATCTTTTATAGGAAGAATAAATATCAAAAACCGGAAATAACTGCTTTAGGAAAATCTGCCAAAATCTGAAACCAAGGCTTGTGGGGAAACAATTCCGATTTTGTATCTAGGTCTTTCTTTTGGAAAATCGGTTTTTCATGATCTGGATCTTTATCTTGGATTGATTCCATGTTTTTGTCCAAAAATCTGTTTACTCTTTTATTATCAGAGATTGATAACATCACTTGAAATTCACTCAAGAATTTTCTACTAGAGTATGCAGAAATAAATTAGAACAAAACATGATATTTGTTAAAAATACCGTTAGAATCATAAACTCTGTAATATTTCAAAAGATCACCTGCTTCATTAAATCATTTGTGAGGTGTATGAAGCAATCCATTGTTAATAGAATTATTAACTGAAAACTCATTCCTTGTAGGAATGTCATCTTCTCTACAAAAGGAAATTAAACAGAGAATTTCCAAAACACACAAAATCATCCTAAATTAGGCAAGGAAATTAAGAAAAGAAAACATAGATTAGAGATAATGGGTGATCTAGGAGGAAACAATGCTAACGAAGATAATCAGCCTTCTGCACCTTTTAAGTTCGCCAAGAAAGTTTCCAAGACTCTCTCTACTAGAGAGTTGGAGAATTTGATGGATTTTGTGCAACAAGAGATTGACGAGAGAAATCGTCTGATTGAGTTCGAAAGAGTTCGTCAGGAAAATGCTCCACTGTATGAACAATGGAAGAGGAAGAGAATTGCAAGAGATGTGATGAAAGCCATAGAAAGAGAGGAGAGAGATGAGGGGAGAAGGAGCAGATTTGTTTGGAGAAAGACCCGCAGTGCAACCTCAAGTGATTATGAAGAGAAAGAGAATGATTTTGAGAGAAGTGATGATCATGAGAGAAATTCTGAGAAATATAAACAAAGGAGGAAGAGATAAAAGAAGATTGAGGATGCATGGTATGAAAGGTTCTTAGTAGAAAAAACAATCCGTAGGCTTTTTGCAAGAACCATGAATGAGAGATTAAATGTTGATTCTGATAGAGAAACAATTGATGGTGTTGATGAGAATGGTGAACCAGTTGAGGTTGGAGATTTGGAGGAAGAGAATGAAGATGATGAAGGAAGTGAAGATGCAGGTGATGAAGTTTATGGAAGTGCAACTGAAACAGGCAGTCAATATAGCAATGATTACAGCGATCATGAGATGGGCATCGACAACGACGACGATAGCAGTCAACAGAGCAATGAGAACAACGGTGATGATTCTGAATAATCATCCCTGGAACATCAACAAGATTTCGATGGGAAAGCTTCGATTTTGTGAAATCGGACTAAGAGCTTCTTCGTGAAAATTCAAAGAAGCAATCCAAAATCGCATCCTAGGTAGCGATACATTGACAATCTTAGATCTGAAAATGTACATACATATACTTTGGTAGTTCATCCAAAATATATTTAAGATTCCAGATTTTTCAAGAACACAACGGTCATGGTTCATATAATACTGAGAAATTCTAAGAGAAATCTTATGCATTTTCAAGATACATCCTGTCACATAGAGAATTGTATCATTGTTGCAGTTAGTATCAAACACAATGATATACATCTATATCTGATCCAAAGGAATATGTAAGTCACCCAAGACAAACATAGACATAATTCCAATTCCTAATACATTTAGGAATAAGAGTATTAAGTACTTCATTCGTGTCTTCCACCACGATTTTTTGAAGTAGTCAAATCTTGCTGTTACGTTAATTGAATCGCTCAATAGATTCATTTTCTTATAGGTTGGATCGCACCAAACACAGAGATATTTTCGTGTTTGCCTGCTCTGATACCAATTGAAAAGACGAGGCTACCCAAATATACGTCAATATAAAACTTTTCCACCTATAAGTCCTCTTTCCGAAAGTGATTATCTATGGAACGAGTTGAGAAAATACAACTAATCGGTTCACACTTCGTGTGATCGTCTATGAATACGAGATCGAGACAATACAACAACGAAGTATGTTTACTTGATAAAAGGTCGTACTTAACCAAGCACAATAGGATTGATATCAAGTAAATAGAAATTAACGTTTGTGTAATTTAATTTAAATTATAATAACAACAATTATAATTGCGGAAAATAAAATTTAAATGAGACAACAAGATTTTGTTAATGAGGAAAGCGCAAATGCAGAAAAACCCCGGGACCTTGTCCAGAATTGAATATTCTCAGGATTAAGCCGTTATAAAAAATCAAACCAACTTCGTATAGTTAAGACCAAGCAACTAAATCTATACTTCACTTAGTTCCATTTGTATCCCTACGCCTCCAACTTGCAGTAAGTACCTCCAACTTGCAGTAAGTCACGCACTTGGAACAATTCCTTTGGTTCGTAGTCCAAACAGTAAAGGAACAACAAATCTGTTCGGTAACAACTCTTTTCAATCAAGTGATATGAGTTCGACAAAAGGATCTTATGTTTATCCCAATAAACTCCTTTGCCAGGTCCTTAGATTTATCCAATAACAACTACCTAAGTAATTGTTAAGATTTTGCAATCAATACTTTTAATCACAAAGAAACGTATTGATGCCGATCTACTCAATTAATCAATCAAATCTATCAAAAAGATAAACCGATTATAGTTCGATCCTCTTTACCCGAAACAAGTATTGTGCACACCAAAGATCATGAACCCAAATCAGAAATCTTATTCGTATTCAAATCTTCTTAGATCTTCAATAAACACCTGCACACAATCAACTTGAATCTCTTGTGATCAATTACACACAGAACGGAGTCTGTTAACAATGGATTATCACAAGATGTCTTTAGATATACAAACAATCTAAAGATCCTCGTCGAAACTTCGATCTAGTTTGAGTGAATCTTATATCAGAAGAGAAGATTCCCAAGCATAAACAAACTAGGTGCAATCAAAGTTCAATAACCGTTAGTCAATCAAATCAATCGAAAACAAAAGATAAACTGCAATTATCTAGTTTCCCACCAACGGTACTAATAGAGCTTCTCAATCCCAAAGAAGTCTTTGAACTGAGCGGCCGTAAGAGATTTCGCCTAATTAGGTTACTTTCCTCTCTGAATAGGCGGCTCCACCAGTAACAACATAACTAGGTAGTTTTGCTGGCTCTGAGGATTAGTTTGCTTGAAATTCAAACTTCAATATTTATAGACAAAGGAAGTTTGGACACCAAGGAATTTCCAAAACCGAAAATATTCTCAAGATACGCAATACATTACCAAATTCGGTTTCCATAATTTTTGGAAATGCACTGTCCAAATATTGACCGAAATCTCTTAGAAAATATCCATCTAGTAAGTGCACATTACGAATTTTTATTTTCCAAATATAAAATTAAAAAACTTAATTAAAATATTCTCAATTTATTTTCGATTCTGGGATTATCCTTTAGCTATTAAGGAATATCTTTGAACAATAAAAGATAAGCGTCACTGCACATGTTCAAAGTATGTCGACATCTTTACTTTGTAAGTCCTTTTTCATACGTACAATGTTGGAACCGATTTTCCACACTTGCAAACAAGTTTATAATTAGTTCATCTGACTTCCAAGACCTACGTGATTGATTATCCTATCAAATCACCAAACATGGGTTTCATGGTTCTACCAAACACAAGTTTCGGTCCACCTCCATCTGGGTACTAGAATTAGTCACACTAGTTACCAAAACTTGGTTGACTGATAGACACATTTTTGTGACCGAGTTGTCCTCAATTTTCAGTATTTTTGGTACTCGATTTTCTACTTATTATGGTGTTTTATGTGTTTGTAGGTATTTTTGGAAAATAAACATTTTTGGAAAATTCGGCTCGAAAAGTTGGTATAGGCGCCCGGAGGACACATGTTATTCGGACTCTCAATTTTGGATAAGGGGCACCTAACTGATAAGGGGGCAGTCCGGAGCCAAGAGCGTTATTTCATTTGGAGTTTAATATTTTTAATTCTATTTTCTACTGTTTCTGATTATTATTATTTTAGAAAAATGATTGTACGGTTTATTGTGAGAACTCCAATGGTGATTAATAAAATAAATTTATTTAATCACATTATCGTCTCTGGTATTATCATGAGGAGCTAGACCCCATTACTGGGACAACGGAGGAAGCAACTTTTCATGATTGTGGTAAATGAATTAATTCTGTATATGACTTTTTGTATAGATTTAATTGCTTTATGATTTCTACTAATTATTTGTTATTTTGTTTGATGTCGCATGCTTGGTTTTAATTACTTTTGATGTGTCATGCTCACAACTTACAACTAATGTTTTATGAAATCTATTTTTGGCAAAGAATTAGAGTCACAACTTATTTAGTTTGAGCTATATTGTTTAGAATTAATGATTGAACCACAAGAATATGAAAAGTAGTGAAATCCTGCGTCCTAGTATCTCTTCATCCTGTGACCTTGTTTTGTATATTTTCCTTTGTTTTTAGTATTTTGTATATTCAAGCCTAAATCAATCTCAATAAAGTCAGAGTGAACGACAACCCGATCAATTTTTGGTGGGGAAGAAACTTTTTGTTAGCTTTTAGTTGCAATAAATAAACTCCAGAGCTTAGAAATTTATGCTTATTAAGGTTGGCACTAACCAATCTAAGTGGATGGAAACATCTTGGTTGTAGGAATTGAGGAACCAATCTGATTAGATGGAAACATCTAAAGAGTCTATTCATAAAAGCACAGAGCCCAGGTGTTAGGATTAAAAAAAAACATGGTAGTTTCGCCATAACTCGTTGAATCCTAATCCCTTCTGTTTTTATTTTTTAAGTGATTTGGTGGGGCAAACGACTCAAGTTGTTACTATTTCTAGGTGAAATAGGGTGATTGAGATACCAAAAAAAAAAAAAAAGTTTGAGACCAGACCATCAGACCAACCGGAATAAATTCAATAAAGTCGACCATTGGTGCCCTTGTATATGCCAGTTGTGTTGACCTAGAGTTAGGTTTATCGACCATTGGTCCCCTTGTATATGCTAGTTGTGTTGATATTAGTCAGACCAGTATCTCAGTCCATTAGGATAGGTTCATCTTGGCAGAGGCCTTCAGACAGATATGGAAAACACCGTTCACTTTGAACCATCTATTTTTCTCTTTATCTATCTTCTTAATCTTTCCATGTGACTGGTTGACTCCGGTTATGATGTCTAGGAACTATCTGAGTAGAGCTCTGTCACTTATATATGAATTTTAGTATGTTGAGTGCAAAATCGTGTACAACAATTGGAATTTCGCATCAGGGTACTTCCTCCTATAGTCAATGATTGTATGCCAACCAAGGAGATTCTTTAGTTCCTTCCAAGGTTCTGCGTAGATAGCTAGGGTCTGGAGTAAAGGTTTTGTGGGTACACCTCTGGTAAACCCTCCGGAGACAACACTCCGCCGCTAGGGCCACCTAGCGGTTTAACGGCTTGCTGCTCGTGCTAAGTGTAGTCATTTTATATTACATTTGCTCGAGGACTAGAAAATAATAAGTTTGGGGGTATTTGATAAACACATTTTTGTGTCTGAATTGTCCTCAGTGTCTCTATTGCTAGTGCTTGATTTTGTACTTATTATGGTGTTTTTATGTTTGTGTAGGTGTTTTTGGAGAAATACACTTGTGTGGAAAAAGTTGCTCAAAAAGTGCTATTTGGACCCCTGGAGGACATTTGCTATACGGACCCCAGATTTGGCTAAGGGGCACCCAAGGTTATGCGTAGCCCAAATTCATCCTCGACACCCAAATTTGTCCTCAGCACCCATCTGCTATTCGCACCCCAGAAAAGAATAGGGGCACTTCATCTTCAACATTTCAAAACTGAATTTTGGCGGGAAAATAAAAACAGAACTGTGTGATTTTTCGATTGAAATTTGAAGGAGTTCTGGGTCGATTAAAGGGCTGAAATTTGTTGGGAAGTTTTGATATGTCCCAACAAAACTATCATGAGTGATTTAATTGGCTAAATTTGGCTAGATAATTCACGAGAAGAAAATAGGGTTCTCGGAAGAGGATATCACGGGATTTGCGCGAGCAGCAGAGGAGTTTGCACGTGTTTGGAAGACCCTAACAACTATTTGGAGTGTGAAGGAGTTAAATATGGAAATTTGGAAGCTTCAGAACGCGTGTAGAGATCAAAAATCTGAATTATTTCCTAAACTGGCCGTGAAGAATAATGGAGAATTATATGAAGTTATTACGTGAGATTTTGCTGTTGCTGGGTTATAAATAGGTGCTGGAATATCATAGAAGGGTTACGGAAAGTTTGGGAGATTATAGAGCATCACAGAGTCGAGAAAATCAAATTCCAGAAATATTTTTTTGCTGCTGCTTATCTGAAGAACGCGAAGAACAGACCATCCAAGACAGTCGTTTTTCAACAGTGGAAACGACACACAGCCGTGGGTCGAGAATCAGCGACAGTACGCTTCTATCGTTCTTTTATGTTTGTAACACATATAACTGTTACAAACCCGGTTATCATTGTTTCTCCCATTTCATCATTTGTAAAAACCATTTGAGCAATGAAATCAACTTTTGAGCGTGTTTTCCTGATGATGAGCTAAACCCAATTCTTGGGCGACAGAGGAAGCCATTCTCTCAAGAATTATGTGGTAGTATTTATTTTATAAATTTATGAAATATTTTTATATGATTAATTGCATTGATAAAAAATAAATTAAATGATTCTTATTAATCAAATGTGTTTTCTCTTGATGATGCATGCTTAGTTTTAGACTCTTGATGCGTTATACTTGCGACTAACATTTGATATTTTGGGAATCTGATTTTGGCAATACTTTAGAATCGAATCAATTGTTTAAATTGCATGAAATAAATTAATTTAGAACCACATAAGTATTGATGAATGGTGAAATCCTATCTCCATCCTCTCCATAATTTTCACAACCTATCAACATTTATTTGCTTTATTTTCTTTGCTTTAAAATTAAGTCTAAAATCGACTGCTTTCACAAGTCACAATGAACTTTTTACTATAACTCAATTTGAAATCACATCATTGACTAGGTACTAGGATCGATTCCCACATATATATGGTATCTAACTTGTATTTGGTGCACATGTCCGTAGGATCGGTTCCCAATGTCTAAAAACGTGTTGCACATGTTCATAGGATTATTTCCCAATAATTAGAAACTTGTTGCACCTCTTACAAGGATCGATTCCCCTTTTGTGATCGGTTGCACCTCTTACTAGGATCAGTTCCCCTTTGCATAGAGTTTGTCATACCAATTACAACAAATCGATCATACCATCTCAGGTGATTACTTAAGATCGGTTTCACTAATAAAAGTCATACCAATACAAAAGTCATGCCTTGTGAATAGTTTTACCAAGAACATAAACAAGTCATGAGCGGTTATACTAAACACACATATTGGTAATTCAAAAGATTTGCAATCAATAACAATACCAATAAGCCTAGCGATTTCCTTTTCGATTCATAAAACAAGTTCATGAATTTACTTCCTTTAAACGAATGTAAAACATTGTTTCCTAGGACGAAATCTTCACCTCATACCCATACATAATCACAATAGCATTCATACGATTATGTCGATGCCTTATATACGAAGTTTAAAAGATAAGCGTTATACTTCGTATTGTATTCCTTAATACTATGTCTAACTAGAGTATAATCATTCACATCTTCGCAGTTATGTTTTCAATATGCACGACTTGAAAGATACGTTAGGGAATGAAACAGTTCAAGTCAAATACTATTAACCTCAAGTGGAAGGATGATGTCGTCGTTGTAGCTCCTTACTTCTTCACCTTCTTCAAGTCTTCATGTAATACTTGTAATGTCGCATATCCTAATACTTTCAAGCTAACCTATACGAAGTTGACTCTAGTATATAATCAAGCGACTCTATAAAATGAGTTTTGGTTCACTAAAATATGACAACCAAACTTGACATACCAAAGTTTGGTGAGTTCAACCGAGCTATGCTCAAACATAACCGATTTAAGAACTTGAACCACTTAAGTTTGAAAACGGGTACGCGAACTTAAGTTATGGACATTGGTCACAAGCCGACAGTTTGCAAACGGGTACGCAACTTTAGCTCCGGCCCGAATTCAGTTGAAAATGTTTGCGAACGGGTACGTAAACTTGGTTCCCGGTCTTCAACAGTTAAATCAGTTTGCGAACGGGTATACAAACTTAAGTACCCTGACTTAAACAGTTTATTAAGTTTGTGAACGGGTATGCGAACTTCCGGTCTTGAATTCCGTCAAAACAGTTTGTACGCTTAGTACACAAACCGTAATGTATCAATACATGGGTTTTAACTCTTAGCTCCAATTTCAATCATTTGAAAAATTCTTAGAAGACGACAATAGCTGTCTCACACAAACTATTAGCTTATCAGCAATTTTCAAGTGACCGAATGATCAATAAGAAATATTCCGAGCCTACATCAAAGGACTGTCTCACACAAATCATGTAAGATGTTTCCAGGTGATTTTCACATGATCATCTTTTGACTTTCGTCAAGAATAATGATGAACGTGGTTAAAGCAAAATGCTTTCCAACACATATTTCGAGAAATATGTAAGCGAGTTAAACTCAGCTCCAAATATCAAATGTGTATAATGTAAAGTCTATATAGCTATACAACTTTTGTCTCAATAGGAGATAAAATTGAATAGACTTCTGAGTGATGGATGAGTTCAAGTCTCCACATACCTTTTGTTGATGAAGTTCCACAAGCTCCCCTTAGTAGTTGTTCGTATTCAATCGATGAACGCCATGAAGTCTAAAGCTCAACTACACATTATATACTAATCCGAAACATAGCTATAAGTAGACTAGAAATCAAGACTTATAGTTTTGACAACTAAACTTGACAAACAAGCTTGAGATATCAACACTTGCGAGTTCGACCGAGCAGGTGCTCTAACAAAGTTGATGCTGCTGTGATGAAGATCGAATAGAAACTTTTAGGGTTCTGTGAATTTATGAAGGTTTGATTGGAGATAGCGATTGAGATGGGTTTTAAGTAGATATTCTGAAGAGGGAGTTGGATTTGAATTCTATCAAACTTAGAATGAAGTTGATTCGAGAATTATAGAGTTAATGTTTCATTAAAAAAACTCAGGAAAGATTCAAAAGAGGAAATTATTAAGGGATTGAATTAATGATGGGTTTACTATTAATTGAAGTTTAGTTAGGTGTATTGGGTTTAATTCCAGTTTCTGTAGGAAATTGAATTAGAAATTAGGGTTCTTAATAGATTTGGGAATTGAATTAGGGTTTAGTTGAGAACTGGTGATGATGAATGTACTGAATTGAGTCAGGTAAAGAAAAATTAGTTTCAGATGCTCGATTGAATCCATTTAGAGGAAGATGGTATGGACTAGAATGATGCAGGGGTGGAGCTTTATGAACTGAAATTGGTTAGTTTGATTGAATTGTCTTGATCAATGGTTTGATGACTACAGGGCCTGAGATGAGTACGATCTCAAATTGAAGTTGCAGGTACACATCTAGTAAGAAGGATTGTGTATGAAGTGATTTGAGGATGTAATATAAGGTAGTTGTTGTGTTATTGTTGATGTTGTAGAATGCGGGGAAGGGGTTGGAGGTCTATGTAATGAGATTGCAGGTGATGGTTCAGTACAAATGAAGGTGGTGTTTTTCTATGAATAAAGGTTAGATGAATGTGTGAATTGTATATCTCTAGGGGAAAGCTTGTAACTGCTATTGCAGTTAGTCTATATTAACAACGATCAATTCATAGGATGAACCAGTGGATTGAAGATATCGAGCTAGGCGTGGCTTGTCATCAAATCAGGTGGGAACTCTGTAAGCTTGTTGTAATCAATGAGCTTAATTTCTATTTTCAAGCAGGATGTGCTTTTACTATTTTGTATGAGTGTCTATTGTGATTGCATATATTCGATGTTTTCTTTGAACGCAATTGTGTGTGTGTATGTGTGTGTGATATACATTATGTGATTTTCCCGCGAAGAGTGTCTGTGTTTTCCCCACGACTCTTAGCTAAGTTAAGTAGGGTGGTAAGTCATCCGTTGGCAATAGTATTAGTAGGGCGGTAAGTCATCCGTTTGAATATTATTATAACTATTTCATTTAGTAGTCCGGTAAGTCATCCGTTTAAATATTATTGTTTATAAAGATAGTAGGGTGGTAAGTCATCCGTCGGCAATAGTATTAGTAGGGCGGTAAGTCATCCGTTTGAATATTATATATACTATTTTTATTTGGGAAAATCACTCGTGAGCATATTATACTTGTTTGAATAACTTTCTGATCGTGATGGTGATATTCTGAATCATGGTTTGTATGGGCCCTCTGCGTGGATGATGTTATTATTATTGATTAGGGTTGTTCTCGCGTCTTCTTCTCTAATGAGTTTGGAGAGGTTAGCATAACACTTGATTCTTGCTGCATGAATTGTTGAATGCTTAGATTCACTACTCTTTATTTTAATTATTGTTATTATAGGACGGTCAAGCACTGGTGATTACTTGGGAGTTATACGTTTCCACTGGGCACCCCTTTCTGGATGATATGCTCGTTCCCACTTCAGTGTTTTTCAGTTACCAGAAGAAATAGCGCGCTTAAAGATATTCTTTTCCGTAGTTTAAAGCTTTAACAGATTAAAAGAGTTACATATCTTTTATATATATGTATCTTATCATTCTTACAAAAACAAATGTGTTTTGCTCCATCTGACGGCTTTGAATGGGTCTTTTTAAGCAATCGACGGATATCAGTTTTGAAATGCAGAAAAGAGGAAGTGATAAATCGTGGCTCAAAATGCACCCTTTCCTACGAACTCATCCAATGGATGAGCGTGTCTGACATACAAAGTCTCAGCCCAAGCCGTTTCAAATTGTTGGCAATGAATGGGATTTATATCAATTATCAATGGAGTCGAATTGAACGAAATATTCTTTGAAGATAATAACTCACACACATACGTTTCTTTTCAGAAGCTCAAAACACACACACATCTAGAAATATGTCCACATTGACTCAATTGAGGATTTTGAGAATTTAGGTTCTTATTTCTCTCCTCCGATGTTAGGTTTTTGTTTTTCGCAATCGAAATGTAAACCATAGATTTCTGATTCAGAATTTTTCATTTTGATTTTTTTAAATTAGCTATTGATTCACTAATGGCGTAACTACATCATCCATATGTATTAACATCTGATAATCAATCCCAAAGTTTATCTCCATTCCCAGGTATCGGTTGTTGTCGTTCTACTGATTCTTTCATGTTGTCGGTTGCATTTTTGCCTGTTCATTGTTTTCTTTACTCTCAATCTCCTATTTTTCGTTATCCAGTCTTAACAATTTGCAGAAAAATTCCCACTTCTTTTAGTGGGGTTTGGGATGTTCTGTAACGAATTAATTTCTTGAATATACGTAGGAGATGGATAGCAACCCTTCAATATCAAGTTCAGTATGCAACAATAAAGAAACTCACTTCTGATACATGGATAGTTGATGTGAGATTTCTATTTCCTTATTTCCGTTATCAATTTAATCTTGGAGATTATGATAGTGTTAGATTTGTATTTTAGGGTTTTGTAGACTATCCCTATCTATATATGTGTTTCTTTTGAATTTGGTTTATGCAGTTAACTTGGTGAAATGGAACATTGGTGTTTCTTTCTAGACATACCGCATAAGGAACATTGGTGTACGCAGTTAACTTGGTGAAAATGGAATAGATTTGTTTGCTGCAATTAATGTGGATTGGGGCCCTGTGCGGGTAACATTCAGAACTTCACTTTGCTTCTTAGGCAGTTAGCATCAAGGCATCTTTCCTCATTTTTCTAAATGTGGAGCATTGACTTTTCATGTGGGTCATGGACTTTAAGTTTCCTTACATGCAGTGTTGTGTAGAAGTTCCATTTAATTCAGGTAAAAAAATATATCACTTCTGTATGATCTACTATTGATCTGAATCTCAATCAACTACTAACGGTGGACTTTATTTAAACGTAATTTATATTTTAGATAAAGTTCAAGATGGGCACGGTCTGTTCTGGAAATATCTACAAGTCATGGAGTATATTTTTTTACTGAAAGATTAAAATAGAATGCCATATTCAATGCCGAATCCGCACATTACAATTAACCCCAGAGCAGTGTGGGGTATAACTCAAACCTTTTAATCTTTCTCATCATTTCCTTTCACTCTGGACTGATTTTTGTGTTATAGCATGAAATTCTACATAGGAAATGCTAAGAAAAATCATGATGTGCGTTTGTTGAACTAATTTTGTTTGTTTCATTGCAGAAGTATTGTTATTGTGCATGCCAAACACTTCGTTGGAAATGGAGGCACTGATAAGGTGATAAATCGTGGGAATGCCATATCACCCTTCAGCTACTTGGAAATAATTTTTATGCTGCCTTATCTGGATTTTCCACAATTATAGCGACCTTTAATAGGTGAGACGGGATCACACTGTACTCAAGAAAGGAAATTATCTCCTAAATTTTTTTTACAAGAAGTAAAAGTCAAGAAGCCCTACCTGTTTGGTGTGCCTGAGTGTGATATGGTTAAATTTGTCCCCACAATTTTATGGTGATGTAAATACGTTCATCCAGAACATTGATGTTCTCATCATTCGTTATCTTCGGAAGATTGCAACGATCTTTATGAAGGAGAATGAGTTTAATATTTTTCCTGCAAGTTTTATTGTTCGTGGCGTTTATTAGCCAATTAAAGATGTATTTACCGAGATGTGCCGCTCTGTCTAATGGGTCTCTGGGTCGTATTGTTGAAGTAGGTGAAAATGATTGTAGTAGAAGGAGACGACTTATGTTGTTTTTCATGGAAGCCTTTTTTTTTTCTTTTTTTGTACACTATGGATAGAAAAAAAAAAATCATATTATGTCACTAAAAATCACACATTTAAGTCACTAATTTACATATTGTACAAGAATCAACACGAAAATTTATCTCCTTGAAATTCATCTATAGAATGGCATTTAAAATTTTGTCAGGAAAAGAGCAGATAAAAATATTTGACTATCACAGTATCTTAAGCTTTTTTTTTTTTTTTTTAAGTACAATATCCCGAGTTCATGAGTTGGGAAGAAGAGGCAGCCCTAAGCTGCTCAACAGTAGCTCAGCTCTTAACCGAGTTTCCTTTTTTATCATAATTTTTTTTCCAAAAGAAAGCTATTGATTTAGCTAAGCATAACGAAAATCAGATCACAAACACTTTAAAGAGAGGATTGGTGGGATACCAAAATTACAAAATAAAAAGAAACAGGTTGTGCAACACAGTGGAGATACCAATTTTCTATTACTAAAAATAACCAATATATTTCAATTTTTGATGTCCATCTAAGCAAGAACCATCTTCGAACGACAAGAAGAAAAAGAATGTAAGTGTGTTGCGTGGTGAAAAAAATTCAATAATCAGTTATTGCAGTCGTGAAATTATATAACGGTACTTATTAAAATAGAAATATAAGGTTATTTGATTTTGTTCACATTTATAAAACATTGGAATTCATCTTTAATTTTTTGCAGTCCTTGAAAAGTTTGAAATGATTTTATTATGTTTTTTTTTCTTATTTTAATTTTAACATTAAACTATACACATTTATATGCATAATATGTTATAAAATAATTAGAAAATTTGAATTGAAAATAAAATCTTCAATTATTTGATACTACACACTTATTTTAGAAATTTAAAGTTAAACTTGATATGCTTCGATATAAAAATAACTTATTAATTTATCAGATAACATTTATCAATTTAGCAGTACTAAGAATTTATCAAAATATTACTTTATATACAACAATCAAAACCCCGGGCCGTTACGGCACGGGTCATATTCTAGTGTTTATCTGTAAAACAATACATTAACATATTCATATCACTTGTGAGATTCTCATTTAAAATGTATCATTGGATTTTGAGGTCTCACTTTGATCTGCTTTATGTAAGCATGATTCTTAAAATTGATATAATTGATATTTCAATTAGATTATAATCCATTAGCTAAGCAAGTTTAGTAATTGGGGCGTCATATTAACCCCTTCAAATTCCACAACTGCTCTCCCCACAAAGATATGCCAATTAAGCACAAGTTCATTTAAGAATTCTCCCCCATTTGATGTTATTCCCAAGAGAACAACATGAGCGACCTTACTTTTATAAGAAAAGAAGGAATTCTTGGACAATAACAAATCACACATGGATTTGTATCCAGTAAATCTCCAGTAAATTACCCATAAGAAGATCTTATTGATTAATTTAGCCGAAAACCACTCAACATAAGGAAACTTACGGAGCAAATACAGTACTTTCACATAAAAGTGGATCAGGGAAAGATCAATACTGCGGATTTTTTAAAAAAGTTCATTCTATATTTTATCAATATATGCATAAAGACATAATAGACTTAACTTTTGAGCATACATAAGATAATAGCACAATTCACGAACGTAAAGGCACATATATCCCATAAGACATTTGCAATATATAGAACCAATAAGATTAAATACTGCAAGTTCATCTTCCAAAAACTTAGAATTTCAATAAATAAATATAAAAATATTGCAAGATGAAAATTGTTGGGAAATAGCTATGTGTAATCACAGCATTTGTTATTACCAAACCCTAGTTATCCTTATTAAACATAAGAATAAATTCTCAAAAGAAGTTTCCTAGATATTATCTAAACCTTAAAACAAAAACATTTCACTTACTTTGAAGACTCTTCTCATATTCCTTGTATTCATCAAGTTCATCTTCGATCAGATTAATCCTGGATTCGAGATTATCGATCTTATCTTCAAGTCTTTTGGTTGAAGATTCGAGTTCATTATTCAGAGCGTGTACTTGTTCCAAACATGATTTATAGTTAGTGAGAGCTTATAAAGATGAGAGATTGATGAATTCCCACAAGAGGAGGAATCACGTTTTTCTTGACCTAACTCATTATCAGAAGAATCAAACTTAAAGGTAAATGAAATTCCCAGACATCATCTTCTTTACTAGATAGACTTGACGAGGACATGATAAAGCTAAATGAAATGCTTTCTCAAGAAATAAAACATTCAACCTTAAAAAGAAGATGATAAGGATAATTTCCCAAATGACCTTTGACCAAAACCCTAAAAAATTTTGGTTACCCGGATAAGCTTTGTCAGAAAATTTTGTACACATACCCAGGATGTTTGCAAGATATACTCACGAACAAAAAACACAAGAAAAGGTTTCTTAGCTCAATAAACGAATTTATAGCACAACAAAGAAAACCAGAAACAAGTTAGTCATGAGAGCAGATTCACAGAACAGAGCTCAAGAAGCATGATACACTAGGAACAGTTTCTCACCCCTCTTAGAGGTTGTGGTTCTTATCCG
The DNA here is from genome assembly GCF_003573695.1 of Papaver somniferum. Classification (NCBI taxonomy): domain Eukaryota; kingdom Viridiplantae; phylum Streptophyta; class Magnoliopsida; order Ranunculales; family Papaveraceae; genus Papaver; species Papaver somniferum. The sequence continues at coordinate 70,649,892 of NC_039368.1, read as the reverse complement.
GAGGAAAATAATAATAGCCTTAGAAACTATTACAAACTGTATTTCCTCTTATCCAATGAAGGATCAGGTGGTTTCTCAAGAGGAGAAGGTGCTTTCAACACATTTTTCCTTGTTCCTTGTCTCTGATTATTCATCATAGAAAAATGACCAAAAGAAGACATCTTACATTCTTGCAACATTTTGCACGCCCTGTTTATCAATTTTTGTAGGCTATGAATGGTTTTGAACATCTCCTTCGAAAGTGGCGTTAATTTCTTATGAGATTTTCTTGTCTTCTTCTGATATAAAGTATTAGAAGAATATTTTACAAGAACCTTTGTCGTTGATGTACAATCCAACTTTAGGTGATCCATGATTTTACACAAGGAAAACTTAGGATGATCTGCTGTGTCCTTGTACTTTATCTGGTCTTTCTCTTTACAAGAGGAGTTTGACCGTGACACGTTTTTAGGAGTAACATACTTACTGTTTTTAAAAGAATTTTTCGAAAAGAATCGATTCTTGTTCTTGTGATCACGAACGCGAGATATCGTTTTTTCTTGTCTTAAGTTTTCCAGTTGACACTCTAGATTTTCAATTCTTTTAATCCATGATTTCTTCTCCAGTAGAAACATAATCTTCATTGAACACAAATTTTTGGTCAAGAGATCAATTTTTTCTTCTGAGGAAGATAGATTGTTTATAATAGAATAGTCAGAGCTGTTGGAGAGACAAGTGTGATTATCAGCAAAATATGTGAGAGAACTTCACAGGATGCTTCCTCAGAACAATAGTCAATAGTTGCCATCCATGCTTTGGTTTTATCACAAAACTCCTCGTTGGGACAAACAGAGATATGATGTGAAAAAGCGGGGGTCTAACAACCACACCCAATATTTCGTTTAGGAAATTTGTATGAACTAACTCCAATATAATTCCAAGAGAGTCAACTAGACATTCAGACTCAATTAAGAAAAATATATCCAAGAGTTATATCTCAATTTCTCAAATGAATTTGCAATCGAATAGATATAAATTTGTGAGCCGGATTATTTATGGGTGAAAACGGTTTCTGCTGATTTTGGTAAATTCATGTGTGTGGATGAGAAACGAGTCTAAACCCTAAACAATGTACTGCACGGGTGTACTTTTGATTCGAGAGATCAATCTGTACAAATCTGGACTAAACCAAGAAATGTCCGTTCCAGACTTGCTTCGGTCACAAAGTGAAGGAGAAGGGTTGGTATTAGGGAGGGAAGCGAAGAAAGTGTTGAGACCAGAATCGTTGTTCTGGAAGTGTGGGTATTTTGTGACTTGTATCAGAAAATTGGACTGCCTAGCTGAATGAAAAAGCTATCAGGTGATTTCTGAATGTTGTATTGTTCTCCTGACCAAAACTTGTTTTTGCTAGAAAATAGGTGAGACCTATTTATACAAGTCGCAACAAAACGTATCCTGGTCTCGTAGGAAGTGGAAACGGTTGAGTGGTGGAAGAAAAGAGTAACGGGTAACGCCTGTAATTGATGTTTCCATAATGAAGGATATGTTTCACCATTACTTCTTGCCATTACTAACCGCCTCGCTTTATGAGACTTTCTTGTAACGGGCTTATTGCACGCTGCACGCTGCACGCTGTAAACTGCCAGACAATACCCTGATGAGTATCCCCCAGTTTGTGACATGTTTTTGATGTCTCGAGTGTTTTCGTGGAAAACATGTAACACTTTGCTACGTGTGGCAAGTTAAAATCAATGGGCTTTTCGCAGGAAAATAACATGTGGTGCTAGTAGACTCGTCCTGGTTAGTCGCCTGAAACTTGCCACAAGCCTGCCATCTCGGTGTCGAACTTGGATGGCTGAGATTGCATCTCGAGAGGAAGGGTAGCCGTTGATTATGGCCACCTTATGTTGGCGCCCGAAGATGGCACAGTGGCGTTTTTGGTGCACGCCAGTAGTAATGCGGCATGGATGGCATGGCTCGTGCATTCCAGTGGCACGATGGTGCAAGTGGCGCCTGGCGTAGCCATGGCCATTAGTTTTAGGCGGCTGGTCGCCTGAAAGTTGCCACAAGTCTGTCAGCTCGGTGGAAAACTTGGATGGATGATATTGCATCTCATGAGGAAGGATAGCCGTTGATTACGGCTACCTTCTGTCGGCGCCCGGAAACTTTGTCTAAATTAGGGTTTAGCATGCCGAAACCCTAATTAGCATATATGGCATGCCGTTTGGCATGTGCGCCTGGCATGCGCGTTTTGGCAAGTTTGGCATGACGTTTGGCATGTGCGCCGGGCATGCGCGTTTGGCAAGTTAGGCATGTTGTTTGTCTGGTGCACTTGGCATGCGTGTTTGGCAAGTTAGGCATGTTGTTTGGCATGCGCGCCTGGCATGCGCGTTTGGCAAGTTAGGCATGTTGATTGGCATGTGCGCCTGGCATGTGCGCCTGGCATGTTTGGCATGCTGCTTGGCATGTTTTGCATGCCGATTGGTATGTGCGCCTGGCATGCGCGTTTGGCATGTTGTTTGGCATGCCGATTGGCATGTGTGCCTGGCATGCCGATTGGCATGTGTGCCTGGCATGCGCGTTTGGCGAGTTTGGCATGCTACTTGGCAAGTGCCGATTGGCATGTGTGCCTGGAATGCACGTTTGGGAGTTTGGCATGTTGCTTGGCATGTTTGGCCTGCCGATTGGCATGTGCGCATGGCATGCGCGTTTGACGAGTTTGGCATGCTGCTTGGCATGTTTGGCGTGTCGATTGGCATGTGCACCTGGCATGTGCGTTTGGCGAGTTTGGCATGTTTGGCGTGTCGATTGGCATGTTTGGCATGTCGATTGGCATGTGCGCCTGTCATGCGCGTTTGGCGAGTTTGGCATGCTGCTTGGCATGTTTGGCGTGCCGATTGGCATGCGCGTTTGGTGAGTTTGGCATGTTGCTTGGCATGTGTGCCTGGCATGCACGTTTGGCGCGGGTTTTGGAAAGCCAATTGGCTTTGCGACCATCTGGCGTGGTTTCCTCCTTTTCAACACTGTGGCGAGTTTGAAGCAACCTGATTGGTTAATGTAAGAGGGTCGGCCAAGCATGGGCGTGGCTACACTTTTGTGTGAGTGTGGCGGATTTAAAGCGACCTGATTGGTCGATGGGTAGTGGGTCCGACAAGCTAGGGCGTGGCCACACTTCCAGTGTGTTATGGCGGATTCAATCGCCTAGTTTGGCTAAGCATAGTTTTTCGACCAACGGGGTCTAGTGTACTGCGTGAGGCGCGAAACCCTAATTTTGCAAATTAGTCGGGTTTATGAGTTTTTTATGAGTTATCACAATAATTGGCTGGATTTTGTATGCTGCCACAAAAATCCTTATCTACAAAATGCAGTGTGCTTTCTGTCAGAGCATTTCGTGCGATGGACTTAGCTTTGGTACTTGGAGGTTCATGCTACCCCGCTTCGAGTGAACACAAATCCGTCATGCCATACCGATATTAAGGGTTCTGCAGGGGAACATAGCACAGGAAAGTACTCAGTGAGTCTTGTATTGGTGAGGTGCCGAAATTTACAGAGTGTTTGGGATGGTTGCTACATTCGCCAGTCTAGATAAATTTCATGTAAATATATTGAATGGATCAATAAATATGCCGGTGGAGAGGTTAGCACTCATGACACCGTTTCCTTGCAGAGTGACGTCAGATGCAAGGTTTTACGATTTTAACCTTAAGCTAAAAACCACCATCAACATTAAGTCCCCTGCTTAGCACGTAACAGTGGTATTGTTGCGGGGTAAGCATGAGATGGTGACAGACAAGAGTAAAATCGAAAGAGCAATACGTGAAGAGATTGCCAAGGAAATTCAACTAACCTTTAGCGGAAGGCATGAGGAATCTGTGATCCTTGTGTTGGCGGCTCTACGTAATTCTGACTTGGTCATAAGGTGTTGGCGTCAGTGCTGAAACTTTGCCTACCGATTGGCAGAGATGGTACTACAATTTGGTTCGCGAATCGGTGAATGGCGCTAGATGGAAAGGTTACAGAACGTATGGACATGGCGCTGATTTGAACGGCCAGGATGGCGCTTCCTTGGCTGGTGGAGATGGAACTGCTTTGAATGGTTGCAGGGCTAGCTTGGCATGGTGGATGGCGCGGATATCTTGGGATGTATGTGGAGTGGTAATACTAGCTTGGCCGTACAGAGATGGTGGCGCTGGCTTGGACGCGTAATGGCTGCTGGCTTGGACGCGGAATGGCTGAGATGGCTGTTGGCTTGGACGCGGACCTTTGGCACGAAGGTTGAACGTGGAGCCATTGGCGTGGATCCGTTTTCTCGGCTTGGGACACAGATCTGTTGGCATGGTTTGGCTTGGTCATTGGCGTTGCTGGCTTGTACGTGGAGCCATTGGCGTCGTCTTGGACGTGGAGCCGTTGGTATCGGCTTGGTCGTGGAGCAGAGAGATGGCGCTGCATTGGATTCAGTCCGTGGAATGGTGGAAACTGGCTTCAGTTCCACGGAATGATGGCAACTGGATTCAATTCCGTGGAATGACGACAATTGGCTTCAGTTCCGTATAAGGATGGCAACTGGCTTCAGTTCCGTGGAATGGTGGAAACTGGCTTCAGTCCGCGGAATGGTGGAAACTGGCTTCAGTCCGCGGAATGATGAAAATGGCACTCAGAAGGCTTGCTGGATGGATCACAGAATGTTGGAGCGTCGAAGAGTCGGCTTGACCACGGAGTGCTGGAGCCATGAGAGTTGGCTTGACCGCGGAGTGCTGGAGCCATGGGAGTTTAATTGACCACGGAGTGATGGAGCCATGGAGCCTTGCAGGTTGAGTAACTGGTGTTCCTCGTTGTGGCGCGCTGCCGGTTCGGTTATGGAGCGGAGGTATTGGCGTACTGCTTGTTCGGCTATGGAGCATGAGCGTGGTGCGTCCAGTCATCTATTCCCGTTTATGGAGCAAGAAGGAATCCTTATTCTGTTCAAGTTCTAGAAACTCTGTCCGCATGAAAAGAGGTATCGCCCCTCTTCTGTTTTTTGTTGCTCATCTGGATTCGTGCTTTCGTCTGCGGTGTCTGGATCCTTTGTCATTTTTAGTGGCGGTAGAGTGAGTATTAACGACAACAAAGCAATCTCCAATAGTTATAATCAGTAGCAAGGCGGGCCAGGAGAACTCAAGGTAGGTGCCCTCGCATGTAGCCACCCAACAGTAGCGCCGATCTTCTCTAGAATATGTAATGAGGATCTGACTCCAGAAGAATGAGTATCTAACCTCTCCAGTGAATTTCAAAATTTACCAAACTCCATTGCACTCTTGGAATGGATGTATGAAATAATATCAGGGCTAATCTTGGAGATCGTGGTTGCGTTGTTGGTCCATCCTTGACTTTAGGTTATTTGGTGTCTGGACTTTCTGATCGCGACGATGACATGTTGTGGATGCTTGTATGGTTGAAATCTTCATTGAGTGAAGTAGACGAGTTGAGAGACGTTCCGTTAACGATGTGTTGCTATCAAGTCTTCATGGACTTCGTTCCAAGCGACATCCTTTGAACTATCTTCTGAATCTTGGACTATTGTATGGAATGGGATGCGGTGAGCAGTCCCCAGTTACACTTGTATTAGATCTGGTGGCGTGGCCGGATATGTGAATGTGTCTTTATGGCGTGCTTTTGGAGTCTTTGATGCACGCGTACGACTTTAACATGGTTAAGGGGACTGAAAACATCTCATGCTGGTAGTCCCCGTGTGTAGCCTACTTTAATTGCGTCACATGGACGAAATATTATGGACGACGAAGAGGTAGAAGTAAGAGTATTATTTTGTTAATCGTGGCTTCCTCTGTTTCTTCAATAAAATGTTTCAGCCGCATCTCTGGAGTTATCTCATGAATCTTTGATGGTTGTCGGGATGGACTGCGATGAGCAGTCCCCAGTTGCACTTATCTTTAGTTTCTGAAGTTGTTTTCTCTGAGCAGGCTTGGGATCCGCCACGACCTTGAAAAGTGTTGAAGGCGCCTTCTAGACAAATAGGTGATGATATCCTTATGCTACACCCTTGAAGAGTATATGACCTCGTAGTGGCTATGACCTTTTGGTTGACCGTGTCTTCTGAGCTTTGACATTGAAGGAACTCCATGTAGAGCCTCAGTACCCAAGTGTGGTTTACATGTTTCTACCTTTGTAGTGATTGTTGCTATGGTGAAGCTCTGGCTGGTATCAACAAAAGAGCGGCAACAGTTCTTGGCAGCAGATGTGATCAGAAGAGACTACATTGTCGTGGAAACAAAGTAGGTTGGATGGAATTGTATGGGCGTCCATGGAAGCAAAGTGATTGGCTGGATGCGTAAGCGAGTAAACTGTTCACAACCACGAGCTTTGAAGAGATGGATCAAAAAGTGTCCACAACTATGAACCTTGGATGGTTGTGATCACGATCCTGACAGTGAGGAGTGGCGACTTCTGGAGAGAACGTTGAAGTGGTTTCTGGAGCGGAACATTGAAGCGGAACGGCTTCTCGAGAGAATGTTGAAGCGGATTCTGGAGAGAAATGTTGAAGCGTATCGGCTTCTGGCTCTAGAAGCGTAGCGGCTTCTCGAGAGAATGTTGAAGCGTCTTCTGGGGAGAAACATTGAAGCGGAGCGGCTTCTGGCTCTAGAAGCGGAGCGGCTTCTCGAGAGAATGTTGAAGCGTCTTCTGGAGAGAACTCCAGTGAGGGCCCCATTAACCATTGACTTCAAAAAACGAGTTGATACGATATGGCATATGGGAAGACGGCACACAAATAACGCTGGTCGGAAAGTCGTGTTTTTCTCCTCATGGGAAAGAAATACGCTTCTTTCGTTTGATTTTCTCTCGCAACTCTCAGAGTCTTGACGGTTACAATGGTGAAGTCGGAGGCCGTGGTGATGTCAAACTCGACATCCTTTAAGTGAACAGTAGTTAGGAGTCCCCAGTTCCATCTATCAACCGTGCTTTCCAGGAGGGGTTGGGGTATGGGAACGGCTTCCCTGGATGGAAACAGTTGTTTTCCTGATACAGTGCGGTTGAGGGCTGCAAATATGTTTTGACGTTGCACTTTGGAGAAATATAGAATCTCACGCAAATGCTTCATCATAGACTGCACGGTTTTGTGGGCCAAGTCCCCAGAAATCATGCAGCTCCTGACGGGAAGAGGGTCTTCGTGAACTCAGGAGGGTTGCTGATTTCTGCTTCGATTTTGGAGAAGTCGTTCCTGATCTTCACGTATGATAAAATTGGATTGTTGATTCCCGTCTACTGGGCGTTGAAGAGCAACGCGAGCCTTTTCATCTATAAACGCGCATCCTGCTGAAGTGCCTGCGCCGGATGTTAAAAGTATTCCTTGTCAGCTCCATCTGGGGTTGACGTGACTCTTGTGGTGGTCGCTCCATTAGTGTCATGAGGAAAATAGGTATCTCTTTCCGAGTTGTATCCATGTCTGTTTGGATCTTTACGAGAACCTTTTGTCTTTCCATCAAATCAACAATGGTAATAGGAGGTCGGCTGATTCTGGCTCCTCCAGTCTCTCATCCTGGTGGTGGAGTAGCAGCGGCTCTGGTGACGGTTGGAACTGTCACACTTGAAGAAACGTTAGGGGGTGGCGGCAGCGGCTCTGGATCTCGTGATCATAGGTGTAACACCTGAAGGGACATTTTCCGCACCGCTGGTCTTAGCAGGTGGCGCATTAATTCCGATGGAAGAAATGTTAACATCGAAGATGATTTCAGCACTAGTGTTTTTAGGGTTTGTTGCTGATCCGGACCTGAGTTCTATCATCTTGAGATCGGAATTGAAAAATGAAATTGGGAATTGGAAATTGGAAATTGATTTTGAAACCGATAGATTAATCTCCCATTGTGGTCGCCAATTGTTTATGGGTGAAAACGGTTTCTGCTGATTTTGGTAAATTCGTGTGTGTGGATGAGAAACGAGTCTAAACCCTAAACAATGTACTGCATGGGGGTAATTTTGATTCGAGATATCAATCTGTACAAATCTGGCCTAAACCAAGAAATGGACGTTCCAGACTTGTTTCGGTGACAAAGTGAAGGAGAAAGGTTGGTCTTAGGGAGGGAAGTGAAGAAAGTGTTGAGATTGTGATGGTGTTGGATGTTTATGACTTGTATCAGAAAATTGGACTTCCTAGCTGAATGAAAAATCTATCAGGTGATTTCTGAATGTTGTATTGTTCTGCTGACCAAAACTTGTTTTTGGTGGAAAATAGGTGAGGCCTTTTATACAAGTCGCAACAAAACTTACCCTGGTCTCGTAGGAAGTGGAAACGGTTGAGTGGTGGAAGAAAAAAGTAACGGGTAACGCCTGGAATTGATGTTTCCATAATGAAGGATATATTTCACCATTACTTCTTGCCATTACTAACCGCCTCGGTTTATAACACTTTCTTGTAACAGGCGTATTGCACGCCGCACGCTGTAAACCGCCAGACCAATACCCTGATGAGTATCCCCCAGTTTGTGACATGTTTTGGTGTCTCGAATGTTTTCGTGGAAAACATGTAGCACTTTGATACGTGTGTCAAGTTAAAATCAAGGGGCTTTCCGCAGGAAAATAGCATGTGGTGCTAGTAGACTCGTCCCGGCTGGTCGCCTGAAACTTGCCACAAGCCTGCCAGCTCGGTGGCGAACTTGGATGGATGAGATTGCATCTCGGGGGGAAGGGTATCTGTTGATTATGTCTACCTTATGTTGGCGCCTGAATATGGCGCAGTGGCATTTTTGGTGCACGCCAGTGGTAATGAGGCATGGATGGCATGGCTCGTGCATGCCAGTGGCACGATGGTGCAAGTGGCGCCTGGCGTAGCCATGACCATTAGTTTTAGGCGGCTGGTCGCCTGAAAGTTGCCACAAGCCTGTCAGCTCGGTGGCGTACTTGGATGGCTGATATTGCATCTCATGAGGAAGGATAGCCGTCGATTATGGCTACCTTCTGTCGGCGCCTGGAAACTTTGTCTAAATTAGGGTTTAGCATGCCGAAACCCTAATTAGCATATATGGCATGTTGTTTGGCATGTGCGCCTGGCATGCGCGTTTTGGCAAGTTTGGCATGCCGTTTGGCATGTGTGCTGGCATGCACGTTTGGCAAGTTAGGCATGTCGTTTGCATGTGCGCCTGGCATGCGCGTTTGGCAAGTTAGGCATGCCGATTGGCGTGTGCGCCTGGCATGCGTGTTTGGCGAGTTTGGCATGCTGCTTGGCATGTTTGGCATGTCGATTGGCATGTGCGCCTGACATGCGTGTTTGGCGAGTTTGGCATGCTGCTTGGCATGTGCGCATGGCATGCGCGTTTGGCGCATGCTGCTTGGCATGTTTGGCGTGTCGATTGTCATGTGTGCCTGGCATGCGCGTTTGGCGAGTTTGGCATGTTTCTTGGCATGTACGCCTGGCATGCGCGTTTGGCAAGTTTGGCATGCTGCTTTGCATGTTTGGCGTGCCGATTGGCATGTGCGCCTGGCATGCGCGTTTGGCGAGTTTGGCATGCTGCTTGGCATGTTTGGCGTGCCGATTGGCATGTGCGCCTGGCATGCGCGTTTGGCGAGTTTGGCATGCTGCTTGGCATGTTTGGCGTGCCGATTGGCATGTGCGCCTGTCATGCGCGTTTGGCGAGTTTGGCATGCTTCTTGGCATGTTTGGAATGTCGATTGGCATGTGTGCCTTACATGCGCGTTCGACGCGGGTTTTTGGAATCCAATTGGCTTTCCGACCATCTGGCGTGGTTTCCTCCTTTTCAACACTGTGGAGAGTTTGAAGCAACCTGATTGGTTAATGTAAGAGGGTCGGCCAAGCATGGGCGTGGCTACACTTTTGTGTGAGTGTGGCGGATTTAAAGTGACCTGATTGGTCGATGGGAAGTGGGGCCGACAAGCTAGAGCGTGGCCACACTTCTAGTGTGCTGTGGCGGATTTAATCGCCTAGTTTAACTAAGCATAGTTTTTCGACCAACGGGGTCTAGTGTACTGCGTGGGGCGCGAAACCCTAATTTTGCAAATTAGTCGGGTTTATGAGTTTTTTTGAGTTATCACAATAATTGGTTGGATTTTGTATGCTGCCACAAAAATCCTTATCTACAGAATGCAGTGTGCTTTCCGTCTGAGCATTTCGTGCGATGGCCTTAACTTTGGTACTTGGAGGTTCATGCTACTCCGCTGCGAGTGAACACAAATCCGTCATGCCATACCGATATTAAGGGTTCAGACGGGAAACATAGCACAGGAAAGTACTCAGTGAGTCTTGTATTGGCGAAGTGCCGAAATTTACAGAGTGTTTGGGATGGTTTCTAGGTTCGCCAGTCTGGATAAATTTCATGTAAATATATTGAATGGCCCAATAAATATGCTGGTGGAGAGGTTAGCACTCACGGCACCGTTTCCTTGCAAAGTGACGTCAGATGCAAGGTTTTACGATTTTAGCCCTAAACTAAAAACCACCATCAATACGGATTAGTAAGAGAAATAACTTGGATGGTACCAAAGACCAATATCCAAGCGTCAATCAATTTCAATCAATAACCAAAGGTTGGATTCACAAATTAATTGAACTATGCACAACCTGTTTCAATTATATAGAAAATATAATGCGAAAAAGAAATAACACAGACACCAGAGATTTTGTTAACGAGGAAACCGTAAATGCAGAAAAACCCCGGGACCTAGTCCAGATTTGAACACCACACTGTATTAAGCCGGTACATACTCTAGCCTACTACAAGTTAACTTCGGACTGGAATGTAGTTAAACCCTGACTAATCTCACATTGATTAAGTTATAGTCGCGTTTCTTACGCCTCTGAATCCCAACAGGTTGATTCCCTTAGCTGATCTCACCCACAACCAAGAGTTGATACGACTCAAAGTCGAAGACTTGATAAACAAATCTGTCTCACACAAAAAAGTTTATTGAATAGATAAATCTTCTCCCACAGAAATACCTACTAGTTTTGTTCAGTCTTTTGATAAATCAAGGTGAACAGGAACCAATTGATATATCGGACTTATATTCCCGAAAAACATCCTAGTAACATCAATCACCTCGCAATAATCTTAATTGTATGGTAGTGAAACAAGATATTGTGGAATCACAAAGTATGAGACGAAGAGATTTGTGACTACTTTTTATCTTACCTATCAGAGATTAAATCTCGAGCAAATATTAGAGAAGATAGTATCAAAACGATAGAACAAAGTAAGATCAGAACACGCAACTACATAGAAAATAGTTGGGCCTTGCTTCAGAATCCCAATGAAGTCTTTAAGTCGTTAACCTATAATGGTTTTAGGAAAAACCTAGGTTACATGAGAATCGACTCTAGTCGCAACTAGTATCATGAGGTGGGGGGATTAGGTTTCCCAGTTGCTAGAGTTCTCCCTTATATAGTCTTTGAATCAAGGTTTGCAATCAATACTACCTTGTTAACAAAACATTCAATATTCACCGTTAGATGAAAATCTGATTAGAATCAAGCTAATATCTTACAACCGTTAGATTGACTATTGTCTTATTACATTCTTCCCGGAAGATAACTATTTCACTCACCTTAGCATCGTTGAGTTTCGATTGGCTGATGCCGGATGGCTCAATTATACCTTTTCAATAACGCTGGCCTCTGAAACATACCGTTTGGTTCATTGAATTTAACGTTGTTGATATATTTCCATGTTTACAAATAAACTACATTATATGCTTGCCAAAATAAATTCTAATATTAAGCACACCTTGTAATTTATCCTCAGCAACAAATATGACGTGAGGATAGCTATTGTTGGAAGCTGTGCAGTAATTGTGTTAGGATCAGACCTGCCGTGTCTCAAACCATTTACGGTAGGTTAACCGTTAATGGGCTGCGTATCACACGTACGATACTCACACTGGACGCGCATTCTTGCATCTTTCAATCTATTTTCCGTATAATTAAACAGGCGCACATTGGATGATTGGATAGAAATTATTGATTAGCCGTAACTTAAATCACCATTAGCAAACATAAAACCGTCATTTATTATGAAGATTTTGGCACTGATAAATCAATTATACCATATAAATAAATATACACTAATGTTTTGAAAATTCAATCTTTCATCATTAGATTGACAAATCTTGCTCTAAAGGGAAGATCTTCACATTTAATAACGACCAGAAGAATATTTAATCCCCTCAGTTTAATAATTTCTCTCATTCCATTTTGTTCAAAAATGATGCAAACTCTGTCCTTGATCCTTTCCTTGGCCCTGTTTGCAACATGTATTCTAATATTCATCATCCTGAAGTGGGAGAAAAAGAATCTCCCACCAAGTCCTCCTTCAAACCCAATTCTGGGCCATCTGCATCTCTTGAAGTTACCGCTCTATCGAACCCTTGCCACCATTTCGAACAAATATGGTCCGATTATGTACCTTTGTTTTGGTACTAAACCCGTTATAGTCGTGTCATCACCATCTATGGTCGAGGAATGCTTCAGCAAGAACGATGTAATCTTTGCGAACCCACGTCTTTTGATAGGTAAGCACTTGGGTTATGAATATACTCAACTAATTTGGGCTCCGTATGGTCCTCATTGCGTAACCTAAGATGAATATCCGCACTTGAAATTTTCTCATCCAGCCGACTCAAAATGTTATACAGCATTCGAGCCGATGAAGTTCGGTCAATGTTGTTACGGCTCAGTAGCGCCAGCTTTGATCAGATAATGAATATGAATTCTGTGCTTAATGAGTTAACGGTTAATATCATGATGAGAATGACGGCTGGGAAGAGGTATTATGGTAATATAGATCAGGAAGAGGAATCAGAATTGAGTCAAGAGGCAAAACGATTTAGAGAGTAATGGCAACTGCAAGATGAAACTTAGCTTATATAAAGACAACTCTCTTTATTGATGTTTAGAAAATCTCTCAAAACTAAACACAAGCTCTAATCTTGCTCATATGATCAACTACAACTTTGGTGATCATATATATATAGAACTATGACTTCCTTTTCCTAGTCTTATTACCTTATTACATGTCTTTCCTTTTCTTAGAACTAGATGACTTCTAATTCCTTTAGGATTACATCAATTTCCTAATCTTGTCCTAACCAGCTTGTTAGTGACTTCTATGTTGAAGTTTAACCAACATTCTCCTCGTTAAGCTTCAACCTTACCCGTGACATATCTTGTACTCCAATCAGTTGTCTCATTTCTTCAAACTTGATCCGAGCTAATGCCTTTGTCAATATATCTGCTTTCTGCTCAGTTCCCGGTATGTGTTCTACGTTAATGACCTCCTTCTCGATGCATTCTCGTATGAAATGATACCTTTTGTGAATGTGTTTAGTCTTACCATGAAACACTGGATTTTTGGTGAGTGCAATTGCAGACTTATTATCAATCTTGATGAGAACTTTTTCAGGTTCTTTTCCTTTGATTTCACCCAACAGTTCTTGAAGCCATATTGATTGTTTAGCTGCTTCTGTTGCGGCCATGAACTCAGCTTCACAGGATGAGAGGGCTACAGTGTCTTGCTTCTGTGAACACCATGTAATAGGTGCTTCTCCTAGATAAAATATATGACCAGTTATAATTTTTTCATCATCTTGGTCAATATTATGACTGTTGTCACTATACCCAACAATTCCTTTTGATCCTTCTCGACCATACTTCAATCCATAGCTGATTGTTCCTCTTAGATATCTCAATATATGCTTTATTACATCACCATGAGACTTGCGTGGACTCTGCATATAACGGCTTGCTACTCCCACAGAGAAAGCCAAATCTGGTCTTGTGTGTAATAAGTATCTAAGGCATCCAACATTTCTTCTATAACTTGTTGGATCAATCTCAGGCTCCTCTTGTGCTTTTGAAATTTTCAGTCCAAATTCCATTGGAATTCTTGTTGGATTACAAGTTTCAAGTCCTGCTTCTTTCAGAATTCTCCTTGCATAAGCTTCTTGTTTAATCTGAATCCCATCTACTCCTTGATGGACTTCTATGCCAAGGTAATAAGTGAGTTTTCCGAGGTCTGACATCTCAAACTTTGATGACATTTCTCTCTTGAACTCATTAATCACCTTAAGGGAGTTTCCAGTCAAAAATAGATCATCTACATAGACTGCAATCACAAGAAGCGTTCCCTTTTCTTCTCTTCTGTATACTGATGTTTCTTTAGAGCACTTAACAAATCTGATTTCTCTTAAGATTTGATATAACTTTGTATTCCAGGCTCGAGGAGCTTGTCTTAGACCATATAGAGCTTTTGATAACTTATAAACCTTATGCTCTTGTCCTTTTACTTCAAAACCTTCTGGTTGTTCAACATACACATCTTCTCGCAATTCACCATGTAAGAATGATGTCTTAACGTCTAAGTGGTGAATTTCCCATGAGTTTGATGTTGCTTCTGCTATTAAGAGACGAATTGTCTCTAGTCTAGCAACTGGTGCGAAAACTTCATCAAAGTCTATGCCTGATTCTTGAACGTATCCCTTAGCTACAAGTCTTGCCTTATATTTGTTGACAGTACCATCGGCATTCCGTTTTATTTTGAAAATCCACTTAAGACCAATCACTTTTACCCCACCTGGCTTATCAACCAGAAACCAAGTCTTGTTTCTGTTGATTGAAATAATTTCTTCTCTACATGCTTGTGGCCATTTAGTCGAGACCTTTGCTTCCTGAAAATTCCTTGGTTCATCATTAACAGAAAGTAGCATAATCTCACATTCTTCTGCAGCTTGAAGAACATAATCCTCCAGCATATGTGGCTTCTGTATCTGTCTTGTTGATTTTCGCAGTGGAATGGGTTGAGTTATTTCATCGATCTCTTCTTCTTCTTCTTCTATTTCTTCGTTATTCTCAGTGTTTTCATTATTCTCTTCTTCTTCTTGATTAACATCATTGTTTCCATTGGTATTGATGATTATGGGTCCTTCGCTTTCATCAATTACTTGACCTTATCTCATGTGAAACATTCCTGGGTCCCTACTTGGTCCATCATTAGTTTCTTTCCAGTTCCAGTTTGTTTTTTCATCGAATACCACATCTCGACTCACTATTACTCTTTTCGTTGTTGGATTGAGTAATCTGTAAGCTTTGAATCTGTCAAATGCTTCACTCTTTTCTTTCATAAGAATAGACCACATATATCTTGAGAAGTCATCTATAATAACAAATATGTATTTGTTATTTGCAAGGGTTTGTGGTGTAATAGGACCACATAAATCAGCATGAAGAAGCTCTAATGGCTTTGAGTCTCTGAATGTTGTTGCTTTTAGGAAACCTTGACGAGTTTGTTTCCCAACTAAACATGATTCACATATTTTTGCTTCATCATTTATCTGTGGTAGTCCTCGAACCATCTTGTTCTGAGACATTGCCTTTAAGGTTCTGAAACTTATGTGTCCTAACCTTGCGTGCCACTTCCATGTCTGATCTTCCAGTCTCATATTCAGACACAATGGCCTTCCAATCATGAGACTTATCTTGTAGAGTCTATTCTGTGAGCGTGAGACTCTGACTAAAATTCTTCCACTTGGGTCATGAACTGTTAGATAATCTTGTCGCATTCTAACATCACATCCAACTTCTGTAGCTTGTCCTAAACTTAGAATGTTGCTTTGTAAGTTTGGGATGAAGTAGATGTTTGTGACAAGATTTTGTTCTCCGGTCTTGCTCTGAAATGGAATTGATCTTTTCCCTTCAATTTATACAGAAGATCCATCCCCAAACTTCACTTGTCCTTTGATTTTCTCATTGAGTTCAGAAAAGTAGTGTCTCTTACCAGTCATGTGATTGCTGGCTCCATTATCTAAATACCAGATTCCTTCTTCTCCATCCTTTGATTCGTAGTTCTTTGGTATTAGTTTCCCTTCGTTTAAGAATACAACTTTTTGCATGAAAATAGTTGTATCTGCTTCCCTTGTTTCATTCTTGTTTGCTTCTTCCATCTTTTGTATTCTTTCAGGGCATACAGAGGAGAAGTGTCCTGGTTTATCACATCTGTAACAAATAATGTTTGATCTATCCTTCTTTTCTTTCCCTTGGTTTTGATCATTCTTACTTGTTGTTCTATCTTGTGAGTGTGAGTTAAACCTTCCTCCCCTTCCTCGGCCTCTGTTTACTCTACCACCTCTTCCACGACCTCTTCCTGTTGTCGCAGAGTTTTGTTGGTAAGAGTTTGTGTACAAGAGTTTTCCTTGAGTTTCTCCATTGTTTTATTCATCAAGGATTCTCTCTTCATATGCTTTCAATCTTCCAATTATATCTTCATAGCTAGTCTTCTTTAAATCTAAGACTTGTTCGAGAGAGGCTATGATATGAATATACTTGGATCTTGGTAAACTATTGAGAAACTTCTTTACCAGTTTATCTTCATCAATGAATTGTCCAAGTGACGCAGCTTTTGAGGATATCTCTGATAGCTTTCCTGCAAAGCTATCAATAGTATCAGTGTCTTTCATCTTCACTCTTTCAAATTCAGACATTAAGGTTTGCATACGGGCTTCTTTAACTCGATCAGCTCCGAGATTACGTGCCTTTATTGCATCCCAAATTTTCTTTGAAGTTTCCTGTTCACCAACTTGTAGAACAAGACATTCTGGTATTGCTTGAAAGAGTAATCCAATGGCAACATTGTTTTTGTCTGGGTCCAATGTACCAGGATCAATTGTTTCCCAAATTTTGTAGATTTTCATCAGTACCTTCATTCTCATGGCCCATACTGTGTAGTTTGTGGCGTTGAGGATTGAAACTTGTATTGATGGTGGTGTGAACTGTTTTGCACCCAACTTGGTGGTTTCGTTTTCCATGGCTCTAGAAACAAGCTTTGATACCAATTAATGGCAACTGCAAGATGAAACTTAGATTATATAAAGACAACTCTCTTTATTGATGTTTAGAAAATCTCTCAAAACTAAACACAAGATCTAATCTTGCTCATATGATCAACCACAACTTTGGTGATCATATATATATAGAACTATGACTTCCTTTTCCTAGTCCTATTACCTTATTACATGTCTTTCCTTTTCTTAGAAGTAGATGACTTCTAATTCCCTTAGGATTACATCAATTTCCTAATCTTGTCCTAACCAGCTTGTTAGTGACTTCTGTGTAGAAGTTTAACCAACAGAGAGATATTAAAGAGGCGTTGGCTTTGAGTAGAGCTGCAAGTTTGGGAGATTACTTTGTTATTTTGAAATGGATTGGGTTTTATAACAAAGTGGAGAAGCAGATGGTGAGATTGAAGGAAAGAGGAGACGACTTCATGCAGGAATTAATTGAGCAACGCAGACGAATATTATCAAAGAGTACTGATGATGCTGATAAAGTAGTCAGTAGAGAGGAAATGACCATGATTGATGTTTTGCTGTCGCTTCAACGCAAAGATCCAGATTGCTATTTTGATCATATGATTCGAGGTATTATTGGGGTATATATCTCAATTCTCATTCTCAATGTTTTTTTCTTTGTCCTATATATTATATTATTATATATATATATACTAGGATATGATCCATGCTGTAACGACTCGGGTTATTGGGTACGGCGGTAATTATTTTTTTCATTTAAGTATTGTTATTTCGCCGACATATCGAGTTTGCTCTTAATTGGGAATCAATAATTTTCATCTGATTGGTTAACCGTGTACCCATTCGAATCCTTAGTTATAATATCAATATCATTAATCAAGTCAATAGCGATGAAGACTGATGAATTGCCTAATTGCCTTATTAATATCACTCAAATTGCCTTATTGCTACCCATAATTATTTTTGACTGATATGATCCTAACCATTACAACCATTAAACATAATATTTTATTTTTTTCCAACAAAGTTTCCATACGGAAGCTTAATAGCAGCCGATGATGTTTATTCGCTCAAATGAAAGTGATAATTTCCCTTTTTTTTCCTTACCCACTCAATTTCCCTTGCCCCACCTACCCGTCGGCCTTGGCATTGAGCTGAATTCCCTTTTCATTCCTTTTCCATTCTCTTGTAGTAATTTCTCCATAAAATATAGCACGTAATCCAGAATCTGTTCTTCCATTGGATCTTTTATCACATATTGTGTTGTAAACGTGTGTCTGAGATCGTCGCATATATCCAATCCAAATTTTGCCCAAAGAATTTCTGGTTTCAACGCACTACAATGAGTGAGTATGATACTAAAAAGTTTCCGCAGCTGGCATCCAGTCTTCATCATCGCGGCCTCTTTTAGGCATTTCTCCCATTATCTGGAAATCATCATGCATACTTGCACGGTTTTGTTGGTACTAAATGTTATTTGGCTTGCCATTAGTGTGTTCTGCATGTTTTAAACAAAATAACAGGATTACTAAGACATTTTTTCTATTGGTAAATCCGACTAAATATAATAATTTTTATAAGCCTAAAGCAAGGTAGAGTAAAATACCTGGTGTTAGGGCAAGAGACGTAGGGATGAGCAACTTAATCGTGGTCATCGAATATAACAGGTCGAATATATTTTGAAAAGAATGTGATCGGAATGGAAACTCCTCGCTGGTTTTATATAGACCAAAGTTTGGGTATCATAAATCAATGGATATCTTATATATATATATATATATATACATATATAAGGTAAGAATGATGTCTAGGAGAAACTTTCGGTTCGTATATGAATACTTTTTGCTTCCAAATATATTGTTTATTTGTAAACGTTATCATAATCCACGGGATTTTTTATAACGGTTGTAGCATTGAAATCGATAGTAATTTGCAAGTGGTAACCGATATGATAACAGGGGATCATCCTTAAAACAAATGATCCCGAAACATTGATAGACATCCACATTCTTTCTCGAATCAGTTAACCTTCTCTAATCTCTATGGACGGCTTACGTGCAGTTCACTTTAAGTATGGTCATTGATTATTTTTGTTTGTAACGAAATTTCTTGATAGTTTAATGTAAAAAAAATCAAGGTGCATGCGGCTCTTGCTATGGTATAAAGGAGAAGCTACATTTTTTTAACATACTGTTATTAGATGAAAAAAATCAGTTGCACCGCATACAAAGTATATATCGTTTGTGGTGTGTCAACTTAGAACGATATCCATAAAGATTGTGTTGCTTTATAAAGGGCAATACCTCTATATTTCTTTCCATTACCTTAAAGATTCATATACTAAACATTCTTTCTAATATGCATCATCTTATAAAAAACATATTGTTATTATTAAAATTGAATGGGAAGCAACCAACAGATTATTGCTTCAAAAACAAAAAGGGGGAAAACAAAACATGCACGCCACATAATATTTTGTTAAATGCAGCTTTGATTTGTTGATTTTTGAATCATCAGCATACAGTTAGCAAACTCGTTGTAGCCAATTAATGTTTAGTTTTCTTCTCCATCACTTGAATCTTGATACGTGCCGATGCTAGTTTTGTAGCCAAAAATTTTAACTTAGATATCATCAATTTGAACTTATTATTATTTGAAAATTTGATGATGTATGCTTCCTCCGTTTTTGGAAAAGAGATACTTTCTCTTTTTCAATTTGACAGAAACGGAGGGAGTATAATTTTTAGGCTATATATCGTATTTGTGTATAATTTTGTGGGTTATCTAGATTAATTATAAAGGTCCAATTTTTTAGCGTAAACACGAACTTCTTTTATACAAAAGCTTGATATTAAGCTTCTTTTATACAAAAGCCTGATATTAAAGCCTGATATGTTCGCATCTTCGTATCAACCGTGATTAACTAGACCAAAAATGAAAAATGTATATTAGTTAAAGATTACGCATTTCTTACCATCCAAGGTGTTTGCCTTTGTGGAGTGGTTTTGACAAATAAGTTTAAACATTTCTTACCACCCGAGGTATTTGCCTGTGGGGTGCTTTTGGCAAATAAGTTTGTGATGGTAATCAAAACTATTATGTGTAATTTTGAAAAATAAATTGGTTTCAACTGGAGGTTCACAATTGTGATTCTTCCTCTCACTTACTTTGTTTAGAAGGAAATCAGGAAGATCAATTGTGATTCTTCCTCTCAACTAATCGGAATGTTCATTCGATAAATTAGTAAATTGTAAATTATTTGTTTTTCTGTAAAATCAAAAATACCTGTAATAAATTATGTAGTGTATCTTGAACTAAATTCAGGGAATGAAAATTTTAGAATCAGTATTACTAGAAACTATATCATATCACTAACAAAAGAAGAAAAAAAGAATTATAATAGAAACATTGGCCAAGTTAATAAGGTCACGCTAAGAGGCCACAACATCAGCTCAATCCCCGGGCCTTTACGGCACGGGTCATATACTAGATCTCACTTGAGGTGAAGACAGGTAACCGAACGCTCAGTTCGTTTAGCTGGTAAAAAGTTTCAGGTTGCGGAAGTTATTGATTCAAAACTATATGAATAAGTGTTTCTAAGGAAAAGAGTTTACAAATGCGTTATTGGTGATATTGTCATTGTCCTTTCTCTTTATTTCATAGTAATTCTATTTAGCTGTATTTTTCGGTATCTTTGGTTTCACCATTCATGAGTTGTTGCTAACCTTTAATTGTGATTTAATCATGTCTGTCACAAGTGTATTACCAGTTGAGTTGTTAACCCTCAACATGTTTGTTTGTAACTTTGCGGTCTGTGGTAGTGTGATATGTGTAGATGGTGTTATTATTTGTCTGACCTTCATATTTCTTTTGATTGTGTTAGTTTTGGGTACTTTGTGTGAAACTGGGTTTTATGAGTTTCAGCTGGATTTGCTTATAGATATGTAAAATAACATTTGGAAGTGATTGGTTGTGCACTGCGCGCAGGGTTAAGAAATAACCCGGAAAGGTTGTTTACACCGCTAGCAAGAGGTATCAACTCCTGAACCATCTTAGAAGTTCAGTTTTGTTTTCATTCTTAAAGGGGTTTTCCGGCCAGAGTTTGTCATTTATAAGAGTTACCTTGGTATTCTGAAAACCTTTTCCTTCTTTATTGTGTTTATCAGCTACATCTGTTAATTTATCGATTGATTGTGGAGCTTATGCATGGACATTGCTCCCCGTTATCTAGAGATCTCAATTTGCACGATTGTTCCTCAACTGCAAGGGAGGAGCAACCGGATTGCTTTTCATCTCTTGATATTTGTTGTTTTGGCAGTGCTATGAATGTAAACCTTATATGGTTTGACCTCACAATGGTTGCTTCGTAGGTTCAACAATGTGGAGTCTCTTTCAGTAACCGAATTAGTATCGAAATTTAAGAAATATGTGTCAATTCCGATTGTTCTACATAATTATGCATCAGTGGTGGTGAATTTGGTTGCTTCATAGGTTCAATAGTGTGGTCTCTTTAAGTATTCAAACTGGTCCTACAGTTTTAAAAAAATGGTGTTTACCAGACAGAACAGCATAATTTTGCACCAAAATACTTATCTATATGTCTGTGCATTTGGTCGAAAATGTGTTTTGCGGTTATAAAATTCGGTCTTTAGCCTAAAATCAACAGGAAAAATCGCACAGAAGAACTTAATGTCTCCGTCGTTTCATTTCAATGCCATTCAATGGGAACAATCCAATTGCTAAACGTAGACATTCTTTGGTTGCGATATATCCTTACTTAAAAATGAATTTCGCTATAACTGAGCGAATTCGTGCATGTTGCATTTAGTAATCCTAATTTAAAGAGATTTAGTAATGTCAGCAAGGTAAGAGTGATTATGGCCTTAGAGTGTCCGAAAAAATGATCGCAGAGGAGTTTGAAAAAACTTTCAGTCAATGAAAAATAAGGTACCGACAAAACTTAGATACGTAGTTTGAAGTACTAATTTATGGTTTATGCTCATAACTTATTTTTGTTTTTCAGTTCCAGAAATCAGTAATTCTATTATATGTATCAGAGGATGAATTCTGTTAATAAAAAATGAAAATGCAAAGTTGATATGGGTGTATCACTTGCTGAGGTTAATGCAGACCATCATTCAGGTTTCATTTTAGTTTTTTTGTGGTTACTAATGCAGTCTCTCCGGACGCGGATAAGGAAACAGGTGCTGATAATACTGTACGCCTTTTTCCAGTTTTGCGCATACACCGGCTAAAATTTACCAAGTCACCTTCTTGCTTCAGTTTTTGTCAAGTTTCGTAATCTTTTATTTTGTACATATTTTATTCGTGTAACGAGTTTTCATAGTAAACAAGAAAATGAAGCTTAAGTTTTTACAGTGTAGATAATAGCAGGGACGGATTTATGAGAGGGCTAACCGGGGTTTTAGTCCCGGTAGTCTTTCCGGTCCACAAGCCTAATTTTTCCCATTTTAGCCAAATTTTTGATTAATCATGTGTATTAGTCCGGGTCTAAAATGAAAAATCGGTCATCCTGAATCCGTCCCTGGATAATAGTGGTCGACAACTGCTTCTGTCTGTGAGCATATGCATCCAGAAGCATAAGCGGCGTAGATGAAAAGCATA